>NC_091259.1:34962651-35265681 GCF_042477335.2 Ovis canadensis | reverse complement strand
GTAATTAATTGATGATACTGATTTGAGAAGCCTTAATGGTTTGCCATTGGCTCATTAGCAAGAGGGAAGAACTCTGATCTCTTTTTTCCTCAAGTTTCTTGGAATGCACTGACCTTCTAGGACACAGAGGGCATTATTCCTGTCTAAAGAGGTTACTCACCCTAGTCAAAGAGCGGGACTAGGGTTAGGGTTTGCCTGGGAAATGCCAGTGAGAAGGCCGAGTCTGGGCTGTGAGGTATCTATCTTGAGGCCTGAGTTTTATGTTTGAGTTTGTTAAGACATGTGTGTTCTGAACTGTGCATTTCTGTGTAGGTTATTTGGGTAGTTTCTTTCTTCCAATTTCTCTCTCTTTCTCCCTCTTTTTTTCAGTGTTGAGTCCTGTTTTTGGCATAAATATGTCTGGAACCGGCTCATGGGCAGCTGGACTGACCTGTGAAAACAAGTAGAGAGATCATGGGGCCAGGCTGGAGCCGAGTCTCGTCTCCCATGGCGCTGGCCTTTTTGCCACCTGCCAGTGACATTACTTACCTGGGAATGACTCAGTGTCTCCTTTGTACCTGAATGTTTTCCTCTGCTCAGTAGAGGAAGTATGTGTGTCTCACATTTGATGCTGTTGACCTTGGGCTTACACAGGTTCACCCTTTCGGAAAATAAGGGCAGGTAGGAGGTCCTGGTGGTCGTTTGATCCTCAGCTGGTGCCTGTGAAGCCGTACCCTTGGGAGGGGACAGAGAGCAGTGTGCCAAAAAAGGAATCAGTCTTCTTCCTGCATATTGTGTTCACCACCCTCTGTCAGCTGAGGAACTGAAAGGAGTCACAGGTCAAAATGCAATGTCTAGTGCTTAATAGGAGAAGGCAATGGCACCCCACTCCAGTACTCTTGCCTGGAAAATCCCATGGATGGAGGAGCCTGGTGGGCTGCAGTCCATGGGGTCGCTAAGAGTCGGACACGACTGAGCAACTTCCCTTTCACTTTTCACTTTCATGCATTGGAGAAGGAAATGGCAACCCACTCCAGTGTTACTGCCTGGAGAATCCCAGGGACGGGGGAGCCTGGTGGGCTGCCGTCTATGGGGTCGCACAGAGTTGGACACGACTGAAGCGACTTAGCAGTAGCAGCAGCAGTGCTTAATAAGCAGGGCCTGTTTTCTTCCTCTTTCTTTTGGCAAGAGAGATTAACTTGCCCAGAATCTCTCTGAACTGCAAAGAACCCTGGATTTAAACATCAGACTCCTCACTCAGCAGCTCTTCCCCCATCCCTCCTCACCCTGGTGTCCAGGTGAGAGGTCGAGGGGGAGTCCCGGGACAGTCCCCTCCAATGGAAGGAGCACTTACCAGCGCATTCTCATCGCCTCTGTGACGAGGGTCTCCATGGTGCGCTCTGGGTTGAGTCCCACGGTCCTGGAAGCATTGCTTGCTGCGAGTTCTGGCTTGGAGCTTGGCTTTGAGGAGCCTGAATGTACTAGAGGGGCAGTTAACCTTGACTCTTTTTTCCAGGGATTGGAGAGGAGGTAGATAAGACATCTGGGAAGAGAGGAATGTATGTCTGGGGAAATAATAACAGCAGCAACAATGATTTTAATTGCTATCTTTTGTTAAGTACTTACCATATGTCAGGCATATGTTAAGTGCATACATACCTCACCTCCGTGGTCAGGAAGAGTTCAGAGTCTGTAAGTGGCTGTGGATTTGGGAAGGCCAAGTTTTTGGATTTCTCAAGAAAAGTGGCATGGGGGTATCTTGGCAGGGTAAATTCTTTTTTTTTTTTTTTGTTCCCTGCACGCCATCTTGGGATGAGGGAGTTGCTAGGATCTTTATGTGATTCCTTTTGACAGAGAGCTTGGGCACTTTACCCTGGTCACTGTGTCTCCATCAAACTTGGCAGCCCTCTTCCCACCCAGGATGGGCGTCTCCTGCTTTGGCCAGCTCAGCTTCTCATGCCTATGCGTAGTGGGCTGCCAGACAGGAGCCAGGAGCCTCCGCACGGTCTGGGTATATTTGCTGCATGGGGTAAAAAATATTTCTGTCGGTCTGAGTCTGTAACTCTGAGCCAGTCCAGTGATGCCAAATACAAAGGCAATGGGGCCTTTGAGAGCTTGCTTTGCTGGTCATTTGTGTGCCTGCCTAAATCATGCAGTGTATTTTCAGATCATTTCAAGTGAACATTTATTTCTTCTCTGAAAACAAAAATGTATTTTGTCTCCATTTGTTTTCATACTCCCAGGTTATCAGGCTGAGACCCGGCAGAGAGGATGTGACACCTGCAGCTGAGGGATAGGGCAAGAGAGGGAATTTCTGAATCACCCTGTTAGGTAGTTTGAGGCTACAGCTTAGAGAATGTGGTCTTAGGAAACAAGAGCTTGGAAGTATGTTTGCTGGAGGGGGCAGGGCAGGGGGGGTTCTGTTGCTAGGCTGGTGTCCCTGATCACTTTGGGGTGAAGGTTCTATTTTCATCTGCCATCTTAGAAGGCCTTCCCCAATGGCTCAGCAAGTAAAGAATCCACCTTCAGTGCAGGAGACGTGGGTTTGATCCCTGGGTTGGGAAGATTCCCTGAAGAAGGCAGTGGCAACCCACTCCAGTATTTTTGCCTGGGAAATCCCATGAACAGCAGAGCCTGTGAGCTGCAGTCCATGGCGGGTCTCAAAAGAGTCAGACAAGACTGAAGTGACTACCAGCTTAGAATAGGATGGCTGTTTCTGTAACATTTGTATAGCATTGTGTGCATGTTACTGGCTTCCGGTTGAAGCTGGGCCTTCTAACTTTCAGGAGTGAGTCAGAGGTATGTAGAGGGCCATTCCAAGCCCCTAGAGAATCAGGCTTTAATAGCGGAGAAGCTAAGACAAGATTGGACAAGTGGAATGTTCGATTCTCAATACTTTCACAGGCACTGGATAAGCCTGGCTGCCCTACCTCCTGGCTTGCAATTAGAGTTCACATCTCCCAAGATGCCTAAGAGAAGAGCTGACCACCCCTGGTTATGAACAGCATGCAGCTTGTCCTTGCTCAACACTTATTTGAGGTTAGAGGTCCCACTAGATGCAGATGCAAGATTATCAGTTAGTCCTTCGCACTATTGCCTTCTCCAGTTACGTCCCTCGACTGGCAGAAGAAGTTCTGAAGTTGCTACCTACGGGAGGCAGAGCCCTCCTCTGGCCCCTCCCCCCATAACAAAATTACTAGCTTGCCCGTAGTTCGGGTCACTCACTTGATCCCCTGGCTGCTCTTGTCTGGGTCGGGTTTGAGGACTTGATTGCACTCTGGAGCTTGGAAGTCTCTCTGATGCTGGTTGACACAGTCCCTGTAGTCTGGATGCGTTAGTGATGCAATGTTTCTCCCCTGGATGTAAACCGGGAACATGGACTGACCCAGGGGAGAGTTCTGGAAGGCGATCTGATGAGCGGTCAGGTAGTGGTCACCTAAGGGGAGTGAGAGAGTGTGCAGCGCGCCTGTCTGTGGGAAGGGCATGAGATGAAAGGCGGGGGTGTGGATGCCAGCTGGGCAACTGAGCCAAGCCTGTTATATGGAAATAGCAGATGCCAGAGGGCTTCCCAGGTGGCTCAGGGGTAAAGAACCTGCCCGCCAATGCAGGAGACCCAGGAGACCTGGGTTCGATCCCTGGGTTGAGAAGATCCCCTGGAGGAGGATATGGCAACCCACTCCAGTAGTCTTGCTTGGAGAATCCCATGGAGAGAGGAGCCTGGCAGGCTACAGTCCATGGGGTCGCAAAGAGCCAGACACGACTGTGTGACTGAGCACAAGCACCGCAGATCCCAGATGTATACCCATATTGCCCCCTCCACCCCCTGACCTTTAGAGTCATCTCCCCGAGACCAGAAAGAGAGTGCTTCGTGTGGAGTTTCAGAGTGGCCTTGCAGCCCCTTTTAGGTAATTTGAGCTTTGACAGCCTGGACTACAGAGCTGCTGCTGGTCCAGCCCAAACCGGAAGGAGGAGGGTCGGCTGGGATAGGGTAGTGGGTGCCCTTCCAGAGGGGTCCTGCCTAACAGTGTAGCTAGGTATGGCCTGCGAGCCTCTTGCAGGGTAACTTGCCGCTTATTGCGTTCTGCTGGGTTGGTATTTCCCATGCCTGGGATCTGCCTGGGGGACAGGGGTGCCCAGGTTGGGGACAGAGGGATCAGTTTCTGCTTTATGCAGAGTACCACTCTGCCCCCTATTACCTTGCACCCCGCCATGCTAAGTCTCACCTGAATGGGAGGGCTCCTCTCCATGGTAAGTCCAGGGCTTGTGGCTTTCTCCATAGGTTGTACTGAGGGGAATCCATGGAGGCCTGGGCTTGCCGAAGTAGCTTAGGTGTTGTAGCTGGAGTGGAGCCTCGGGAAGGGTCTCCAGGCGGTATTTAATATCTTCTGGGGCTATTTCATTCTGGGCTTCTGACTCCTGCAAAGCAACCCCCTCTTACTGGCTTCTCCATCGCGGGAAGTTCACTTCCGCCTCTGTTCAGAAGGGTCCTTCTTATCTTCTGCTCATTAATAGTGAAAGTTGGTGGGAATGTGTCTCCTAGAGTGAGAGGTTGGCAGAAACTAGGCGGGTGCTCCCATCTAGCACGTTCCTTAAATTCTCTGAACCACAATGTCCTTATCTGAGAGGATCTGAAATAAAGTACCTAGCATAGTGCCTGGCATGTAGTAGGTGCTTCATAGATAGTATCTTCTCTTAAAATGTTACTGTTAGGATATTTCGAGAGGTGCCTGCTGCATCAGTGGCACGTGCCCCTGTTGACTCCACTCTCACCTCACTCCTGACCTTACCTGAGCAGCAGGGTGGCTTTTCCTTGGCAGGGCTTGGTGAGCCAGCATCTCTTGCTGGGTGGGGTTGAGGGCTAGGCCATTTGAAGCAGGGTACTGAAACGGGTCAGGTCTTCTGTCCCCAGGAGAGGGAGTGTCTAGAGCAAGGGGAGGAGGCGTGATTGACTTGTTCCCATGATTCTTCCCCATCCACCTCCTGCCAGCTGTCCCTCACCCATTACTGCGTTAAGGGAAGGAGTGGGCTGCTGCTGGTCGTATGTCCAGCAAGGACCCAGATTTAGTTTATTTGTGGTTGGATCAGTAAGAACTAGATGGGGGCTTTCTCTGCATCTGAGGACATAACAGCATTTCAAAAGCAGTTCTTTTTAATTAGTATTTCAACTCTGTCTCTCTCTTGTTTTTTTTTTTTTGGCCTTGGGAGTAGTGCTGGCTCAGGAGGGGTAGACTCACTGAAAGGTTGGTGGAGCCCCAGATAGGCCGTTACCCGGCTCCAGGGCTTGATGTGTTTGTGGTGGTGTCTGTGATTCCTAAGGGGCAGAGGAAAGAGTGATCTAGGAACCCAGGAAGGTGAGAACCCCAGAGGTTTTGTTCCTTGCCTGCTTCTAAAGCTGTAAGGATACACCCCCATGGGGCCACTGGAAAGCCCTCCAGATCCTCAGAGATGGCAGAAGGTGGCCTTTTTTCCAGCTACACTGACTCAGCATTTGAATTTTGCGGGTGGCAGATGAGGAAAGGGTGCGCTGCTGCTCATTCTAAGCACCTTTTTGATGAGTGAAGAAAGAACATTTTTGACTGGCCAGAGTGAGATGGAGGAGGCAGGGCAGGGTATGTGGTGTCCTTAGGATGGAGAAAGAGGCTGCTGAAGGGCTGTTTTACCTCCGGTAGGTAGTGGGGAGCAGGTAAGGAGAACTCTGTGAGAGGACTTCCCTCGACCCGTCAAGGTCCAGGTGAGTCCTGGGCCAGAACCATACCCAGGACAGGGAGTGTCCTGTGTCCTCTTCTGTCAACCTTACATCAGAATGCAGAAGAGAGGCGGGTGCTTTGGGCACAGGTATGAGAGTGGGATGGCAGTCCTGGGGCGGGTATCTGGACCCTCACCCCCAGTGACATGAGCCCACAGAGAGGCTGCAGGTGGGCACCTGGGCCCACTGGCTTTCTGGGCTGTGTTGCCACCAGCTTCTGCACCTGACCCTGTCCTCTGTCCCTTGCTCCTGCCTGAGTGCCCATGCTTTGGCATATTGGCATGGTTCTGAGCTCTGGTGACTTGGAATGCTGTGTCTGCCTCCGTGAACGTGAGTGCCGCTGCACTGGCTTTGCAGGGCAAGCGGCGGCTGCTGTGTTCCTAACACAGGAAGGCTGCAGCTTGAGGGGGAGAAGGCGTGGGCCTGCTCAGGCCTGGTGTCTGCTGCCAGCCTCAAGTCCCACTCTGGATTTCTACTCTGTGTGTGAAGTGTGAGCCCAAGCCCTGGCCTTTCAGATGCCTGTCCTTTCCTGCCTTCTTCTGCACACACATACACACTCTGGATCTCCACTGAGTGTATGAGGTATATGAGCCCAAGCTCTGGCCCTTCAGATGCCTGTCCTTTCCTGCTCTCTTCTCCACCCAGTGCACACACACACACACACACATACACACACCCACCAGCTGTTATCTTGAGACAGAAGATTGACTGGCATCTTAGCTGTATGGATTTGCCAGTGGCTGACACTCTTTCAGAACCTGTAATCACAAAAGAGTAATCTCAGAGTTGGAAGATACCTTAAAGGACTTCATACACTACCCTCTATCACACCAATTAATTTAAAAGTATTTTCCATCAGTTCAGTTTATTAGCTCGAATGCTGTCCCAATTTCTGGTCTCATGAAGGGGCAGTGCTGTTTGTCTTAATCCTAGAATCAGAGTTGGAAAGTAAAGAGATCTAACCGTCACACGCACTCACCTGCGGAGTTCAAAGGCAAGTCATATTTGTGGGAAGGGCCACACCTACCTGTGTGTAAGCACTTTCCTCCCTGTCTCCACCTCCTGGGACAGAATGTATTCCATTCGTGGGCAGCTCCAGTGACGTTCATTCACGTTTCCCGTGGCTTCACCGTTTGTCTGCATTCTCCGTCTTGGGGCTTACAGAAATAGACTCAAAGCCCCTTCTCTACCTGACAACACTTTGAATGTGTTGGGACACACTGTTTCCCATGCCCTACTTGCTTCCCTCCCTGGAGCCACAAGGTTAAGGTAACAGGAGGGAGAGTTCTGTATTGAAATTTGTGTAAGAAAGGAAACAAAACAATTTTTATATAATAAGATGGTAGGAAATTACTCTTCATACTTAGAGGGTTTAATTGTGTTTACAGATGCTTTATACAGGGACTCTTCCCTCCCTTCACACCCCGTCCAGCAGCAGAACTAAGCATGACTGCCCTGTTATGTCAGCTAGGGGCTGACAGGAGAGGAGGAGGTGGGAGGAAGGGGATGAAGGACCGGAGGAGAGGACCAAGCGGGTCATGGGAGGGGTTTGGAGGCCTGCTCAAGTTAACCTGGAAGGGTGGTCTCAGGCTGGGTCAGAGCCATAAAGAGCAGGGGGAACTCAATAGGTTGGAGGAACTATTCAACAGATTAGCCCGGCCAGCATGGCCTCATGCTGGAGAGGAGCTAACTTGTGAGTCACAATGTGAGGAGCCTTTTGATGTGCACTAAGGAGAAAGTGGTGACGAAGGCAAACTCAAGCAACCTCCTGAGGTGCTGGGAGACCCCCAGGTTATGGGGCAGACGCTGGAAGGGCCTGTCTTCCCACTTCTGCTTCAGAACTCAGAATGCAGACTCACGGGATTTCCCTGGAGGTCCAGCAGCTGAGACTCCATGCTGCCAAGGCGGGGTTGCGGGGGGGAGCTGGGTTCAATCCCTGGTCAGGGAATTAGATCCCACATGTGATAGCTAGGAGTTTGCACGCCTCAGCTAAAGATTTCATATGCCACAACAAGAATCAAAGACCTTGTATGCTGCAACTAAGAGCCGGCACAGCCAAATAAATAAAATGTTAAAAGAATACAGACTCGCTCTCCCGCTCCCAGGCACGCTGCTGCTCGCCTGCTCAGCCTTTCTCTGGGTCTCCATGGCACTTTGGACCCAACATTCATCATGCTGCTTTATGAGTCGTGAGCTCCTCTCGCCAGAACTCTTACTCATTTTCTGATTATTATTTATTATTTGCTTATTCAGGTCTCTTACCCACTTTCAAATCTCCAGCTTATATCCTGAGGCACTACCCCTCAGAACTAATAGCTTTCATTAATTTGGGCTACTATGCGCCAGGCCTCTCCATACATTAATCTCATAAAAACCGAACAAATCTGATGCTAATATTTTCATTTTGCAGATGAGGAAGCTGAGGCTGAAGACCACAGCGCTACCAAAGCCTGTGCTCTCTTGTCCAGTTGAATGAATGAGTCTTGAGGGAGTTGCTCTAGGTGAGAACCGGCCAAAGCGGGCTCGGTGCTTTCAGGTGCCCCCACTCAGCTTAATCTCTGACCAGCTTGCTAGCTGATGGTCATGTCTGCAACGTGAGGTGAATGCCTAATTAGCACATGGACCTCCTGTTATATATTCATGGAGTGGCTCTGCCAGCCATCCCAGGCCCAGGGACCGGGAGCCTGTAGCTTTTGTGGGAACCAGGGATGGGAAGCATGATTTTCCCCTTGTTGGCGGGGACCATGGAGGATATTGGGGTCACATGGGAGGTCGGCTGAGGACGAAGCCTTGCCTGCAGGATGTGTCCAGTCTCCTCAGTGTTCTGCCGAGGGCCCTTGGGGCCTGACCTGTGAGCCCTTCCCCTGTACCGTCTGGACTTGCCACATCCTTTGGTCCAGTGCCACTGGCTCAGGCCTCCGTGCTTTTCCACGCTGCCATTTCTGCCCTGTTCTTCCTTCCCCAAGCAGAACCTCCTCCCTTGCTCTCCTTCAGGGCCAAGCTCAGATGTCATTTCCTTTGTGGAGTCTTCCCTGGCCGCCTAGCTATGGGCAGAGAGGCAGAATGAAATGCCTCCTCTTCAGGCGTACTCCCCATAACACTTGTTCATATCTGACTCCAGCGTTGATCTCTTTATGTGATAGTGAACGTGGCTTTTCCCACAGCCCGACTTAGAGCTTTCTAAAGTCAGAGAGCACAGTCTGCAGCATCCAACATGAAACCTGGCGTAGGCTTTACTAAATAGGAAACACACTTAATAAATATTTGCTGAATTCAACTAAATGCTTGGTTGAGGTTTCAAAAGACCTGGGCAAATGTGAACTTCCAGAATTCAACAAGTGATATGCAAGTATAGGTAGAGCGTTTTTGGAAACCTTTGTAAGGATTTTGCGATTCGTATTTTTCCTTTTCATCATAATCCTCTCCTGTGGGAGGCAAAGGGGGAACAATCCCACTTTGGCCAGGGCTTCCCAGGTGGCGCTAGTGGTAAAGAACCTGCCTGCCGATGCAGGAGCCGCAAGAGGTGCGGGTGTGACGCGTGGGTGGGGCAGATCCCCTGGAGGAGGAGATGGCAACCCACTCAAGTATCTGCCTGGAGAATCCAATGGACAGAGGAGCCTCGCAGGCTACAGTCCTTGGGGTCACAAAGAGTTGGACACAACTGAAGCGACTTAGCACGCACATACATGCTGGGAGAGCCTTGGCATTGGTGGAGGCGTGGGACTGAACCCAAGGGCCAACCAGCCAGACCAGGAGGCACTTGAGTGCAGGACGTGACTTCAGCTGCCTCCAGCAGGGTCGGGCCATGTGCTTCACGCGGGGGCAGGCGGCAGGCGCCTGAGAGTGGGAAGGCAGTGCGGGAAAAGCCCCGTGTGCCTGCCGGGTTCTCTCTTCCCGCGGATCTCACACTGCTCTGTGGAGGAGTTGTTGCTGTCCGAGTCCCCCTCCTGCCACCACTCTTGGTTCCTGGTGTAGATAGTGGGCGGTTGCATATTACTTTATACCCAATTTGCATTAACTTCTTTAAATGACAGAGGTATAGAAATTCCCTGATTTCTGTGACTCCAGTGTGTTTAGTAGCTCAGTCCTGTCTGACTCTTTGTCACCCTATGGCCACCAGGCCACCATGGGATTTTCCTGAAAAGAGTACTGGAGTGGGCAGCCATTTCCTCCTCCAGGGGACCTTTCTGACACAGGGATTGAACCCCCATCTCCTGTGGCTCCTGCATAGCTGGTGGGTACTTTACTGTTGAGCCACTGGGGAAGCTCCTTGACTCCACTCCCAATCCAAAGAAACACAGTGGGCTCTATACCTCTGTGCATAGGTATCCTAACCCAGATGGGTAGAGAAGAAGGGTTTCCCTAGGAACCTTGCATCAGCTGAGCAGTGGCATGAGAGGAGGGGATCCAGGAGTTCTGTGACCCCTGGTTTGGGCTCTGACTTCCCTCCATTTCTTAGGTTGAGGGAGGGGTGTGTGTGTGTGTGTGTGTGTGTGTGTGTGTATGTGGTGTCGTGTCTTCATTTATTGAATTTTGCAGTCCAGGCTAGGGAGTCAGCTGGGGAAAAGCGGGTGTAAAGTAAAGGGGAGAGAGAGGCTTTGTAGAGGGCAGAGGCCACACCTCAGAACCGCAGAAGGCAACCTGTTGGGTCAGGCTGCCCTGCTGCCCTGGATATGGGTGGATGCAGACTGCTCTGTGTTGCCACCTGCTGGGCTCATGTGGAAACAACACTTTACTCCCTCGGGCTACCTACCCTTTTGCTGAGCTTTCTACAGTATCTTCTGTAGGTTCCTTTTGTCAGGCATTTCCTCTGATGCCAAGGACCTACTTTCCCTCTCTCCCCAGGCAGGACTGTCAAAAGACACCTTTCCTCTGGCCCAGGACAGGGCTCCTGTGAGCCTAAAAGGGAGTAACTCAGGGAGGGACCAGAGAAATTGCTTATCTCCAGTATGGAGTTTCTCTGCCTTCTTCCCAGGCTCTCTGGGAACCTGGACTGGGCTGTGATTAGGGAGAGCATTTAGTATATCATCCCATGACCAGGACCACTGTGAGAGTGAGCGGCATGTGAGCTCGTAAGAACTGTGCTGAGACAGCGGGTGTAAACCAGGCCTCTCCCAGGTCAATGACTGGCATTCCTGGTGGGCCTGGTTCGGAGGGGCTTTCTCTTCCTGCCAAGGTCGGGTGTGGGAGATGAGGGTGGCCGGCAGAGGGCGCTGCAGCGCTAGCTGCAGTCTTTGGGGCCTTCTTGGCCTCTCGGGCTGAGGGGGAGCAGAGAGCTGGATGTGGTGGGGGAAGCTGGGTGTGGTAAGGGCTGGGGTCCCCTGAGTGACAGGGTAACAGAGAGGGAAGTCCATCCGGCTCATCTGAGCCGGATTTGCAATGTGATGAGAGGGCTGTGTGCACCCTCTAGGGGTTGAAGCCCAAAGCCCCGAGGCCCGGTTTCTCCCTGCGGTTCGTGGGTTGGACTGTACCTCCCCTGAGTCCTGGCAACTCTCATCCTGCCCCTTCAGGCAAAGACTGGGCAAGTGGTTTCTGGAGCTACCAGTCCTAGAGACTGGTGCCCTCCTACGTGGATGAGCACTTGACTGGAGGGCCAATGGATAGCCTGGGCTGGTTGAGGGGGGGGACCCTGGGATGTCCAGAATTCTCTACCAGCCCGGCCTGACTGACCTGGAGTTGGGGAACACAGAGCAGCGTGGGATCCCGAGAAGGAGAAGGGCTCCCCTGGAAACTTGCAGCCCTCCCTCCTCTCACCCAGCTTGAAATCTGACCCTGCTTCCCTCTTTTCCGTCTGGGGGACTTCCCTCCGTTGCACCGTAAGGGCAGGGCTGGGAGGCCCTGTTCCTTGGGAGGAAGGAATTTCTGTGGTGGGACAGGGTCCTTCCCCCTACTCTGGCCTGGGGAAGGCCTCCCAGCCCCACCCCACTCCATCTTCCCTCCCCACCCACCTGAAGGGAGAGGCCAGTGTCTGACTTTGCAGACCGCGTGTGGGTGATCATGCCCCTGCTCCTCGCCCTTTTGTGCTCAGCGACGGCAAAGGGGAGGCGTTCTCAGCAGGCTGTGGGGTGCGCTGCCAGCCTAAGCAGAGAATTCTGGAGCAGCAATGGGTATCCAGGGCAGCCTTGGGATTACCATGGCAACAAGCGATAGTGGTGGGGAGGCGGGGTTGGAGCTGAATTCCTGGGGTGGTCAGAGAGGGGCTAGAGGGTAAGAAGGAGAAAGAAACCCCCCGAAGCCTCCTGACAGAGGGCAGTGTGCCCCTGCTTGTTGCCCCTGGCCCATCAGAACTCACACTCTATCCACAAAGGCACCCCGCTGAGCCTGGGCAGAGGGTCTGCTGGTGTGTGGAGCAGTGGCTAATCTTGAGGGGAGTTGGGGAACCAAACTCAGCAGCGGAGATTTGTTTTCTAGATCCGTCTGAAGAATGGCCATGGGTTTTAGACTGCTCCAGCCGGCTTCCTATCTGGGGGACCCTGAGCCATCAAAGTTAACCTAGACTAGCAACCGGGGATCAATTACATGCCCGTAATGTGCTTTGCAACTAGCCCTTAACAAAAAGCAGCTTGTTTGGAAAAATAAAAGGAAAGAAAATGTTTTTCTGATCTCTGGGGCCACTGGGCCAGTGAGACCCCTCCCTCCACGGTGCCTTTGCCCACTCCTCATTCATTACCTCTGTAGTTTAGGCAAGACTGGGTTAACCCTTCAAGTGTCGGGTTTGTGGTGAGGGGTGGCTGCTGTTGCCTTCTCTAGACAAGCCCTCCTCCCAGACCGTTCTTAGGAGCACAGAGTGGGCCAAGTCCAGTGCCTGCCAGCCTCCTCCCCACCCTCCCTCTGGCTGCCAAATCTGACTTTGATTAGTGTGTGGAGGGGGAAGAAAGCAGGAAAATAGAATATTAAAATCTTAATTCAATTTAAAGCACTGTCATTCACAGGCATGCCAAACAGTGAGATGACTAATTATTATGCAAATGAGGCAGATAGAAAAGTGATTAATAATTGCACAAATTAAAAATTATTGTAAACATCCTGTGACGAGCGATAAGTCCGTTGGAGAGGCGAGGGCGGTGGGCTGGGGAGGCCATGGTGGAGCCGGCTCCTGCATCCTTATTTGCTCATTAGGAGGATTTAATTAGTGCCCGATGATGGGGCTCAGTGCTGCTAGGGGCGAAGGAGTGGGGGCTGGCCGTGCTGATCTGCAGGCCCCCTCCTGCTCCTCCTCAGCACCCAGCGGCCGCGCTGGACTGGCTGGATGGGGGTGGAGGTTGGGGACGCAGGCCAGTCACCCTGAAAGGATGGGTGCCGACAGCTCCTCTGCTGCCTGTACCAGCTGCTCCCTCAGGTCTGGGTCGGAGGTGATGGAGAGCAGGCCTCTGGGTGGTGGGCATATCCTGGTTCAGCCACGCAGGCCTAGTGAAGGGACACACAGAGCAGTCCTGGAGTTTCAAGTGGGGGTGGACAGGTGCACAATGTTGCCTGGATCCAGGGTTCCCCAGTTCTGGGGAGGGGCATGGAGGAACTAACTCAGTGCCTTGAGCTGAGTGACTCTTCTCCAAGTCCACACCACCCCAGATGGGCATGTGTAACAGCTGCTTCAGTGGCCAAGCTCCTCTGGCCTGGCAGCACCGCTGGGGCTTTCTAGGGCAGGCCGCTCTCCATCGGCTGAAACAGGGCAGCGGCTGGATTCCCTTTAACAAAACATGCCCACTAGCTGAAGCACAGCCGCCTCCCACCGCCTCTGGAGCCCGGAGTCCTGAGCAGGTGTGGACAAGGCTGGGGCCAGGCCTGGGGCAGGTGGCTGATCCATCCTGCTGCTCTCCCCAAGTCACCATAGGCCTCGAGGAGGTGGTCTTCCATGTCCAAAGACCACAGAACAGGCCAGCAGGTCAAGGGCCTGGTGAGGGGCTCTGATCACACAAAGGGGCAGTGCATGCTGGACACAGGGGAGGCTCCTGGGGAGGGCTGGGGTCGGGAGGATGCAGAAAGAGGGTGGGGAAAAGAGACAGCAGGGTCATCCAAGTTCTCATTTCCTCCCAAGGATCCCAGATTCCCCAGTAGCCATTTCCAGGCAGGGCTAAGAAGCTGAGATTTGCTTTGCACAGGCTGGAGGTCTGGTCTGTGTGCCCCCAAATTTCTCTTCCTGAGTCTGGAATACAATATCCACCCCCCAGCCCCCATGGGCTTAGTCCCCATTAGTGCAAGCTTAGTGACTGCCCCGCTCACAGCCATGCCACCACGGGCAGCACTGGCTAATGTCCCCCATCCTGGTATCCTGTCTTCACTCCATCCCTATTCTGATTCCTGGAGAAGGACACTGTTTCCCTACTGGGATTCCAGTGATAACTTTCTGAAACCTCCTAGTCTCTGAAGCCCCTTCCTTCACTGGGAGCTGTTTGACCTGACCTTTCACAACCCTAGCCCCCCAGCTCCTTGACCTCTACTGACACCTGTCTGTGATGCTCCTGAACCCAGCTTGGGTTCTTTTTTTTTTTTTTGGCTGTACCTCATGGCTCGCGGAATCTTGATTCCCTGACCAGGGATCAAACCCCCGCCCCCTGCAGTGAAAGCATGGAGTTTTAACCACTGGACCGCCAGGAGAGTCCCCTATCCTGGGTTCTTACTCTGTTTTTCCCTTTGTGTTGGGCGTTTCCATCAGGGATTTTCTGATGAGGCTGCTGACCTCAGGCAAGTTGCTTTACTTTCTCTGCATCTGTTTCTTCGTTGTCATGATGGGGAAAATACTACAACCTCCCGAGAGATCAGTTTATCCTTTCATGAGATTTTTAATTTATCCTTTCCCATGAGTACCCCCTCATTCATTCAGTCACTTCCGTGTTCCAAGGGCTGGCGATGAAAAGCTGCAGACAGTTTTGAGGATTCGTGGGAGACAGACAAGAGAGGAGCATGCGCAGAGGCCCAGGGGAGCGAGAGGAACAGAAATTTAGAGATTGACAAGGAGTTACTAGGGACTGGAGGACAGGTTGTGTTAGGGAGCCATTGGGCTGAAGGGCATTGTATTCCATGGAATTTTGATAGTATTTTGTGGGCTCTGAGGTGGCAAGCGTGGGCTTTGTGCAGGATGCAGAGATGACCAGAATGGTTGTGGAAAGACCGCTTTCCAACACTGTGGAGATGGGCAAGGCCAGAGGCAGGGTCCCAACCCCTCGGCGATCTGCCTGCAAGTGAACTGTAGCTGTGGCGTGGGGCCTGAGCAGGTGGGGAGAGAAAAGTCATGAGGCAGAAAAGGCAGGATCTGGCCTCTTGAGTGGTCATGAGCAGAGCGGGGTCCAGGCTTCTGATGTGGAGGGGTGCTGTTCTCCGAGAAGAGGAGGGATGTGGGGCGGAAGGAGAGATGCCGGTGTTGTTGGGGACACCTTGGGGGTGAGGACTATGTTTGATGAAGTCACTTGGGATGTAGATGTTGAAAGCCTGCTCATTGATATTGAACGTGCTCAAGTTCAGGGCTTTGTCTGTCTTGCCTGTTTTTCTCCTCTGTCTGATCATATCTAGATCTTTAAAAGGAGCCTGACCCTTTCCTGGAAGCTGACCTCAACCTTCCCCTTCTGACCTTTCTGTTAGTGGGCAACTGCACTGCGTGCCTGCGTGTAGCAGGACTCTGAGGTTAGCGCTCTGACGCTGAGTTGTGCCTGCGTTCCCATTGCCTCCTCCGCAGGCTCCTGTGGGATCGTGGGTTCCCACTCATGAGCCTGTGGCCTGGCTTGGGTTCTGCAGCCACAGAGAGGGAGGCCGTTCTCTATGAGTACCTTCCAGATCCCTGTGCTCCAGCTCCGGGAACACAGAGGAGGCCTTGTGGTTGATGAGGCCCCTGCCAGCCACCCTCCAGGTCTCATGGCGAGAGGGTCCTTGCTGCCAGCAGTCCCGCCTCCTGGAGCCCTGGGTATTCTCTCACCTAGGGGTGGCTGTAGGGGTCTGACTTTGGGGCAGAAGAGCAAGTTGGTGACTGCTGCCCAAGGTCCAGCTGCTTACTCCCCTCTCCGGGGCAGTGCGGGTGGACTCCCTCCCCGACCCCCCACCCCAGGCTCCACATCAAGAGAAGAGCAGCTAAGAGTGAATGCCTCGTGGAAGCTGTGATGAGGAGCCCCTGGTGGCCCCCAGAGGGCCCCAGTGGGCGCTGTGCCCCTCTGGTCCCAGATTGCCCTGGGGATGCCTGGGGCTGTGCTTTTGCTCCCAGTGACACCCCAGAGAGTTTCCCAGTAACCTTTCAGTGTCTCCAGTGGCCCCTCTGTGTCCTCATTGTGCCCTAGTATCTTTTCAGTGGAGACCCTGTAAGGCCCCCAGCACTCGTGGTGGGGATCCCAGGAACACTCCAGTACCTGCCAGGAAGCTCCCAGTTGTGCCCAGGCTGGTCCCACCCCAGACACCTCACAGTATCTCAGCGGGTGCCCAGAAGGATGTGGTATTCCCCCCAAATGTTCCAGCATGTTCCCAAGAATGTGCCGACAGAGGGCCCCAAGATTCCACTGTTCTGCAGGGTTTCCGGTAGACTCTCGCTCCCAGAGTGCCAGTGACAGCTAGGGATGGTGCCGAGAGAAGGGTCTGCAGCCCCTCCACTGCCCGGCCCTGCCCTCCAAGGGGGAGAGAGTTTCTCCAGTGGGAAGGCGTGGGAAGGAGAGGGGGTGGAAACTAACATTTGCTGAGTGCCAACTGTGTCTTAAGCATTTTGTCTGCTGCCATAAACCACAGGGTGGGTGGTTTCCCATGTTAGAGAAACTGTTACCTGGAGAAGTGCAGTGATTTTTCTCAGAGTCAGTAAGAGGCAGGGAGCGATCTGAAGGCAGATCTGTGGGCTCCAATTCCACTGCTGCCTGTCCAGAGCCTCAGAGAACCTGGGAGGAGGCAGTTCCCGACCAGAGATGGGTGGGGGCTGGGGGCAGGGTGGGGCAATGGGCTCTAGGCTCCTTCCTGCCCTCCTTACTTTGTTGTCTCCATTCCCAGGAAAGAAAGGGCGGGGCCTACAGTGTCTTTGGAATGAAGCTCTGGTTCCTGGGAGCATCGCTGCTCTCAGGCAAGCTGCAGGTGTCAGATCCACCCCTTCCAGTTTCCCAGGCCCTTTCAGGTTCCAGATGTGACAGCCGTGGCCCACCAGACCCGCAGGCCAGTCCCGGGGTCAGGCTGAGGTTCTGGGCTCATCCTTGGAACCTGCCCACAGACCAGGTTCCAGATGGTGTGGTGGCCTCCCCGTTCCTCCCCGCTGCTCGCTGTAGCTGCTCCTCCTTGCTGCCCATTTCAGTGGCCTGTCTGCCTCTCTCCCACTGGCCGCCTTCCCCAACTCGGGAGACACTTGCAAGGTGACTTTCAACAGTGCAGACTCAGTGGGAGCGCAGCCCTGCAGGTAGGGAGATGGGGGCCAGACTGGGTCCCTCTGCCCTTGGAAGCGTGGATGGAAGGGCAGAGAGGACAGGGAGCCAGAGGTTGAGGGCATGACTGGGGTTTCTGTGCTGGCGGGTTGGGCTTCCCAGTTGGTCCGTGGTAAAGAACCCACCTGCTAGTGCAGGAGCCATAGGAGAGCCGGGTTTGATCCCTGGGTTGGGAAGATCCCCTGGAGGAGGAAATGGCAACCCACCCCAGTATTCCTGCCTGGAGAATCCCGTGGACAGAGGAGCCTGGAGGGCTACAATCCATGGGGTGGCAAAGAGTCGGACACAACTCAGCAGCTGAGAACGGATGGACCTGCTGGTGGGTTGGTTTTCCCCTGACCAAGGGCTCTGACCCCTCGCTCCCACCTGGGGCAGGGGGAAGAGAGGAGAAAGGACTCAGGTCCTATATTGGGCAGTGGCCTTGTCGCGTGGAATGGACAGAGGAACGTTTTATTACACCTTGGCTCCCTAACCGTTTCCTCCCCGCCACAACACCATGCATGTCACAGAGGCAGTTTAGGCAATTTAGAGACATTTAGGAGAAGGCAATGGCAGCCCACTCAGTACTCTTGCCTGGAAAATCCCATGGACGGAGGAGCCTGGTAGGCTGCCGTCCATGGGGTCGCTAAGAGTCGGACACGACTGAGCGACTTCACTTTCACTTTTCACTTTCATGCCTCAGAGAAGGAAATGGCAACCCACTCCAGTGTTCTTGCCTGGAGAATCCCAGGGACGGGGGAACCTGGTGGGCTGCCGTCTATGGGGTTGCACAGAGTCGGACACGACTGAAGTGACTTAGCAGCAGCAGCAGCAGGCAGTTTAGAGAGAGACTGCCTCTCTCGGTTCATCTCTCTCTCTCTCGCCTTGGACACATTAGAGTCTTGGAACCCCAATTTCTTCGTTCATAAACTGCAACCAATAATGTTACTTACTTGTCACATAGTAAATGCTGTTAAAAAAATCCTGGTGGAAGGTGCACTTCTTCGCATGGATGTTACACTCCAGATACTCACACCTGCATGTGTATGTGGTGTGTGGGCTTTCCATGCGCTCTGCCCTTCCCTGCTTTGCTCTTTCCTGTTGCCTCTAGAGGGTTGGGTGGAGGTGGGGAATCTCCTGACCACTCTGGCTCCTGGGGGCTGGAGGCGCTAAATGCTGCTCAGGAGAGTCAGGTTCAGAGGGGAGGGAGCTTAGCCTAGGGCAGGGGAGCCAGGGTCTAGCAGGGAGGTTGGGGGGCGGGTGGGGAGGAAGGAGGACTGGGAGGGTGGCCAGGGGTGTAGCAGGCATCTCGAGGCTGCAGAAAATTGAAGCAGTTAGGTAGCTGCCTTCCCTCTGGAGCTCACCCATCCATCCTCCTTGTGGGAGACCCAGCCGTGCCTCTGTCCCGGCCCTGGCCCAGGAGTGTGTGGACATCTGTACCTGCCGCTTGCCTCTAGGGGAGATTTTTTGCAGGGGTAGAGGGGTTTTGGGCTCTCTCAGTTTAGCTCCTCCAGCTGGTTTACCCTAAACAGGGAGCAATTTGGTGAGAATGGGAGACAGTTGTGAGGCAAGCATTGATGGAGTCTGTGGGTCTCTGCCCCTTCCGGGAGGTGTCAAGGACAGGATGGCCTCTGGGAGCTTCTGCAGGAGAGGCCTCGCTGCTAAGAGGCTTTGGGGTGGGGCATCCTGGCCTTAGGAGCTGGGATTGGCTGGCCAGTCTGAGGGACGGGCTCCTTCTTCTGTGTCCTCTCTGCGCCCTGCTCCTCCCTGCGGCCTTTTGCCCTGACAAGGACAGGAGAAGGTGGGGAGGAGGGAGATGGTCCCTGACTGTGGTGGTATCTCTGGTGACAGTGAATTCAGGGCTAAAAATCAATAATGCTGATGTGTGCCAGCCATGCTTAATTACAGAATAGCTAAGGGCAGTCTGAGATTAAAAATTGGGTAAAAAGGGGCTTTTCCGGTGGCTCAGTAGTAGAGAGTCTGCCTGCCATGCAGGGCACATGGGTTTGACTCCTGACTCGGGGAGGTCCCACATGCTGTGGAGCAACTAAGCCTGGGCTCCACAACAAGAGAAGCTGTGGCAGTGAGAAGCCGGTGTGCTGCAATTAGAGGGTAGCCCCCGCTCGCTGCAGCTAGGGAAAAGCCTGCCCAGCAGTGGAGACCCAGCACAGCCAAGAATAAATAAATTATTTTAAAAAATCATTAAAAATATTGACTGGAGTCCTCAGATTTGTGCCTCCTTCCCACACCCTCAATATGAAATAAATCTCCCTGTACCTGTAAAGCTTCTGCTGAGCATTTCTCAACAGAAGAAGTGCATGTGGGGCAGGCAGCTTACTCCCCCCAGGTCTGATTCCCTCACCAAATACCCCTGGAACATGGGCGGGAGCACGTGGGGAAATACTGAGAGAAAGAAAGGCCATGGTGTGGGCAGGACCCGCGTTGGGTAGGGGGCTCTGCTCCCCGCTCCCGCCGCCTCCTCCTCTCAGTGAGAGTGAAGAGAACAGGCGCCTGGGAATGTTTATGAGCCTCTTGCTTCTCTTTTTCTTTTCAATTACAATGACATCTTAGGTAATTAACTACTAATAACCTTGTTAATTTAAAATGGATCCTCTCCGTTTTGGCCATCTCAGGAAGACTTAAGTCACAAAGAGTCAGCGGTTTGGAGGAAAGGCGATGCAGAAGAGAAGGTAAGAGGACCTGAGTAGGTGTACAGAGCTGGTTCCTGGTCAGAGCTCCAGCCTGCAGGAGAGGAGAGGCTCCTTACCGGGAGAGGCCTCGTGGCCGTGGGAGTCCAGGGGCACTGAAATCACTTCCCCCTACCACATTCCCAGATGACACCCTGTGTCACCCCAGAGCAGCACTCGGCTTAGAAAGAGAGCTCAAGGGCCCAGCAAACTGGGCTTTTATTATGGTCCAGTACTCAGCCTAAGGCAGTGACCTCTTAGAAACTGTCACTCATGATCCTGGAAACACAACCTGCTAAGTGACAGTCTCTTCTCCCACCTCCACTTTTTCCCAATCTTAGGGATTTGAGATCTATTCAGAAAGAGAATAACCTTCTCATTCTGGTTGGTTAAACATTTGTCAGAAGTCAGGCATCTGGATGAGGAATCTGTGATCTTTTTCAGTTCAAAAGATGTATTCATTTGACAACTTACCAAGTGTAGCCCAGGTCTTAGTGATACAAAGATGAGGAAAGATATGGTCCTGTCCTCATGGAGCTTGTGGTTTCATGGCCAGAATCTGACAAATAAACACATAATTAGAACATAAATTATGTAGAGCTCAGGCAGGAAGATACCTGACCTTGTATAAGGGCATGGGAATCCAGGAAGGCTCTACAGAGGAAGGGGTATTTGAATGGGACCTTGTCGGGTGAGGAAGAGTCTGCTAGGCGGGGAGCATAGGGAACAGAAATACCTTTCCAGCAGAAAGAATAGTATGGAAGGAGAGGGCATGGCTCCTGGGGGAACGTGCTTTGATATGGATGGAACAGTGAATATAGGGATGAGGAAGGGGCTGGAAAGAGAAGCAGAGCCAGATCATGAAGAGTGGGTAGGATTTCTTCTGAGAGGTGACCTCCTGGCCTATGGGAACTTAGCCAGGGGGCGCCACTTAGCCACAGCTGGATGCCTAGGGAGACTCCAGCCTTGTGACATTAGCTCCAGGAAGGTTTGGCAAGGAGTTCTCATTGCCCCGCTCTCATTGCCCTGCCAAGAGGTTGGCGCATGGGGTGAGGGGACAGCTAGAGATTTCGGGATAAATAGGTCCCCTGGTTTGGTTTCTCTCTGTCCCACACGATGCTTTGCGATCATTTGGAGACTTTGAACAGTGAGTCCCAGGGTGTGTGAGAGCCTCTGCTCCCTGCCTGGGGAACCCACTGCTCAGAAGCTGGGACTCTCTGTTTCCAGAGAATCTGCTATTCCAAGATGGGTCCTGGAGCTTGGTCTGGTGATACCCACTTTCCTTACCTCTGGCAAGAGGTCTGGGTGCAGGTGGGTGGTGCAGTTCTTAGCAGGTTGACTGCTGAGGGACACCACTCCTGTCCAGGACGGGTGAGATGACCTTTGGGAGCTCCAAGCCTAGGATTTGGGGGCTAAAGCCATCCTGGGGGCTGTCAGCCTGCTCTCCCAACAGACCTGGTCACCACTTGCAGACCCCGTGGGCCCCGGAGGGCAGCGTCATTATCTTCTGAGTGGAGCCTCAACAATCTGAGCCTCCCTTCTCTTGTCCCCCTTCCTGCTGTTTCAGTTTTTTTTTTTTTTTTCAAGACAAACAGCCGCAAAGCTCCATCTCTTAATGAAACTGTTTGATGTTGATTAATTATGCAGCTGCCCCATTTGCATGCACAGGCTGTGTCTTTCCAGCTTCTCTCCCACCAGCCCTCTGTGAGTCTCAGGCAAAAGGGAGACCTGGTAACTCCAGTGTCTGCCCACTCCCAGGCCAACCTCCCATCACCCTGTATCTACAGTGGCTGGCAGAGGCTGGACTGCAGGGTCACAGTTGGGGCCTCCAGGTGGGGGTGTGCGCTGTGGACTCTTGAACCTAAGAAGATGGGGTGCTTGGGTCTTACCTGGCTGCTCTCCTTTACTTACCAACTGTTTGGCCTTAGACAAGCCATCAACCCCTCTGATGTCAGTTGCCTTTTCTGTAAAGTGGGAGCCACGTTAACACCATCCCAACGGGCCATATCTCATGTGTCTGTCTATCTCTGGTGTCACGTACAGTGAACGTGCTACTTGAAGTGGGTTTTTGAATGATTGGCTGGATTAGATCTTGGGATCTCTTTAAGATGTTATTCCAGGGCTCCATGGGGTCCCCACTTGTGCCAGAGTCCCCATTCCCACCTGCTGTAGCCAAAGGCCCTTTAACTTCTAATGGCCACAGCACTGATGTAGCATCTACTGTTTTAGAATCCCGTCCTCAACAACGAGACTCTCCAGGGACAGAACACACCAGAGGACTCTGTTTGGGGGGAGATACAGTAGGAAGGATGGTGTGGCAGAGGCCATGGCTTGTGCTGAGGCCAAGGCCAGGGAGAAGGGACCAAGAGTCTGTGATGTCCCCAAAATTCATGTAGATGTCGGGCCAGGCAGGAGGAATCTTGTCAAGTGGGCTTTGGAAGGGCAAAATTCACACTGAGTTACGAAGAATGGGATCTGTGCTATCATGGATGAGATGGAAGAGAATTTGGGGTTTCCAGGCAGTGAATCGTAAGCTTTCTGGGATCAGGGAACCCTTCAGCTATGGACTTATATTCCTCCAAAATGTGTATTTGTTGCTGTAAGCCCAAAAGTATATTGAGGGCCTTCTTGGGGCTCTTGGACCCGAGGCAAAGGACTCTACTCTGGTCTTGGCAAAAAACATCTGAGGTTTTTAGAAAAACAGAGGGAACAACAGGTACAGTGGGAGCCAGAGGGCCTGCCTAGTGTCTCTGTGGGGATCTGAGTGGTCTCCTGGGGAGGGACAGAACTCACCATGGGAAGAAGTTTTTTCGGAAGCCCAAGGAGTGGCCCTTGGGGGCAAAGGGCAAGCAGGCTGCTGCAGCAGAAACACAGGAGCTGAAGGAGAAAGGGCCCTGATGTGGCCCGTGGGGGCAGAGGTGGAGATGGAAGCAGGGTCAAGGAAGAATGCCTCATCCTTGGGATGGTGGGTGAGACCCCAGGCAGAGCCATGAGGCTGCAGTGAGAAGGCCTCCAGAGTGGGGCGGGGAAGGCCTGGAAAGCTAACAGCTGGGCTACAGCGTTCAGAGTGAAGAGGCCCGGAGGCTAGAGGGAACCAGGGAACTGAGACAAGCCCATGACTTCACCTCCTCACTGATTCACACTTCAGAGAAACGTGTGATAGGTGTGGACAGGGAGATGGACTTGGAGAGGTTAGGAACCAGATTCAGTGAGATGGAGGGGAGACACTTGTGGAGGGAAGGAGCCGAGATTTTGAGTCAAATCTATGTGACTGCAAGCCGTGCTCTGTCCACCTGCACCGTCTGTACTCGGTTCTTGGTTCTTCCGTGAGGCCTCATGCTCCAGACGCCACCGTCTATCTTTCCTCCACAGTCAGTAGTCAGGTGTGTTCACAGCGATGGTCAGAGGGCTTCCTTATCTCTAATCCATGGTCACTGGGCTTTGGGGACCCTGCTGTTACTATGGGAGCCCAGTTGGCAGTAGCTTGGTTTCTGAAAAATTGCCAGAGAAAGGATTAGAATAAGAGCTTCAGAAGGATGGCATTTCTTGGCTAAGCACATTCAAGAAACCAAATGAGAGAGACAGTTTTGGGTGTTGGGAAGTGTGCCAGATGGGGAGCTGGTGAACTGGGGCTTGGTGCTGGCCTGCTGGTAGCTGTCTGATATAGGTCTTCAGTAAGTTACTTTCTCTCTTTAAGGCCTTTGTTTTTTAAACTGTAAATGGGATAATTATCCATTCATCCACCATCCATCTGCCTGTTCACCCATTATTGTCCCATCCATCATCCATGCATCCATCCAGGCAGCAACATTTATTGAATGCCAGCTCTAGGATGGGTGCTGTAGGCAGCAGTGGGCTTACATAGGCATGACAAAGCTGACACGGTCCCTTCCCTTGTGAATGTTAGAGTAGGCCAACGAAGAAAGACATGGGAAAAAAAAAGTCTGTCTCCCAGGTTGTTTGGAGACTAAAGTAATGAGAGTGGGAAGGGGCTTTGTATCGTGAAGTGCTTTCTTGGTAGGAGTTCTTGTTATTACAGAGGTTCAGTCCAACCAAGAGCTAGTGGAAGTGAAAGTGTTAGCCACTCAGCCGTGTCCAACTCTTTGTGACCCCATGGATTGTAGCCTGCCAGATTCCCATGACCAGGAATTCTCCAAGAAAGAATACTGTAGTGGGTTGCCATTTCCTTCTCCAGAGGAACTTCTTGACCCAGGGATCGAACCCAGGTCTCCTGCATTATAGGCAGATTCTTTACCATCTGAGCTACCAGGGAAGCCCAAGAGCTAGAGAGGCCTTCGGGTCATTGAGACTGCGATTCAAAGTGTTTAGTCCCATACGCCTCCGTTCCCTCCCTGTTATCCACCTCAGCTAAGCCCTGGAGTCACTCCAGCTGTGCTGTCCCTGTGGGAGGGAAAGGAAGCCTTGGTGATCAGCTGTGTCCCAGTCCTGGCAGTGGGGGAAGGGGGAGAGCTGAGCTGACTGATACTGATGAGCAGTACTGAACCTTGGCCAAGCAGGAGAGGCAGATAAAGGGAGGTGTGTGTGTGTGTGTGTGTGCGTGTGCATGCATGTGTGTGTGCGCGCGTGTGCGTGTGTGCATGTGTGTGTGTGCATGTGCGTGTGTGTGTGTGTAGTTTGAGGGTGCTCCTGCTGAGGGTGTCATAGATTTTCCAGGAACTGGTCCTGATGTAACCCCTCTCCCATGCCACCCTTGGCTGTGTCCAGCCAGTGTCACCCGTGAATGTGCAGTGGAGAGGGTAGAGCTATGGTAGAAGACGAGGATGGTCCAGAGGGAAGACCCTTCCAGCAGTGGTCTTCTCCAGATTCAGGGGAGGGAGCCTACTCACTTTCAGTGTTTTTAATACTTGAATTACAGTTGATTTACAATGTTGTGTTAGTTTCAGGTGTACAGCCTAGTGATTCAGTATTTTTGCAAATTATACTTCCTTCAGTTCAGTTCAGTCGCTCAGTCATGTCCAACTCTTTGTGACCCCATGAATTGCAGCACGCCAGGCCTCCCTGTCTATCACCAACTCCCGGAGTTCAGACTCACATCCATCGAGTCAGTGATGCCATCCAGCCATCTCATCCTCTGTCGTCCCCTTCTCCTCCTGCCCCCAGTCCCTCCCAGCATCAGAGTTTTTTCCAATGAGTCAACTCTTCGCATGAGGTGGCCAAAGTACTGGAGTTTCAGCTTTAGCATCATTCCTTCCAAAGAAATCCCAGGGCTGATCTCCTTGCAGTCCAAGGGAATCTCAAGAGTCCTCTCCAACACCACAGTTCAAAAGCATCAATTCTTCAGCACTCAGCCTTCTTCACAGTCCAACTCTCACATCCATACATGACCACAGGAAAAACCATAGCCTTGACTAGACGGACCTTAGTCAGCAAAGTAATGTCTCTGCTTTTGAATATGCTATCTAGGTTGGTCATAACTTTTCTTCTAAGGAGTAAGCGTCTTTTAATTTCATGGCTCCCTTATAAGGTATTAAATCCCATGGATGGAGGGGCCTGGTGGGCTGCAGTCCATGGGGTCGCTAGGAGTCGGACACGACTGAGCGACTTCACTTTCACTTTTCACTTTCATGCCTCAGAGAAGGAAATGGCAACCCACTCCAGTGTTTTTGCCTGGAGAATCCCAGGGATGGGGGAGCCTGGTGGGCTGCCGTCTCTGGGGTCGCAAAGAGTCAGGCACGACTGAAGCGACTTAGCAGCAGCAGCAGCAGCATAGGGTATTAAAAGATGATGGGTATAATTCCCTGTGTTATACAGTATATTCTATCTATTCATATATAGGAGTTTGAATATGTTGATCCCACACCCCTGATTTGCCCCTCTCCCCTCCCCTCTCCCCTTTGGTAATCATATGTTTGTTTTCTGTATCTGTGAGGCTGTTTCTATTTTGCATATGTATTCGTTTGTACTGCTTTTTAGATTCACGTATAAGTGATAACAGTATTCGTCTGTCTCTGTCTTATTTCACTAAGCATAATATTCTGTAGGTTCATCATGTCGCTGCACGTGGCAGTATTTCATTCTTTCTTATGGCTTACAGTCCGTATTGTATATGCATACCACATCTTCTTAATCCAGTTGTCTGTTGATGGGAACTTGTGTTGCTTCCATGTCTTGGCTATAGAAATAGTGCTGTTGTGACTATTGAGGTACATATATCTTTTTGAGTTAGTGGTTTTATTTTTTCTGGGTATATACCCAGGAGGGGCATTGCTGGATCATATAGTAGCTCTATTTTTAGTTTTTTAAGGAACCTCCATAGTGTCTTCCATAGTGACTGTACCAACTTACATTCCCACTGACAGTGTAAGAGAGTTCCTTTTTTCCACATCCTCTCCAACATTTGTTATTGGTAGACTTTTTGATGATAGCCATTCTGACAGGTGTAAGGTGATGCCTCATTGTGATTTTAATTTGTTTTTCTCTAATGATTAGTGATGTTGAGCATCTTTTCACATGCTTGTTAGACATCCATATGTCTTCTTTGGAAAAATGTCTATTCAGGTCTTCTGCCCATTTTTTAAATTGGGTCCTTTTTAATTTATTTTTTATTTTTGATATTGAGTTGTACGAACTGTTTGTATATTTTGGATATTAACATCTTTTTGGTCTCTTCATTTGAAGTTATTTTCTCCCATTCCATAGATGGTCTTTTTGCTTTGTTGATGGTTTCCTTTGCTGAGCAAAAGCTTTTAAATGCAATTAGGTCCCATACTTTTATTCTTTTGCCTGAGGAGACTGAGCCAAGAAAATATTGCTACAATTTATGTCAAAGAATATTGTGCCTATCTTGTTTTCTAGGAGTTTTGTAGTTTTAGGGCTTATATTTAGGGTTTTAAACCATTTGAGTTTATTTTTGTATATGGTGTGAGGAAATTTTTTTTTCCCCCAGAGATGTTTTAATTTCATTGTTTTACATGTGGCTGCCAGGTTTTTCTCAGTACTAGTTGTTGAAGAGAGTGTCTTTCCTTTATTATATATTCTTACCTCCTTTGCTGTAGATTAATAGACCATAGCTGTGGTGTGTAGGTTTATTTCTGGGATGGCTATGCTGTTCTATTGATTTATGTGTCTGTTTTTGTGCCAATACCATGACGTTTTGATTACTGTAGCTTTGCAGCATAGTCTGAAGTCTGGTAGGGTTATACCTCCAGCTTTGTTCTTCTTTTATCAGGATTGCTATTGCAATTCTGGGTCTTTCATGATTCCATATAAATTTTAGGATTATTTGTTCTAGGTCTATGAAAAATGTCATGGGTATTTTGATAGGGACTGCATTAAATCTGTCGATTGCTTTGAGTAGTATGGCCATTTTAACAATATTCTTCCAATCCATGAGCATAGGATATCTTTCAGTTTCTTTGAATCATCTTCAATTTTCTTCACTAATGTTTTACAGTTCTCAAAGTATAGGTCTTTAACCTCCTTGGTTAAATATGTTCCTAGGTGTTTTATTCTTCTTGATGTTAAAATGGGATTTTTTTCACTTTCTCTTTCTGATGTTTCTTTACTAGTATAAAGAAACACAACAGATTTCTGCATATTTATTTTGCTACCTTGCTGAATTCATTTATTAGTCCTAATAGTTTTTGTGTGGAGACTTTAGGATTGTCTGTGTCTATCATGTCATCTACAAATAGTGACAGTTTAAACTTTTTCCTTCCAACTTGGATACCTTTTACTTCTTTTTCTTGTCTGATTGCTGTAGACAGGATTTCCAATACTATGTTCAATAGAAGCAGTGAGAGTGGCCACTCTTATCTCATTCCTAAATTTAGCAGGAAGGCTTTCAGCTTTTTGGCATTGAGTACTATGTTGGCTGTGGGTTTGTCATAAATGGCCTTTGTTATGTTTTGATATGTACCCTCTATACCCACTTTGATGAGAATTTTTACCCTGAATCAGTTCAGTTCAGTCGCTCAGTCGTGTCCGACTCTTTGTGACCCCATGAATCGCAGCATGCCAGGCCTCCCTGTCCATTACCAACTCCCGGAGTTCACTCAGACTCACGCCCATCCAGCCATCTGGATGTTATCAAATGCTTTTTCTGGATCTATTGAGATAATCATGTGATGTATGTCTTTCGTTTTGTTAATGTGGTGCATTACATTGATTTGTGAATGTTGAACTGTCTTTGTAATCTTGGGATAAATCCAGCTTGATCATGGTGTATAATCCTTTTTATGTATTGTTGGATTCAGTTTGCTAATAATTTATATTCATCAAAGATGTTGGCCTATAACTTTTTTGTGGTGTCTTTGTCTTGTTTTGGTATCAGTATAATGGTGAACTTGTAGAATGAATTTGGGAGTGTTCCCTCCTCTTCAGTTTTGGAATAGTCTGAGGAAGATAGGTGTTAGTTTTTCTTTATACGTTTAGTGGAAGTCCCTGTGAAACCACCTGGTCCTGGACTTTTGTTTGCTGGGAGATTTTTTGTTACAAATTCAACTTCACTTCTAGTGATTGGTCTGTTCAAACTGTCTGTTTCTTCTTGATTTAGTCTTGGCAATCTGTATATTTCTAGAAATTTGTCCATTTCTTCTAGGTTGTCCAACTTGTTGGCATATAGCTATTCACAGTATTCTCATGATTTTTGTATCTCTCTGGTATCAGCTGTTATTTCTTCTCTTTATTATTTGTTATTTCTCATTTTATTTGCATTCTCTCATTTTTTCTTAGTGACTCTGGCTAAAGTTTTATCAATTTTGTTTAATTTTCAAAAAACTAGCTTGTAGTTCCATTGATTTTTTTCTATTTTTGATCTCTGTTTTATTTACTTCTCCCGATATTTATTATTTCCTTCCTTCTGTTGACTTTGGGTTTTGTGTGTTCTTCTTTTTCTAATTCTTTTAGGTAATGTACATGTGCGCATGCTAAGTTGCTTCAGTCATGTCTGACTGTCTATGATGCTAGGGGCTGTAGCCTGCCTGGCTCCTCTGTCCATGGAAGTCTCCAGGCAGGAATACTGGAGTGGGTTGCCATGGCCTCCTCCAGGGGTCTTCCTAATCCAGGGATTAAACCCACTTTTCTTATGGCTCCTTCTTTGGCAGGTGGGTTTTTTTTTCACCACTGGTGCCACTGGGAAGCTCCCTTTAGGTGGGATAGGTAGTTTATTTTAGATTTTTTTTTGTTTCTTGAGGAAGGACTGTATCACTTGGAACTGATTTTGTTGCATCCCATAGCTTTTAGAAAGTTGTGTTTCCATTTTCATTTGTCTCAAGGTATTTTCTGATTTCCTCTTTGATTTCATCATGGACCTTTTGGTTTTTTTTAGTAGCATGTTGTTTAGTCTCCATGTGTTTGTTCTGTTCTCTTTTTCTTTCAGTAGCTGATTTCTAGTTTCATACTGTTGTGGTCAGAAAAATGCTTGATATAATTTTTTTTGTCACTTTAAATTTGTTGAGGCTTGTTTTGTGTCCTAGTATGTGACCCATCCCGGAGAACATTCTATGTGCACTTGAAAAGAATGTGTATTCTGTTGTTTGGGGATGTAATGCCCTATAGTTACCAATTAAGTCCAGCTGGTCTATTGTATCATTTTCACTCTTAGTGTTTTTGTCTCTAGACTTCTACTTGGGCCATCTCCTCTGCAAGAAATGCCCTATCTTTTCATCTCTGCATTCCATCTGTCCTTCCAAACCAGAGCAGACATCGTCTCCAACACATCTGGCCTCCCTCCTAGCTGGAAGGAGTACCTTCTTGCTCTCAATGCTCACAGTACTTGGTTCATACCTCTCTCGTGACACATGTTCTGTTCTGCTTTGAATCATACATGTTGGGTGTTTCTTTTGTCTCCAGCATTCTTAGGGAGACTCCCTTCATCAACAGCACATCACATTATGCCTGACACTTAGTACGTGCTCAACAGAGTTCACCAAAAGATGCAAGCATGTCTTTGAAGGTGTATTTTACAGATGAAGAAACTGGGGATCAGAGAGGCAAAGAGTTCTGCTCAAAGCTGAACAGATAATGATAAGTAGATAGAGACTTCAAAGTCAGATTTGTTTTAAGGTAGTTTATTATTCGAGGGGACGTCTACAGACAACAGGTTCAAACATTTAAATCGTAAGTGATAAAAAAATAGCCAGGCCAGGCATTACCCTTGTCTTTACTAGTGGAAACTTCATTAAAAGTCCATACCTGATTGTCTACCTGTGTTTCAGAATCACAAATGTGGTCAACCCTTTCTAGAGAACAGGTTGTTAATGGTGATGACCTGGGATGACCTGGACCCCAGAGGCAAATTCACATTTATGCTTTGTTTCATGAGGACTGTCCCTGCCTTAGTGATTGTACCGGAGGGTGTGTGTGTAAAGTCCAAGGTCCTCACATTCCAGGCCCAGAACCCCTCCCAGCCCACCAATATTTGGCTCCGTCTGCTGGTCAGACCTTCTGATTCCTGGGGCTGCCCTGGGTGTGTGGGGGGGTACCCTCTCTGGACAGTGGGTGTGTGGCAGTGGGAGCAGGAACTGGCAGCCAGTTCCTTGAGCTCGGCCTGGTGTGAGCCATGGGGGCTTTATCTTGCCATTAATGGTTTTCTAAATTGGTGGCAGTGGAGCAAAAAACCCAATTTGCGCCTGGAGCATGCATGATTACTATTGTAATAACCTCAGCTAATAAGAATATGATGTGGGGCTAGGCTGGGAGAGAAAACACATTTCTCATTAGCTTTTGATTAATTACTCTCCATAATTTCTTAGTTGTGGTGGCCAGTGGGGTGGGATGTGGCCCTCTTCTCACCTCACCTTAACCCCATGGGCTAGGGGTGTTCCAGGGATGGTGGTGTTTCCACAGTGGTCGTGGAGGGAGAAGGCCAGGTCTCTCCTCCCACTTCTCTTCTCTCTCCTCTTCACATCCTTTCCCTGTCTTCTCTCCCGCTTCCCTTTCCAGCCCTCCTTTGTCCAGCCCCCTCTCTCCCTGCCTTCTTAATTTCTTCTTTTCTCTTTTCCCTCCCTCCTCAGCCTTTTGATGGTCTCTGTGGGTGTCTGACTGGCCCTTGGTGACAGCCCACACTGTCCCCTTGCACTGCCAGGGAGGTAGGTGATGGCTAGTTTGCAGGTCCTGACTGAGCTCAGATTGGGTATTCCCTCCTGCTCTCCTCCCCTGTCCCTAGACCTCCCCGGTCTGACCTGGGGACCTCTTTTTGGCTCACCTGGTCCTGACACAGGATCATTTCTGCCTGGCTCTATGCAGTTTGGAATTGTTCTTGCCCTTCTACCACTTTACCACAGGCAGAGGCACCTCCTGGCCTGAGGGCTCTGCCCCTTTCTCTTGGTCCCTGGCAGTTAGGTCCAGGCTGGACAGTCCCTCGTGTCCTTCCACCTGGGATCTAAGTGCTCAATAGGACAGTGGCTGGAACATTTCCATTTTATTTGTTACTCAGCAAGTTTCTGTTGACCTCTACTCTATACTCAGAACTGTGCCAGGCACCATGGGGGTCTAAGAGAAAGGACAGGCGTCGTTTTGCCATCAGGTTGGGAAGGGTGTTGAGGAGGGACAGACACCAACTCAAGGCTGTGTGTACCCAGTGCCCAGTGGGTGAGGCCGAGAGAGGAGCCTCACGGGAGCAAGGCTTCTCAGGGGGAAGGTTTCAGAGGCTTTATGGAGGAGGGGGACTCAGATTTGGATAACAGAGGGGAGAAGACAGGAGAAGGAATTCCTCACTAGGGCATAGTGTGAGCAAAGGCCCGGAGGTAGGAATGCTTGAGACAGTTTTGGAGGATGTGAATGTAGCTAGTGTATAGTTGAAGGCTGACTCTTGAACATCTCAAGATTTGGGACATATGTGATATCTGGTTGGGAATCCTGAAAGGTACTCCAGTGTGCGGGTGATCTCATAGCAGTGGCTTGCTAAATGGATAATGGTGGGGTGTATAAGTTTTACATTGCTACTGTAACAAAATCAGCAGCTTAAAATAACACAGACATATTATGTCATGGTTCTATGGGTCAGAAGTCCAGGTTGGCTTGACTGGTTTCTCTGCTCTGGGTTATACAAGAAGTCAAGGTGTCGGCTGGTTGGGCTCCTATGAGGAGGCTCTAGGAAGAATTCACTTTTAGCTTCATTCAGGTGGTAGGCAGAATCCTGTTCCTTGTGGTTGTAGGACTGAGCCCTCCCTTCCATTCCCTTGCTGTATGTAAGTTGGGGCCACTCTTATGTCCTGGAAGCCTCTCCCCAGCTCTTGCACATGGGCCCCTATATCTCAGAGTCAGCAACACTGTCTCAAATCCTGTTCCTGGAAGCTCAATGACGTCCCCTTCTGCTGCATCTCTTCAACCATTTTCCTGCTTTCTCTTTTGTTGCATCTCTCTGACCTCAGCTGAGTAGTTTCCTGCTTTTAAGGGATCATATGACTAGATGGGGGCCTACCCAGATAATCCAGGATAATCTCTATTTTAAGGTTCATAACCTTAATTTTAGACATCTGCAATGTCCTTTTGCCATGTAACGTACCATCCAAGTTCCGTGGATTAGGGAATGGGCATTTTTGGGTAGGGGGTTATTCTACCTAACCCATGGGGCAAGGCAGATTAGGTGGTTCCTGCATCGGCCTGGTGAATGGAAGTTCCTGCATCAAGTGATGCAGGTGATGCCTGGTGAATGGAAATAAGGGCTGGAACCTGGGTGGAATGAGAATGGAAAGGCAGGGAGGGGACAAATCATTTCAAAGGAACCTAGAGGCTGCTTGGTGATTGGTTGCATGTGTGTGGATGGGTGGGAGAGAGTGAAGGGGAGAGGAGGAGTTATCCTTGGAGATCCCCTGGAGTAGGAAATGGCAGCCCACTCCAGTATTCTTGCTTGGAAAATTCCATGGGCAGAGGAGCCTGGCGGGCTACAGTCCATGAGGCTGCGAAAGAGTCAGACGTGACTGAGCAACCGAGCTGCCAGCCTAGGAAATAGGAGCAAAATGGTATTCGTTGGTCACTCTAGGAGAGGCCCCAGTTATGGAGGGCAGATGATGCATTTGTTCCCGGCAGGTGACTCAGGGATGACAGCACCTGCCCACTTGGAAGGCCCTAGGAGCAGGAGGGAACACTCACCAGAAATGTTAGACCAGGTGATACTCATTTGTGAACTATTCCCATGAAACCAGTGGTTGAAGACTTGGGGAGGGGGTGTAGGGGTAGATTGTCATGTCTAAGGGAGACAGGATAGAAAGGAAACTGGACTAGAATACTGGGGGGTGACCAGACAAGAGATGGGGGGAGGAAGAAGAGCTGGAGAGAGTGAAAGAGCAGGCACAGCTGGGCAGCTGGAGAGGAAGGAGACGAGCTAGGAGAGGGCCCATCTGTGGGGCCAGGCGGCACTGGTGCTCAGGGTTAGAAAGGGCAGAGGGTGGGCAGGAGAGTGGGATGAAGGCTGGGCAGTCGGTGATGGGATGATTGTGGTGACAGGGACAGGTGTTTCTTTTTCAAAAAAATTATTTTAAGTACAGTTTATTTCCACTACTATACTGTGTTAATTTCTGCTGTACAGCAAAGTGATTCAGTTATACACACACACACACACACACACACACACATTCTTTTTCCTATTATCACAGGATATTGACTATAGTTCCCTGTGCTATGCAGTAGAACCTTGTTTATCCATCCTATGTATAATAGTCTGCATCTGCTAACCCCAAACTCCCAATCCATCCCTTCCCTGCCTCCTCTCCTGCTTTGCAACCAAAATCTGTTCTCTACAGGGGACAGGTATTTCTCAGTGAGACCGGGAGGAGAGACTTGGTGGTGTGGAGAGAGAGAGTGGGGACACCCACCAGGCTCAGTGGGGCCCACAGGCACTGTATGTCAGCATGGAGGGAGGGGGCAAGGCCAGGAAAACAGAGCAGAGGAAGTAACTGGCACTGCTGGAGGAGAGGGAGGGGCATGATTCAGGAACAAGGTCCCCAAAGTGGCAGGGGCTGGAGTCCAGAGCCAGGGCCTTGGGTGGGCCTGGCTGGGCATGGGCTGCGGGCTTCTTAGAACAGAATTTGGGGACAGAGAACAGGCCAAGTAGGGCAGCAGAGGTAGCCATCCTGGGGTCCTTCTTATTTTGGAACCATCTTCTCTCCCCTGAGTATCTGGTGTGTGTGAGGGTGTGGTTCTCCACAGCACAAAAGCTGCTGGAGTGAAAGGAGTTATCTGATTCCAGGGGTCTGGGGAAAGGAGGCCAAAGGGACCTTTGGGAGATGGAGAGCACCCTTGTCTCCCCACTTCCTCTTGGCTCCATCAGCGCAGTGTCAACCCCTTGGGCCCTCCATGTGCCAAACGCCCGTGTGAATCCTGGCCTCCCCGCTACTTCTGACATTTCCAGAGCCATTGTTTGAGGCCTAATTGCCTGCCACAGCACACTGCTCAGAGCCCCCGCCAGCCACGTCACCCGCTGGTCTGCGGGGCTGCTCAGAGCCGGCTCCCACTGTTTGCGGTGGCCGGATGCCAACAGGCAGGCCCGGAATAAACCAGCAGCAAAGGACGGGCGCAGTCTTCGCAGGCGCCGGATGCAGGCCCTCGATGTGTGCGTGTCAGTGTGAGTTTGCGCGGACCTGTGGGCCTGGGAGGTGTCCACAGCTCAGATCTCAGTGGACCTCAGGATCGGGGGCCGGGACGTGGGTATAGGAGGTGCAGAGGGGCTGGCGTGGTGATGGAGGCTCCAGGAGGCTGGCCCACATTCCAAGAAGGGCTGGGGCAGGATGCCTGCAGATGGCTGGAGGAAGGCCTGGAGGCCCAGGGTTCAGCACCGCTTCCCTCCGCCTGTGCCCCAGCGTTCCCCAGACAGACCCTGGGCCTGGCCTGCCGCCTGAGGCCACCGCATGCCCCGCCCCCACACTCCCAGACCTGTTGGGTTGCCTGCGCCCCCTCCCACCCTAGGAGAGAAGAGGAAATCTCGCTAGAGATCCACATAAAAATAGATGTATTTCTGGATAAGCAGCGAGCCTGAAAAACGGCTGAGCCAGAGTCTGCTCCGCTGACAGAAGATCTATGTACCAAATTCCTCTTCAAAATCTATTTCTCCGGAGATTTATTCTTGCCGAGCTGGGGGAAGTTCTGGGCATTGGGGCGTCTGGGTAGCTGCTGTTCCACCCTTTCCCAGCTGAGCAGTGGTCACAGTAGTCAGCAGCGGCCAGCTCAGGTCGGTCAGAGCAGAAAAGTCAAGAGGGATTTGAATGGCAAAAAGGTCATTCTCATACATTACCCTGGTTGGGTCGGAAGCTGGCGTGATGCAGCGTGACACCCATCCTGGCAGCTGAGAGAGTAAGTGATGGCTATATTTATGTTTCCATCTAAATGCATGGATCAAAGCAGACACTTTAATCTATTCAACAACAGCCCGAGGATTAAAAAGTTGCAGGCAAATCACACTCTTAAATTGGTAATATATTTTTGCTTGTCACTTGACAAATCATTTTAGAGAGTGACTCCAGGCCGGGTGGGGGACCTGGAGATTTGAACCTGGCTCCCTCCTGGAGAGCAGCCCCAGCACCCCCAGATAGGATGTGGGTTCCCTCATTTGCTGTGGTCCCTATGAGTCCCCACAGAGGACTCCTGGGTGGTGGGGAGTAGTGGGGAGTATCAGGCCTAGGAACACATCTGGAAATCTGTTTTAATCTCCAAACAGCCTAGCAGGTAGGCACTATAATGACCCCCATTTTACAGACCAGGAGAGTCATATGCATGGCTCGCCCGGGGCACACAGTCCTAAGTGGGAGAGTGGGATGCAAAGCCGGAAGTCCCCACCCCAGGTCCAGTGCTCTCGTTTGCTGGAGCTGCAAGGACAACAAACAGCAGCAGAGACTGCTCTGCTAATTGTCTGCATCCACAAGTTCTTCACTTCCCAGTTTCCTTGTCTGCAAAAACGGGGATAATGATGGGGTCGTCCTCAGGAGTTGGCGAGATGACTGATGAAGTAAGTGAGATGCCGTAGGAAAGACACTGATAGCCCTTTCAACATGGTGTCTGACGTGATGAGAACACATGTTTGTGCTGAGCTCTGAAGGACAGGACCAGACAGGTGCATGTCTGGAGCCTGAGGAAGAAACTCACAACCATGCCTTTTGAGGAATGGTTGAAGGAACTGGGGCCCCTGAATCAGGAAGAGAGAAGGCGGCCTCCTAATGGAGGCTGGGTTGTGAAAAGAAAGGATGATTTGCTTTGTATCCTGTGGCCTCAAGAGGGACAGCTGGATTCTTAGGGAGACTGGTGGGTTTCAGCTGAAGAAAAGCAAGAACTTTCTAATCACCAGCTTTGGGCAAAGATGAGCTCAGGGTTCTGGGAGCTATGTAGGCTGAGGCCCTTTGAGCCCTTGGTGGTGGTGATACTATCCAGGATCGGCATTTAGACGAGATTTCTTTAAATGTTCTTTCCAAATAGCAGAGTCTAAAATTCCATAGTAGTAGGGTTAGCTCCCAGTCACTTCCAGCAGCAGGACAAGAACAGTTGGGTAGTTTACTGGGAACATATTGATTTATGCTTAGCTCAGATCCCCACTAACCTTGGGGGATGTGAGGTGGTACGGTGGTTCAGGAGTCGGCCGGGTGGCACGGGAAATGGCAAGGCAGTTGTGATTGAAAGAGGCAAAACTAGGCTTGGGTGAAGGAATAATTCCTGTCCTCACCAGATATTGGCCAAAGTGGTCTGAGGAACTGGGGCAGTGCCAGCCAACGGTGGGCTTGGAGCTTGGGAGACTTGGGTTTCCATCTGGCTCTATTTATTAACATCTCTGTGTCCAGCCTAAAGTCCCCTAATCTTTCCGAGCCTCAGTTGCCCCCTCCCCTCTCCCCCCCACCGTGGGAAACAGAGAGCTTCACTCCCTGCTCACCTTTCAGAGAACTGAGGAAAGGCTGGCTTTGCGCTGCCTTGGCCGTGGGAGAGGGGCGCTGTTCCAGGAAGGGAAAGGGTGCCTTGGGCATCCCGTGGTCTGGCTGGTTCCAGTCCTCTCCAAGTGCCCGCCCAGCCGCTCCCGCAGGGGCCCCTCCCATCGGCGCCCAGCCGGCTGCAGGGCGTGTTCGCGAGCTTCCAGGTCGGGGCTACGTGCGGGCGCGCGGCCAAATCGCACCATCTGCCTGAACGGAAATGCAGCGCAGGTGTCGGTTTGGAGCACAGGTAATTGCTGATGGCTGAGCTAGCTCTTCCAGTATATGGTTCCCGGGCGGCGGCAGCGGCCCGCCTGGTCCCCCGTTGGGCCCACCCTCTGCGCCTTCCTGCGCCTTCAGCCGGTTCCTGCCTGTGAGCTACAGAACAGCTAAGCCAGGGAGGTCAGGGCATTATCGGATTCGTTTTACCAGCGTGGAAATCAAGAACCAGAGGTTAAATCTCTGGTCGAGGGTCTTGGAGCCAGTCAATAATGGGCCTGAACCAGCCCTCCAGGTCACTCGACTCTTAATTCCATTTTCCTTGCGTGACCCGCGGCACCGCGCAGTTCAGCAAACATTTATGGAGGGCCTTGTATGGGTCAGGCGCCGCGCTGGGTGCGAGGGTGCAGACCTGCGCTCTGGCTCTGTTCTTGGGAGGGTGCAGTTTGAACCCTTCTGTTTGGCCCTGAGGTTCCCAGTCATATCCCACAACCCTGCGTCAGACATGTGTCGGACACCCAGGTACCTCCGCAGGCCTGGAGGGTTCACACAGGTAATGATTCGCTGGGAAGACTCCTTGGCTTGTGGTGTAAGGCCTTTCTGAATGTGACCTGAGTCTACTTTTGTGCATACTCAGTTGCTTCAGTCATATCTGACTCTGGTCTGTAGCCCACCAGGCTCCTGTGTCCACGGGCTTCTACCTGTGAGAATGCTGGAGTGGGTTGCCATTTCTTCCTCCAGGGGATCTTTGGGACCTCGAGGTGGAACCCGCGTCTCCTGCAATGCAGGCAGATTCTTTACTGCTGACACCTTTGTGGCTCCATTCTTCTCCATACCCTCCTGGACCCCTGAGTCTAGCTGCCCGCGTCGACCACCGCACTGTTCTACAACTGTGCCCGGGCCTCAGTTCTCCTTTCTAGCCATGAACATGGCTTGTCTAAACCCACTTGTGAGTTCAGCCTGGCTCAAGTGTGACCTCCTCCCCTCAGTCTTCTTTGATTCATCCTGATTCTTCCCCATCAACACATGATCCCTTTCCCTATGCTTAATGCCCTTTGCATTGGCCTTTGTGATGCACAAGGCTGCAGAGCCTGCGGTTTCAATGTGGCTCCCCCACTCCTTCCCTGCTGGACTGTGGGCTTCTCAATATCTGGGTCTGGATCTTACTAATCTGTGACCCTCCCCCAACACCTCCCCCACCCCCCCCACCCCGCACACGCTCCAGCTTGATGCCTATCCCACAGGAGAGGCTCAGAGACACCAAGGAGATGGTGTGTGTGAAACTGTTTTGTAAAGTACCACACGGCGCCAATCCTGCTGCTGCTAAAACTGAAAAGTGTTTAAAACTCTATGAAATAAGGAGGTTCATCTCCACAACCCCAAAATTTTGAGTTCTAGATGATTTTCAGTATCAATTTAAAATCACAATAATAACAGTAGCTTAGCATTTATTGGCATTTTGTGCCTGCATTAGCTATCATTATTGTAATAGGAATATATGTGCTGTGCTGTGCTAAGTCACTTCAGTTATGTCTGATTCTTTGCAACTCAGGGGACTGTAGCCCGCCAGGCTCCGCTGTCCATGGGATTCTCCAGGTAAGAATACTGGAGTGGGTTGCTGTTTCCTTCTCCAAGGGATCTCCCTGACCCAGGGATCAAACCCCGAGTCTCTTACATCTCCTGCGTTGTCTATACCATTAGTGCCACCTGGGAAGCCAGAAATATATACACAGGTATATAATTTTTCCATTTCTCATATTATTTAAATGATCATTAGGGCAGCATTGAAATAATGCCACAAATATTCACATATGCTTCAAGAAATTCTCTACAAAACGTCCCCCACCCTTCCCCCAAGTGCCCACATGACCTCTGGCTGTCAAGGGCCTCTGTAGATGGAGGCTGCGGTTGTCAGTTTTCCCCACTAGCTCAGGAGCTAAGCCCTGAGTAGCTCTGTGAGTTTGTCCCTTTTTCTGTAGATGTGTCCCTTTTTCCTAGGAGTGCAACCAGCAGGCCTCGTCTACTTGCCTTCTGGGGCCAATGGGCGGTGAACCAGGGGTGGGCAGCCCCTTCACAGAGCTGAGCGCAACAAGGAACATGCACCTCTGAGTCTGTTATCAGAATTTTTATGTCAAGTCTGCACGACGAGAGGATTGTCGGGTTTCTGTCCTTTTGGTGTTTATGGAGCTCATAAAAAAGAGCTACTCTGAGTAAATAAACAGAAGATTAGAGACTTCCTCAGTGGGGGGCACCGTTCATGAGACAACAAGCAAGGAGAGTTGTGGCTGGGGCTCTGTGATGCTGCCGAGTTGGAACCGTATCTCATTTCTGAGTTGGTACAGGGAGTCTGGGCTCCTCAGCTTCTGAGTCTTAGCATCCAGAGGCTCTGATCTCAGTCCACGTGTGTGTGCTGTGAATGTCCCCACGAGCATACAGGTGAGTGTGCATTTCTCCCTGTAAATGTGGGCTGTGTGCATCTAAAGGTGAGTGTGTGCGCCATCTGTGCAGGTGTGTGTGTGTAGAGAATGTGCATTGGGGTGAGTCTGGATCTTTCTAGGGGTACAGCTTATATATTGTAGACGAATGTGCGTTTGTATGCAGGGGTCTATGTTTTTGAGTGTGGAAATGGTGCAGGGTGGAAGTGGGGTGTGTTTGGTGTGAACAGGTGTCTGAGTTTATGAGCATGTGTTCACGGTGCAGTGTGGATGTGCATTTCTCAGCGCATACCTCTGCCTGAGTGGGTGGGTGAGAGGTCGTAGGTGAGAGACGGTCATGGGTGAGTGGACACATGTGCACTCCCCAATATGCAAGCTCTGAAGACAGGTCTCTGCAGACTCCGAATGCCCAGCTCCTGCAGCTCCTGCTGGCTTGGTTGCTGCCTCTGGTCCCTGGTGGTTCTGCCTTGCTGGTCCGCAGAGAGATCAACACCCTTCAAACCAGCTGCCTCGTTGGCTGCGGCTCACTCCGTTAGCCTCCCGATGCCTGCAGTTGCCATGGAAACCAAAGTAGGTCTGTTCCTGTCTGCCACCAGGTCCCTGGGCTAGGGCAGCTGTGGGCCAAAGCCACTGTGGTGAGGGCTGGCTGTGCGGGAAGCGAGGAGAGGTCTGGGGGACCCTCTGAGCCCGTTTCTCTCTACATCCTTCTGGAGCCTCTTTTCTGTCTCCAAACACAAGAGCAGGTCCCTGCTGTCGGACAGCTGGGATCAAAACAGCCTTGTTAGGCAAGGGTCTGAGCAGTTGACTCTTTCACACACATACAAAATCCTGAAAAAAAATTCAAGACATAGGCTAATTCCATCTTACTCTGAATGTCGTTTGTAAATCATTAATTCAGTGCCTAAAATAAAGTGGGTTTTAGGAGAGAGCTGGTGCTATCTGATAGGAGAACTCTATACATGCTTTTGTGGTCTGATTTTTGTGTGTGTGTGTGTGTGTGTGTGGTCTGCTTTTATATTGGCGGCTTCTCAGAGTTCACCACATTGGGCGAACTTGAATATAACACTGTTAATCACTGAAGAGATCACAGATCCTGTTTAGTTTTGAAAAGCCGAGTAGCAAGCACAAACCTAGCTGTGTAAGCAAAGGGCAGTGCGTTGTTAGGGAGACACATAAAAGTGACAGAGCCATAAAGTAAAGCTAGGGGATGATTAATATGAGAGTTAGGATAGTGCTTAACTCCAGTGGTTAATGGGGAGGGTCACAAGAGACGGGGCTGGGGAAATGAGGGCTTCTAAGGCACTAATAACATTGTATGTCCTAACCCAGGTGGTGGAGAATCAGGTGATTGTTGCTTTTTTCAAGCACATACATATTTATACTCTTCTGTATGTGCTGTGCCTATGATCACAAATCACCCATGCTGAGCCTGAGGTCCTGGCTTGATTCGAGTAGGTGATAAGAGGCAGTGTCGGGTCGAGGAAAGAGGACAGGGTGGGAATCAGGCTTTTATGGGTTCCGAAGCTGCCTCCAACACCGGCTGGCCAACATGTGACCTCGAGGAGCTTTTCAAGTCCTCCCAGCTGCAGTTTCCTTGCCTGTAACATGACGATGAATGCATTAGACTTATTCAAGTGAAAATTAGTTTTGAGCTTTGTGTGGGACATTGTGCTCAGAGGACAGATGTCACGTACAGATGTCACGGAAGCTCAGGATGGAGCGAGGTGAGCGCCCTGGAAGGGCACGGTGTGATGAGAGAGGCTCTGGGGGAGTGGTCAGAGCTGGGGGAGAGATGGCCATGGAGGAAGCGAGTTTTGAATTGGTTCTTAAATGACGGGCCAGATCTCTGGTGGCTGAGACAGGGAAGGAGGGAGTGAGGAAGGGGAGGCTCAGTGCCGTCAAGGGTAGAGGTCCTTGGAGAAGCGTGTGTGTGGAGGATGGCCGAGGCATGATATTTACAACGAGAAACTCCCCAGACTCGGCCAGAGAAGAGGACAGCTGGCCCAGCTGAGGGCAGGGGTGGGGCAGAGGGAGAGGGAGTGAATCAGGTGCTGCTGCTAATCCGCCTGTGCTGGGTGTAGGTGACCACTTCGTCCACAAGACCCTGCTGCTCGAGACTGTGGGCCTCTCAAGACAATCTGGGCCACATACCGCCCCTGCCCTCCCACCCAGCCCCGGGCCTCTGCATTGGGCAGGCTGTGAGAAAAAGACCCTCCCTCAGATGGAAACCTTTGGGCCCCAGGCACATGAGATATCCACCACCCCACACTCATCCAGACAAGCCCCAACCCAGCCAGCTGCCAGAACAGGTGTGTGTGGCAGTAACACCCTCTGGAAAGTTCCTGGGGCTAGGACACCACTGGCCAGGATGTCCCTAGTGGACTTCAGGACGGCCTCACCCTGCCCTGCCCTGCCCCCACACTGGCCTGTTTCCTGTAACTTTGAGTGCGTGATGATAAGGGAAGGAGGCCTGAACTTGGGAACAGAGAGGCTAGGTCCACCTCCTGGCTCCATCTCTTTGGAGGAGAGACAAATCTCCAGCCTTCTCTGATGGGTCTGAGGTGTCCTTGTCTCCAAAGTCAGGGGTGGAACAGTCACCACACAAGAATGTTCCACGTAGAACAGCTTGCCCACCTCTGACCCTCGCCTGCTGGGTACCATTCTCAGGAAACCATGCTGCTTTGTCTTGGTGAAGATGCTGTCTCAATGGTGAAGTGAGTGAAATGCTTTTGATGTTGCAAGAGGACGGTGTCAGGGCTTCAGGGCGCCTTCTCCCTGGGGGCTGCCTGGATGAGGACTTGTTGGAGAGGCCCTGGGGAAGCAGGGTCACTTGTGTTTGCTTGTTCTCGGTGGCCAGGACCTGGTGGGCAGAGGAGCTTTGTGAGCAAGCTGGGAACTGCAGATTACCAGAGGTGGGGCCAAATAAGAGGGGTTTCTCCTGACTGTTTGATGCTGAGAACCCGGCATTGGAGATGGGAGGTCCCTGGTCAGAGACCACCTGCCCCAGGCAAGGTGGTGTCCACTTCAAGGACTGTGACAAGTCCGGGAGAGGGAGTTGATGCCCGCCATTTATGTATGCACTGAACACATGGTGGTGGTTGTTTAGTTGCTAAGTCACGTCCAACTCTTTTGTGACCCTGTGGACTATAGCTCGCCAGGCTCCTCTGTCCATGGGATTCTCCAGGCAAGACGTGGATTGCCATTTCCTTCTCTAGGAGGCCTTTCTGACCCAGGGATTGAACCTGAGTCTCCTGCTTGGCAGGATGGTTCTTGACCACCACGCTGCCAGGGAAGCCCCGAACACGTGGTTGGTGCTCAGTGTTTATTGAACAAGTATCTCTGGAGCAAATTCAGTGTGGTTGGTATTATTGAATCTGATGATTGGTGAAGATCTGAGGAGGCAGGCTGGTGGTGTCAGGGGTCCACCATCACTACCCTTGGTGGTAGAGAGCATGGGTTTTGGAAACAGGTAGGGGTCTGAGTCCTGGCTCTTACATTTACTGTGTGACCTTGGCCTTCTCTAACCTCCAGTTTTTTCATCTCCAAACTGAGTGTCTTTGGTGCCTGAGTACAGCGCATGAGGATCAGATGAGATGGGTCACGTAGAGGACTCAGCACTGTGCTTGGCACATAGTGAATGCCGGGAACCGCTCAGTCCACCGCAGATGGGGGCTTGGGGGGTGTGGTCACTCAGGTGGGAGGGGGCGCAGTGCAGAATGTGGAGGGAGGAGTCTGGCAGGAGGGCAGGTGGGTTTGTGGCAAGGCTTGTCTGTCAGTCAGGTGGAGGGCAGCAGGGGGTCAACAGGTCAGTGTAGTGTGGAGCTGAGAGTGAGAAGGATGAGCCTGGGTGAAGAGGAGAGCCATGCTTAGCATCAGGCAGGATGTTCAGGTGGCCTGCTCATCCCTTCATGAACCTGCTCACTGAGCGAAGGTGCACTCAGCATTCACAGTGCTCCGGACACGGACACTTACTCTGCCAAAACCCTGTGAGATTTCTTCATCATTCAACACATGTTTGGGGCATTTGTCCGTTGTGTGATTTTGTATTTACCTGCCCTGTGCTTTCTAGTAAAAGTCTTTTGCAGAATGTTTTAACCTTGCCTGGGCAGACTGTGAAGGAAAAGGAAAATCTTTCCACATTTCGATCAGGAAAGATGGGCTGTGGGGACAGGTTGAGTCATGAGACCAAGGGCAGTGGTAGAGTGGGGGCCGAGCTCTGCTGGGAGCCCTGGAGGAGGCAGTTTCTTAGCTTGATGCTGATGGGAAATTCAGGCCAGGAATTCAGCCTAGTAGCAGGTCCCCTGCCCCCTGGCTCCTGCTCCTTCATCCAGCTGGGACCTTGCACCTCATGGCTGACATGGCTGTGGCCTGGCTGACTCCAGATTTTGCCCCATTCTTGACCATCACTGGCCTACCCCCATCCTCCCCGGCTGTGGCCCCTGAGCCTTCTCCCCAGACCTTCCTTGTCCTGAAAAAAGCAGTAGCATCAGGACCAGAGAGAACTACACACAGTCTCTTGGAAATAGCCCCTCTCTCAACGGTCAAGATTAGTCAAGGCCAGTAGAATTGGCAGTCATGGTGATATAAGTTCTTGGTGATAAGTTCTTGGATCCTGTCTACAAGGATGCTTTGCTGGGTGGCTTAGGAGATCTACCTTCCCCCAAATTGTGACACACCTATAGGGCAGTGTCAGTAACTCTGAGAGCCGCCCCCTGTCCTGGGGATGCTATGTTGGTCTGGGTTCTCCAGAGAAGCAGACTAATAGGCTATAGAAATGTATCTATTTAATTATTGTATTTATTGGCTCATGTACTTATAGAGGCCAAGAAGTCCCCCGGTCTGCCATAAGCAAGCAGGAGAACCAGGAGGGCCAGTGGTGTAATTCACGCCAAGTCAGAAGGTCAGAGAACTGGGGACCCGATGGTGTAAGTCCCAGTCTGCGTCTAGTCCCCAGAACCAGGAGCACTGGCAGACGTCCCAGCTCAAACTAAGAGCAAATTCTCCCTTCCTCTGCCCTTTGGTTCTATTCAGGTTGACACATAAAATCAACCATCACATATGCTCAGCCCCGCTTCAAGCCTGGCTGACAGCCTAGTTGCTGTGTGTGTGCTCAGTACTCAGTTGTGTCCGACTCCTTGCGACCCCATGGACGGTAGTCCACCAGGCTCCTCTGTCCATGGCATTTTTCTAGGCAAGAATACTGGATCGGGTTGCCTAGTTGCTAGAACTCACTTTATTCACTCTTGCATCTGGGCCTTTGCTCCAGTACATTCCTCTGTTGAGCTTAACTGAGTCCGACCTGTGGAAGCACCGAGTCAGAAAGAACACAGCCTCTGGCGTGGATGAATGCAAGTACAAATCTCCAGCTCTGCCCTTTTGTGTACGACTTTGGGCGAGTCACGTAAGCCCTAGGCTATGCTTCCCCGTAGGTGGGAGGAACCTTGCAGGAAGACGTGAGGCTCAGAGGTGATGCGGGTGCGTGCCCCTGGCATCTGAGAGAGCACTCAGCAGATGGCCAGATTCAGCGGCTTTGTTTCCTTTCTGGAAAAGGACTGGATGTGCAGACTTTATTTCAAATGTAGCTGCTAAAAAGTCCACCTCCTCCATGAAGTCATCCTCTGTAGCCCTGTGCTGCTCTTCAGCCCCAGGCCCTTGGTGACATCCCCCTGGGAAGCCAGCTTGTGTGTTGGTGTTGTTGGGGGGAGCGTGGAGGGGAATGTCTGTCACTTTTACTCCCAGTCATGGAGCGCATACAGTGCATGGAGAATGTTGGCTGATTTGTGGACGGTGGAAGGGCCTGCGGGGGTGGGGGTGGGGAAAGGAGCTGAGGGCTGGTCTTAGGGCCTTGGCAGCCCGGACCTATCCAGGCTGGCTGCAGGTGGGGATGGGGAGGGGCCTGCAGCCATCTTCCTCGCTCCCCTTCCATTTTCCATTTGGGGGACTCCCACCCCCTCTTCCCTGACCTTGTTTCTCGTTGGCTCGGCCCTGTCCTGCTAACGAGCTGAGCCAGCCGCTTGGCACCCGCCTCTCTGATGTGCTGACTCAGTCCTGTGGCTCCCGCTTCCTCTGCCCTTGTTTGAAAACGCCAAGTTAATTGCTCTCCAGCTTCAAGCTGCACTGGCAGGGGCTTACCCCCACCCCCCACCCCGCGCCCCTTTCTTTCACCCTTCCCCACGACCTGGGAGGGGGACAGGCCAGCAGTCTCTAGCCCAGGGCCTGCCCTCTGTGGACAGGGCGGGGGTTTGGGGAGAGGGTCCGAGGAGCAGAGAGGGGGCCAGCTATCACTGTCCATCAGGGAGAAGTGGAGCAGGGCTGGCCCTCTTGGAGCCTGGTCCCCATATTTCCTGGCCTCTGGGATCTGGGGTATGCCAGCTGCTGCCAGAGTGGTCCTGGGACGGATGGGACAGGGGCTGTTGTAAGCACTATTCGGAGGCCTCTCAGATCTGTGTCAGAGCCGAGGGCCGGGAGCGGGTGCCGGCAGGAAGACCTCAGGCTTCCAACAGGAAGGAAGGAAGGAAGAGATGGAGGGAAAAAAGCAGGAGGGAAGGAGGAAAGGAGTGATGGAGGGGGAGAGAAGGAAGGAGGGGAGGGAGCGAGCGAGGGAGGGAGGAGGCCAGTGGAGATTCTTGCTGGAACTCTCAGGTCATAATCCCCGCAGGATGGACCACAGGTGCACTCTCCAGGGTGGGAGCCACAGTGTTTAACAGGCTTGAGCAGCAGCCCTGCTAGCTGGGATGGATGCGGGCCAGGAGCTGGGCAGGGTCCTGGGGGCCCCTGAGCTGTGGGCCAGGAGCTGGGCAGGGTCCTGGAGGCCCCTGAGCTGCGCCAGAAGTTAACCCTTCAGTTGCTGGATCATGGGGAGGTAGGGGAGGGAAGAGCTGGTGTTGGTAAGTTCACCAGCCCCTGGTGAGGTGTTTCAGTATTTTCACAGCAGCAGCTCTGCAGTGGCTGGGCTCTTCGTCTGTTTGCTCTAGTCTTTGAGTGAGTAGGTACACGGGGAGGGTGAATGTCAGCCTGGAGCTGATGGGGTAGGGGTAGGGGGCAGACCTCAGTGGGACATGATAGCACACAGCCCTATGACAGCGAGTCAGGGAAGATGCCCCCCCCGAGGGCCTGCAGGGCAGAGGATGGGTGAGGGCAGGGGCTGGGCAGAGGCCCGGGGGAGGCCTTCCATGAGGCATGCTAATTCAGATTTTAAAATTATTGTGACAGAGAGGAGGAAGGAAAGGAAGAGATGGGATTAGAGAGGAAGCCCTAATCCCTGGGGATGTGAAAGTGTAGATGGATGAAAAGACCTCTCTGGGGAGGAGGTTTCTGCCTCCTGGGGGAGCATCCTGTGCTTCCAGGTGGGTTTTCTGGCCTCGGTGTCCTTGAAACGACCTGGGCAAAGGGAGCAGGCCCTCTTTCTTTCTTTCCCTCCTTCTGTGGGAGCCTAGAGAAGTTGGTGGGGTGTGGGGGTGTGTGAGGGTTATGGGGGAGTGTGGGGCTGGGAGGCGGGTAAAGAGGAGGGCAGGGAGAACCAGCTAGGACCCCCCTCTCAGCTCTGTTCTCCCCAGGAGCGTTTTTGGTTATCTTCTTCTCTCCAAGAATGGAGACATTTTCTGATCATCTTCCAGCTTCTCAGACCAGAGGCTTTCCGCAGGCTGCACAGCAGGAGAGAAGGGGAGGCGAGAAGAGGCGTGGGAGAAACAGTGGGCTTGCCAAGTGCAGGGTGTCTGCTCTGGATTCCAATCCCAATGTCTCGGGGGCTAGCATTAGGGCCCCGGGGGACCCATGCCCAGGCAGGTTTCAGTGCTTCTCAGGGCCCTGGTGGGAGTCCAGACTGGGCAGGCCAGCTCCCCTCCCCAGCACCAGGCACTCTGGGGCCTGCGGTCACGTGCTTCTCTTCTCTTCCCTCCGTGGGTCTCCAGCCAGCCTGCTGGCTTGATGAATTAGCCCCATAGATATTCCGTCGGGAAAGCAAACACATATCATATATATCTTTGACAAGTTATTATTCTCCCTTATCAGGATTCGGGTGCATCCTGCACCCGCCATTACTCACACCGCACCCCCGCCTGCCGCTCTGCAGTGCCGGGCTGTGTGCCCTGCCCAGTGTCTGAGTTGTGGTGTGTGCGTGTGCTTGTGTGTGTCTGAGTGTGTGTGCAGAGCTCTGAGCCTGTCCTCTGGGCCGGGGCCTAAGGAAGAACCATCCTGACCCCCTTTAGACCCAGGACACTGGACGTCCTTCCCTAGGTAGCAGCTGGGCCTAAGACGGGCCTGGTGGCTTTCTTTGGTTCTCTCACAGGAACCAGAAGCAGGGGTTTTGTCCCAAGGAATGTTCAGGTTTGGGCCTCACTCATGTCTTCGTGGGCTTTGCTGGCGGCTCAGCAGTTAAGAATCCACCTGCAGTGAAGGAGACTTCAGAGATGTGGGTTCGATCCCTGAGTTGGGAAGATCCCCTGGAGGAGGGCATGGCAACCCACTCCATTATTCTTGCTTGGAGAATCCCATGGACAGAGGAGCCTGATGGGCTATAGTCCATAGAGTCGCAAAGAGTCAGACACGACTGAAGCGACTTAGCATGCATGCACGCACGTGTCTGCATAGGGGCCTGGGTCCCCCATCTGCCCCCGACCCCTGTTCCCCTTTGCTGTGGGACCCTTCCCCGGCTGCACATAGGACTGACTACCTGGCCACCTCCATCATCCCAGGGCTTCTTGGAGCCCAGAAGGGCCTCTCAGGGCTGACGACACCTCCCCACCCCTGACCCTCATGGCCCCTAAGATGGTCGGGGCCCCAGTGGCTGGGAGGCCTGTGGAGGAGGCCCTGATGAATGAGATGTAAGTGAATATCATGCCTGGCCACGGGGTGCCAGTTTGTCATCTCTCACCCCAGCATTCCCATGTCCCCAGAGGCAGGCTCCATATTAACAAGTCCTCTATTTAGGAATATAAATGGGGCCTTTGGCATCGCTCTGACAGCCTGAAGGCCGCTCCTGCACTCAGGCCTTGGGGTGGGGTGGGAGGGAACTCAGGCTGGCGAGTGGGAGCAGACACTCTGGGAGTCTGCCTGCTTCTGAGGTTGCGGGGGGGGGGGGGGTCCCTGCTGCCTCAGGTGGGCTGGGGTTGGCCTGGGACTCCTCCCCTCCCCTGCTGGAAACTGTGAGGGGACTGCCCCCCAGCCCTCTCAGCAGGGAGCAGAGCCCTGAGAGCCAGCTCTTCCTCCAGCTTCCTGGTGGGAACCCTCCTTCCCTCCTTTGGGTCATGGAGAGGGTGGGGCAGGAGCCTGCCATGTGGCTGCCCATGGACCTGGTGTGCCCCCCTGTGGCTAGGTGGATACCAGAGACATCCAAGTCTCAGCCCTGCCCTCAGGGGCTCCCAGTCTGCTGGAGGAGGGCTAGGGGAGGGGAAGACTGATGTCATTAACAGTGTTCAGGGCCTATTGCTGAGAGGTACCTGGTGTCCCCTCTGGAGATAACTGTCAGCCTAGGGGAGGGTGGGGGACGGAGGGCTCAGCAGGTGTCCTGGAGCGGGGAGTGCTGGGCCAGCAGGATTTAGGTGAGGGGTTGAGTTCGCTCCTGGAGAGGAGTGGTTGAGAACATTGCATGGAGGGCAAGGTCGTTTGGGGAATGCTGTGGACCTCCCTTCAGGGTTTCTGTCATTGCCCTGGGGCCAGAATCCTGCCCTCCAGGGGAGCTGTCCTCCAGACTTCCAATGCTCACATCAGATGGGGTGAGTGGGAGTCTGGTGTGGTTTGGCCCCTTGAGGCCGCATCATCTAGGCCTCCGAGCTCCAGTCCCTGGTATCTTGGGGATCCAGTGCTGCCACATGGGGTGTGCAGGTTCCCGTTTTCCCTGGGGCTCTGGGCACTTGCACCCGACCTGGAAAATGTAAAAGTGTTGGTTGCAGTTAGTCTCACAACCACTAGAGGGCAGTCCCAGCTCACGTTTCCGTCTTTTCCAGACAGCAGAGGGTCCAGCTAGGGATGGGAACTGGGGCTGGTGGGGTGACATACCGGGTTCCTAGAGCTGTGCATGGGGGTGGCTGTACTGCTGCCTGTCTAGGTTGGGTCCTACGAGTGCCTGAGTTCCTCAGTCCTGAGTTAGGGAAGAAAAAAAACCTCTGGAAATTTTGAAGAAATGGGAAAAAGGCATTTTGTTTAAACATTTTAACATGATACTTATTTTAGTATCTTCTACAAAAGTGGGTATGAACATTAAAAGACTGTAGAATAGCGTGTATCTGGTGGTCACTATCATGGGCCGTGGGGCCAGACCTCCTGGTTGGAATCCCAGCCCCACCATCTAATTGCTGAGTGACCTTGGGTCGGTGAAATAACCTCTCCAAGCCTCAGTTGCCCTTTCTGTAAAATGGGGATCATATAGTACCTGTGTGGTAGGGTTATTGGAAGAAGAGACACTGTAAGGCCACTTAACTCGTGCCCAGCATGCACTCCAGTGCAGCTCTTTCATTTTCATAACAAGCAATTACATTTGATTTATATGGAAGAGTAGAGGCCTCAGACTTAAAGCAAAAACACTGTTTTTCTTTCTGTTGATATTTAAAGGATCCCCCACAACCCAGTAAAGTAAAAGAGTTGGAAGAATCTCTCCCAACCCTGACCATTTCTCGCCTTTGTACAGAATGAGTGAGTGCCAATTCGAACCTTAATTTATATCTCACATTTTCTGAGTGTCGTTGCCTGCTGGGCCCCCTCTGGGATGGAGTGGGGCCATGGAGTGGTCCGCATCCCCCTTGCCACATCATTGGTTGCCGGCTTTGTGAGCCAGTGTTCCTGATCCAGGACCCACCTTGGAACCCTCTGGCTGGGCTTCTCCACCCCAGCTGCACATGGGAATCATGTTACTGTGCTGTAAAAGCTATCACTGCCTCAACCCCACCCCCTGGGTTCTGATTCGTTTGGTCTGGGGTGGTGTCCGGACATCATGGTGATTAAAGGCTGCCTGGGTGATGCCACAGAGAATGAGTGCAGGCTGGAGGGCCAGGTGAAGGGAGGTGCTCCCTGCCCCCCTACTCTGCAGCCTCCCAGAATTCTGTATAAACTTAGATGTTTGTCTTGATGTAGGAAAGCCCTTTGGGTGTTGGTGAGGAGGCCCAGGTTGTAGTTCCAGCTTGGTGGTTAACTTTGGTGCAGACTTTTGGGGAAGCCCCTGCTTCCGGGCCTCAGGTACCTCATCCATTGGATGGGCTGAGGAGCACTTGTTGGGCCTAAGGAGTCAGGTGACGTGAGGAACCGACATGGACATGAGAGTGAGCACGCTTGGAAACCAAGACGCAGTTTCTCTCTCTCCCCTTTCAGAGGAAAGGACTGAATTAGTTTCCTAAGATTGTGGTAACACAGATGGGGTGGCTTCAGCTAGGACATGTGCTGTCTCCTGGCTCTGGAGGCTGGAAGTCAAGACCAGGGTGTGGCAGGGCTGGCTGCTCTGAGGGCTCTGTGTGTGTGTGGGGGGGTGGGGGCCGTTCCAGGCCGACTGACTTCGACGCTGTCTCATCCCGTGTCTTTGCAACCTCTTCGTCAGTGCATCTCTCTGTGTCCTTGTATATGGACACGTGTGCTGCTGGGTTACGGGCCATCCTAGTGACCTCAGTGTTTCAAAGTTAGTTAATTGATCATTGGCCGCGCTGGGTCTATGCTGTTGCCCGTGGGCTTTCTCTAGTTGTGGAGACCGGGGCAGCGGGGCGGGGAGCTGCCCTTGGCTGTGCTGTGCGGGCGTCTCACTGCAGCGTGTTCTCTCTGGGTGCGGAGCACCGGCTCCAGGTGCCTGGGCTTCAGTAGCTGCAGTGCTCGGGCTCAGGAGCTGTGGTGCCTGGGGTTAGTTGCTCCACTGTGAGTGGGAGCAGGGATCGAATCTGTGTCCCCTGCGTGGGCAGGTGGACCCTCAACCATTAGACCACCAGGGAAGTCACCCGGCAACCTCATTCTAACTTATCTCTTAGAGCAGGTGGCTCAGTGGTAACGAATACTCCTGCCAATGCAGGAGACACGGTTCGATCCCTGGGTTGAGAAGATCCCCTGGAGGAGGAAATGGCAACCCACTCCAGTATTCTTGCCTCGGAAACCCCATGGACAGGGGAGCCTGGTGGGCTACAATCCACGGGGTCACAAAGAGTCTGGCACGACTGAAGTGACCGGGCACGCATGCATGTGAAGTGCTTATCTCCAAATACTGTCACCTTCTGAGGTACTGGGGGCTGGAATGTTTATGTAGCAGTTTTAAGGGACACAGTTCAATGCGTCACAGGGAGTGAATAAGTGCCCAAGGGTTTGATTCAGAAAAGAGCAGCAAGAACAAACCCCCACCGCCCCGCAAAACCTTGGAAGGAAACAGAGTCGGGCTGAGCCTGGTCTCCGCCTGCTGCAGTTCCCTCCCTTTGCTGTCTCACCTGGAGCTGGTTCGCCTTCCAGGTTAGGGGTATGTGGGTGTGGTGGGGGATGTGGGACAACACACGAGGGGGACGAAGTGTCTCTGGTCCAGCTCTAGGAGCAGCAGGCACACTGCAGTCAATGCAGGAGACGCCTTCTGAGCGCGACTCGTACACTTGTGGGGGTCCTGAGGGGGACAGCAGGGAGGGGACAGGGCTCTGTTTGGGGGCACCTTTCAGTTACAGAGCAGGTAGGATGCTGCAGGCTTGGCCAACTCCCTTCCTGTCTTGACGCTGGCAGAGAAGAGAGGCGAGATCAGGAATACAGGGGGAGAAAGGGGCTCCTGTAGTACACAGCCAGGCGGGGCCCAGAGCTTGTAAGTGACAAGCACACGGCCGCCGCTCTTCCTCCCTCCCTCGCCTCCTGGTCTGCACCCAGCGAGCCAGCGGGCGGAGGGTGGGGGTGTCTGTGGGGAGTGAGCCTGCTGCCGCCAGGTGTGCATCCATATTTATCAGGGGCGAGTCCCTGGGAAGCAGTGGATGCCGAGCGCGCCAGGCAAGCTGTCGGGGCCAGCTGCCCGTTCGTGTGCAGCCACCAGGAGGAGGAGCTTCTGGAACGCCAGTCTCAACAACGATACCTGGGTTTGAAGTGTTTGCCCATTTCTGTGGTGTAAGGACTCCCACCATGGCTGATTTCATGCTGTCTACATGAAGACAAAATGGGCTGGCAGACGTCCTGAACATTTAACATTGTGGTCCAGCCACCTTGGTATAAAGAAGGTATGGAGGCCCAGAGGTGGAATAGCCCCAGGTCAGGCAGCAAGTCGCCGAGGGGCTCAGCCGGACTTTGTTGCCACATTGAGTTAGAGTGTGTCTGTCATCCTGGCATCCCTGTTGAGAATGGGTCCTGTGTGACGGGGAGATGGGGATGGACTGGCAATCCAGAAGGGAAGCTCTGGAGTTCGACCTCCCAGCCTGCCCAATAATAACACCCAATATCACAGAGCCTCTTGTCATTTACCAAGTGCTCTCTACCTGTTATCTCCATATTTAATTTCCACAGCAATCCAGGGGGACAGATGTTGTTATTAGATTTTATAGACAAGGAAACTGAGGCTCAGAGTGACTGTATGGTTTCTATGTCTCTTGACTACTAGTGGCCGTGCATTCCTCCAAACCTCGGTCTTCTGAGACCAATCCTAGTTCTTCCTTGTCCCTAGGATGCTGAGGTCATGATGCCTCTCCAGTGATCTGACGACCCTCCACCTACAGGAGGCCTGGAGCCCCTGCCGTTCACCCTGATAACAGCCTGGCATAGAGGTCCCTCAGTTAGTGCCTGCTGGTGGATGAGCTGACCCTTGGGCATTGGCCAGGGAGCTAACCTTTACCCTCTGCTGCTTCCTGAGGGTCGTGCCCTTGATGCCTGGGTGCTGGCCACTCTCATCCCATATTGTTTCTCCTCACCCAGGTCTGGGACCCCCAGCTCACTTCACGTCAAGTCTTCTCAGGGCTGTCCCCACCCCTCAGCCCCTCGCTGCCCCACAGCACAGCTTCCCCCGACCTTTCTTCCAAAGCCTTACCTGGCACAGGTGAGGAAGGTGTTCATGTGTACAGTTTCACTGTGGTTCCTTGCCTGGAATAAGTTCTTTTTCTGATCCAGGAAGTCTCAGCCACAGGCCCATCTTCATCCCCTGGGCAGGGCCCAGCATGTTGAAGGAAACTGCAGCTTGTGTGGGAGGTAGGCAGACAGGCATACAGAGGGAGGAAAAGAGAGAAAGGCACCAGGGAAGAGAGACGTGAAGATACCATGTGTTAGGAAACAGTAGAAAGCAGATAACCAGAGCTGATTTGTGCCAGGCACTGTGCTAAGTCCTTACAGTACCCCTCTGAGGTAAATACTATTTGATCCTCATCTGAGAGTTGAGGAAACTGAGGCTCAGGGAAGTTGATTGTCTTGCCCAAGATTGCACAGCCAATGACTACGAAATACAAACCCTGTGTGTCTATTCTTACCCATCACATTACCTAGGCATTCTGGCTAAGAAGAAGGGGATCAGGGTGAGTGAGGCAAGGAGAGTAAGAGATAAGAGAGTGGATGACAGAGGCTGGGTGTCCATCCCATCACCCTTATGTATCTTGGAGGCAGCTTGGGGTGCCAGAGTCGAGAGAGAGTGCAGTGTACCAAGGAGAAGGAGAACCTGATGAGAAGTCAGGTTAACTTTTGCTAGCTGTGTGGCTTTGGGCAAATCACCTTACCTTTCTTAGAGTCTCAACAGGCAGCTGTGCACATGTTTCTGGAGTAGCTTGCACACAGCTTGCAGGAGCCAGAGTGGGCCAGAAGGACCCTGTCCTCCAAAAACTGGGGATCTGTGCTCTGATTGCTGCTTCTGATTACGGAGGTGTGAACAAAAGGACTGGTGGCCATTTTTGTTGTACTTCTATTGTTTCAAGCCCCTCCCCTCTGACCGAAGTGACTTACCAGGTATTTAAGGGGCTGGTACCTTTTTTGCTCTAATCTTCCTTTTTTTCCACCCTTTGGGAGTCAGGTATTAAAAATGAGGCCATTTAGAAACAAATCCATATATGGGGAAAATTAGAAAGCAATAGTGCCTGCCCTTGGAAAGGCTCAGAAAAGACCCAAGAAAACTTTAAGTTTACATCTTAGGTGATCCTTGACACAGAGACAACCCGCAACAATCAAACAAAATAATAACAGAAGCGGCAAACCCCGGGGTAAGGAGAGAATCTGATTCTGAGTTCCAACATTATTAGATTTAAATGTCCAGTGTTTAACAACAACAAAAAAATCACAAGACATACGAAAAAATAAGAAAGTATGGCCTATCCAAAGGCATCCTTAATGAAATTATCAGCAGACTTCTCATAAGAAACTTTGGAGGCTAGAAGACAGTAGGTCAAAACTAGATACCCACATACAGAAGAATAAAATTGGACTCCCATCTTACATCATCCATAAAAATTAATGCTAAGTGGATTAAAGACTTAAGCATAAGACCTGAAATCATAAAACTCCTATAAGAAAATGGCATGTGCTCCTTCACATTAGTCTTGGCCATTATTTTTTCTTTTTTGGATATGACACCAGAGACACAGGCAATAATAGCAAAAATGAGTAAGTGGGACTGCATCAAACTGAAGATTTTCTTCACAGCAAAACAAACAATGAATAACATGAAAAGGCATTCTAGGGAATGAAAGAATATTTGTAAATCATGTATCTCATATGGGGTTAATATCCAAAATACATACAGAACTGATACAATTCAGTAGCAAAAGCACAAACAATCCAATTAAAAAATGGATGGAGAAGCTGAGTAAGCGTTTTCCCAAAGAAGACGTACAAATGGCCAAGAGGTGCATGAAAAAATGCTCGACATCACTGATCATCAGGGAATGCAAATCAAAACCACAATGAGATATCACCTTGCACCAATTAGAATGGATTTCATCAAAAATACCAGATGTAACAAGTGTTGGTGAAGCTGTGAAGTAAGGGAGTCCTTGTGCACTGTTGGTGGAAGTGTAAATTGGTATGCCTCTATGGAAAAATGGTACAGAAATTCCTTAACAGAAATAGAAGTACCATGTGATCTAGCGCTTCCGCTTCTGAGTGTATACTTAGAAGAAATGAAGCAGAGTCTTGAAGACATATTTGCACTCCTATGTTTATTGCAGGGTTATTTGAAATAGCCAAGAAATGAGTTGCCCAGTCCTGTCCAACTCTTTGCGACCCCATGGACTGCAGCATGCCAGGCTTCCCTGTCCATCACCAACTCCTGGAACTTGCTCAAATTCTTGTCCATCAAATTGGTGATGCCATCCAACCATCTCATCCTCTGTCGTCCCCTTCTCCTCCCACCCTCAATCTTTCCCAGCATCAGGGTCTTTTCCAATGAGTCAGTTCTTTGTATCAGGTGGCCAGAGTATTGGAGCTTCAGCTTCAGCATCAGTCTTTCCAATGAATATTCAGGACTGATTTCCTTTAGGATGGACTGGTTTTATCTTCTGGTAATCCAAGGGACTCACAAGAGTCTTCTCCAACATCACAGTTCAAAAGCATCAATTCTTCAATGCTCAGCTTTCTTTATGGTCCAACTCTCACATCCATACACGATTGCTGGAAAAACTATAACTTTGACTAGATGGACCTTTGTCGGTAAAGTAATGTCTCTGCTTTTTAATATGCTGTCTAGGTTGGTCATAGCTTTTCTTCCAAGGACTAAGCGTCTTGTAATTTCATGGCTGTAGTAACCATCTGCAGAGATTTTGGAGCCCAAGAAAATAAAGTCTCTCACTGTTTCCATTGTTTCCCCATCTATTTGCCATGAAGTGATGGGATTTCATGCCATGGTCTTCATTTTTGAATGTTGAGTTGTAAGCCAGCTTTTTCACTCTCCTCTTTCATTTTCATCAAGAGTCTCTTCAGTTCCTCTTTGCTTTCTGCCATAAGGGTGGTGTCATCTGCATATCTGAGGTTATTGATATTTCTCCCGGCAATCTTGATTCCAGCTTGTGCTTCATCCAGCTCAGCGTTTTGCATGATGTACTCTGCGTATATAAGCAGGATGCCAATATACAACCTTGACGTACTCCTTACTCAATTTGAAACCAGTCCGTTGTTCCATGTCCAGTTCCAACTGTTGCTTCTTGACCTGTATACAGATTCTCAGGAGGCAGGTAAGATGGTCTGGTATTCTCATCTCTTGAAGAAGTTTCCACAGTTTGTTGTGATCTACACAGTCAAAGGCTTTGGCGTAGTCAATAGAGCAGAAGTAGATGTTTTTCTGGAACTTTCTTGCTTTTTCTGTGATCCAGCAGATGTTGGCAATTTGATCTGTGGTTCCTCTGCCGTCTCCAAATCCAGCTTGAACATCTGGAAGTTCTCGGTTCACGTACTGTTGAAGCTTAACTTGGAGACTTTTGAGCATTACTTTGCTAGTGTGTGAGATGAGTGCAATTGTGCAGTAGTTTGAACATTCTTTGGCATTGTATTTCTTTGGGATTGGAATGAAAACTGACCTTTTCCAGTCCTGTGGCCACTACTGAGTTTTCCAAATTTGCTGGTATATTGAGTGCAGCACTTTCACAGCATCATCTTTTAGGATTTGAAATATCTCTCCTGGAATTCTATCACCTCCACTAGCTTTGTTCATAGTGATGCTTCCTAAGGCCTACTTGACTTTGCATTCCAGGTTGTGTGGCTCTAGGTGAGTGATCACACCATCATGGTTATTTGGGTCATGAAGATCTTTTTTGTATAGTTCTTCTGTGTATTCTTACCACCTCTTCTTAATGGTTTCTGCTTCTGTTAAGTCCATACTGTTTCTGTCCTTTATTGTACCCATCTTTGCATGAAATGTTCTCTTGTTATCTCTAATTTTCTTGAAGAGATCTCTAGTCTTTCCCCTTCTATTGTTTTCCTGTATTTCTTTGCATTGATAATTAATGAAGGCTTTCTTATCTCTCCATGCTATTCTTTGGAACTCTGCATTCAGATGGATATATCTTTCCTTTTCTCTTTTGCCTTTCACTTCTCTTTTTTTCTCAGCTACTTGTAAGGCCTCCTCAGACAACCATTTTGCCTTTTTGTGTTTCTTTTTCTTGGGGATAGTATTGGTCACCACCTCCTGTACAATGTCACGAACTGCTGTCCATAGATCTTCAGGCACTCTGTCTATATGATCTATGCCCTTGAATCTATTTGTCACTTCCACTGCGTAATCGTAAGGAATTTGATTTCGGTCATATCTGAATGGTCTAGTGGTTTTCCTTACTTTCTTCAGTTTAAGTCTGAATTTTGCTATAAGGAGTTCATGATCTGAGTCACAGTCAGCTCCTGGTCTTGTTTTTGCTGACTGTATAGAACTTCATCTTCAGCTGCAAAGAATATAATCAGTCTGATTTTGGTATTGACCATCTGGTGATGTCCATGTGTAGAGTCATCTCTTGTGTTGTTGGAAGAGATTGTCTGCTATGACCAGTGCCTTCTCTTGGCAAAACTCCTTTGCCTTTGCCTGCATTGTTTTATACTCCAAGGCCAAAGTTGCCTGATACTCCACATATCTCTTGACTTCCTACTTTCGCATTCCAGTCCCCTGTAATGAAAAGGACATATCTTTTTGGTATTAGTTCTAGGAGGTCTTGTAGATCTTCATCGAACCGTTCAGCTTCAGCTTCTTTGGCATTAGTGGTTGGGGCATAGTCTTGGATTACTGTAATATTGAATGGTTTGCCTTGGAAACGAACAGCGATCATTCTGGCATTTTTGAGAATGCACCCAAGTACTGCATTTTGGACTCACTTGTTGACTATGAGGGCTACTCCATTTCTTCTAAGGAATTTCTTCTTAGCCTAGCATATCTTAAATGTGCTCAGAACAGTTACATTAGTCTACAGCTGGGAAAAAACAATCTGACAGAGCATATTTTATAATAAACTATTAAGTGTCTCTTCTAATTTATTGAATTCTGTACCAAAAATGAGAAACAGATTAGTTGTATCATAGTAAATGGCTGTTTGCCTCATGATTGCGTGACTGACTATGAGATGAGACTTGCTGCTGCTGCCCTGAATCACAAGAAAGTAGCATGCTGCACATCGCCAGCCCAAGAAAAGATCAGACTTCGCAGTTAGAAGCACAGTTTCTCCTGAATGAATATCACTTATGCACCATCCTAAACTTGAAAAATCTTAAGTTGAATTATATGTTGGGTATTGTCTGTATTTGTTTTGTTAATATGGTGTATTATACTTAAAGATCTCTGTTAGTTTTTGTTTCATATATTTTGATGTCCTTTACTAGGGATCGACACATTTAGGATTGCTATGTTCTCTTGAATAATGGACTTCTTTATCATTATGAAATGTCCTTATTTTCCTGTTAATATTCTTTGCCCAACAAACTACTTTGTCTGATATTAGTAGAGCCACTTCAGCTTTCTTTTGAATAGTGTTTACATGCTAGATCTCTTTCCATTCTTTTACATTTAATCTAGCTGTGTCTTTTATGTTTCAAGTGTTGGGTCTTGCTTTTTCATCCAGCTGTATGATCTTTGTCTTTTAATTTGGGTATTTAGACGATTTACATTTAATGTTATTGTCAACGCAGTGGGGTTTAAATCTACATCTTTGCTATTTTTTTTTTCTGTCATTTCTGTTATTTGTTACTACCTTCCTATTTTCTTTTGGACTGAGTTTTAAAAAGTATAATTAATCTGCAGTATTGAAAATCAGTGCTTTAAACAGCTGTACTACTTCCTCTGTCATGAAACCCTTCAAGCAGCTCCTGGGGATGGAGTAGGCTGCTTGGGGATATGACAAGGGAAATGATGCATTAAAAACAGGTCTCCCATCTTGAAATCTACTTTCTAGATCCAAAAGCCTGTACAATTTATAAGAGTCTTTCGTCTAGCTCCTTCTCTTCTGAAACGTCTCACCACCTCAGCTTCTGGGAGTCTTCAGGGTAGTATAAGCTGTGCCATCAGTCAAAGCCAGAGGAAGAGACCTAAAATGTGAAATTCCTAGAACTCCTCAGCCCTCCCTTCCATTCTGAGAGAGATCGTTTCCACTGTGATTGCTAGGGCAGTGGGCTCTAGCCCAATGAAAATCCCCACCCTCTTGAATAATCACTCACTGCTGGAGAATTAAGAGACATTTGTTACTTTTCTAACTACTTTAACCCCTGGAAGTGGACTGGGCCAGTATAGCCTTGTAGGATCTCTGTATTTTTATCCTCCAGTATCTGTAACAGATATATTATAGAAATTAGGGTTGTAAAAAATTACGTTGTACAGGTAGAATTTTGTATAGTGAATTTTTTTTTTTATGGAGATATTCAAGTTGGAGTCAGACAATTACTTAGCAAGGAAAGTTGCACAGTTTTCAGTATTGGATGGGACAGGAACTTCCCTGCTTGTTCAATGGTTAAGACTTCGAGCTCCGAATGCAAGGGGGCCAAGTTCAGTCCCTGGTCAGAGAGCTACATCCCACATGCTGCAACTAAGAGTTTACATGCTGCAATTAAAAATCTTACATGCTGCAGTGAAGATCGAAGGTCCTGCATGCCACAACTAAGGCCTGGCGCAGCCAAATAAATACATATTTTAAAAAAGTGGATGGGACAGAGGTTTCTCTCAGTTCAGTTCAGTCGCTCAGTCATGTCCGACTCTTTGCGACCCCATGAATTGCAGCACGCCAGGCCTCCCTGTCCATCACCAACTCCTGGAGTTCACTCAGACTCACATCCATTGAGTCGGTGATGCTATCCAGCCATCTCATCCTCTGTCGCCCCCTTTTCCTCTTGCCCCCAATCTCTCCCTGCATCGGAGTCTTTTCCAATGAGTCAACTCTTTGCATGAGGTAGCCAAAGTACTGGAGTTTCAGCTTTAGCATCATTCCTTCCAAAGAACACCCAGGGCTGATCTCCTTTAGAATGGACTGGTTGAATCTCTACCTGCACATCAGAATTACCTAAATGTGTGGGATTCTGTTTGGCTTTAATTTTAATTTTCTTGATGGCAGTATATGCCTATAGTTTACAAAGTCAAATAATACCAGGAAGTTTATAATCAAATATAGTGATTTCCTCTTCCATCCTTCTCTCCTCTCCCCAATCCTCCTCCCCAGAGGCAAAATCTCTGTTTTAACTTTTTTTTCCATATATATATATTAATATATATATACACACACACATATATATATATACACACACACTATATTTGTATTATGTATATATGTATTCATTCTTCTGCTGCTGCTAAGTTGCTTCAGTCGTGTCCGACTCTGTGTGACCCCATAGGCGGCAGCCCACCAGGCTCCCCCGTCCCTGGGATTCTCCAAGCAAGAACACTGGAGTGGATTGCCATTTCCTTCTCCAGTACATGAAAGTGAAAAATGAAAGTGAAGTCGCTCAGTCGTGTCCGACTCTTCACGACCCCATGGACTGCAGCCTACCAGGCTCCTCTGTCCATGGGATTTTCCAGGCAAGAGTACTGGAGTGGGGTGCCATCTTTTAATTAACTACTTTTAGACATCCATCCACTTTTATTTATGATAGATAAATGTTTACTTAACTCACCAATATCACTATTTGCAATTTTAAATATATCAACTTTTAGTATATACATCATATATCTATACAGCTATTCACAACTGAATTCAGTTGTGAATAGCTGTATACTTTATTTCTTTCTTCTAATTTCTCCTAAAGTTGCCCTGGTTTTTAATTTATTTAGTTTTATGTTTATTCATTATTAATTCTTCTACCCCTCATTATAGCCTCTCAGTATTATTACCACAAGGCCAGTCTCATCAGGAAATCTATTACTTTCATCAAAAATAATTAGAGACATCCCTTCTGCAGACCTGTGTTTTCTTTCTTTTTGGGCTGATGACTCTTACGGTCATCAGGCTACTTTCCAATCATCCTGGGTATTTCTTTTGCCCCCATTCTGGTTTTCCTTGTCTCTTTCCTGGATTGGATTAATTGTTTCCAAATCTCATGTCTTTTTCTGTCTTGCTTTTCTTCTTTGTTTTGATAAAGTGCATCCTCTGGTAATTTTGGATCCATAGTGCAAATGGAAAAGTATTGTGAGGACATTCTATCTCTTGATTCATACTTCTCCAATATGAACTCTGTGTGTTGTGGGTACTTGTTATTTAGGATCTCTGTCTTCATCTAGGAGATTCCCTTTGCTTTGTCTATGCCTGCCCCCTTTTTTGACTTACTCTATTGTTTTGCTCTGAAGCCTTATGAAACAGTATAGAAGAAAGATAAACTTTCTGAGATTTTACAGAATTGAACATTTTAGTTATTATATTTCATATCAAATGACAGCCTAGCTGGGTATAGAATTTACACTAGCATTTAATGTCATTTACAAATTCATTACAGGATTGCATGCCCTTATCTTCTTAAACTTAGGCATTGCAGTGTGATTTGCTTTTGAAAACAAAATGTGAGTAGAAGATTGTCTTTGAACAGAGGCCTTAAGAGATGGTATGTACTTCACTGTGTTTCCTTTCTGCTGTTGTGACTGATACATTTGAGATGCTGGAGATGCTGTCAGCCTGGGTCCCTGAGTGAGAATGAATTGAGATATATATCTCCCACCATGTAGTAGAAAAAGAAGTAAAACTTTCATTGTTTTAAGCCATTGAGATTCAGGAGTTGTTTGTTGTCATGTTATAATCTAGCTCATCCTGACAGATCAATATAGATGCTTAGAAACAGAGTACTTATTTTAAAAAAAAAAGAACCCTTTATATAAAAAATAACCCGGCCTAGGGGTTGAACAGTGAACTATAAAAAACTTTATTAGAGGGTACAGAGGTGACAGTTTACATTATGCAGTGGGAGATACTTAATAAAATTGTCTGGGGGTCAGATCACATTCTTAAGGAAATTTAAATTTAAGATGAAGGTGTGGGAAAACAGTATGTTAGCATATGATTGGTTATTATTGACTATGTTTGGCAAAATCATTAGAGTGTTCTCAAAAAAGAATTGTCCAATATAGAAGCAGAAATAAAAATGAATAGAGAATTCCAAAAATTTGCTGCTGTAGCTGTTTAATCACTTAGTTATGTCCAACTCCTTGCGACCCCATGGACTGTAGTCTGCTAGGCTCCTCTGTCCATCAGATTCTCCAGGCAAGAATACTGGAGTGGGTTGCCATTTCCTCCTCCAGGGGATCTTCCTGACTCAGGGATTGAACCCAGGTTTCTTGTGGCTCCTGCACTGCTGGCAGATTCTTTACCACTGAGCCATGGGGGAAGCCCCTCCCAAAATTTAGAGCCTTGAAATAGTCAGGAAAGCCACTTAACTTTGGAGTCCAAATAGTAAGAGATATAATTAACAGAAGTTTTGAATAAGAAAGGCCACTTAAAGTTGATTGTTATGGAAAAGGCCAAAATAAGGGCATGGTCTTCACTCCCACTGTTAGAAACTGACTAGGGTAAGATGTTTAAGATAAAGATCCTTCAAGGATGTGGCACCCAGTTATTACTTTGATAAGACCAGTGTCTCAAGGGAAATAGTAAAACCATGGATCTCCCTTGAAATCTGGATAGGCTCAAGGTGCACTGATCTTTAGGTAAAGACAGAAAATATGGAGATAAGAAAAAGACCAAAACTTTAGAAACTATGTCTCTAAAAGAATGTGGGCATGGTTACTGGATTCTATTGCTGAAAGAATCAAATAGGTAAAAATATAAGATATTGAAAGAGTATTGGCGGTCTTAAGATGGCAGAGGAATAGGATGGGGAGCCCACTTTTTCCCCCACAAATTCATCAAAAGAACATCTAAACGCTGAGTAAATTCCACAAAACAACTTCTGAATGCTGGCAGAGGACATCAGGCACCCAGAAAAGCAGCCCATTGTCTTTGAAAGGAGGTAGGAAAAATATAAAAGATAAAAAGAGAGACAAAAGAAGTAGGGGCGGAGATCCATCCTGGGAAGTGAGTCTTAAAAAAGAGAGAAGTTTCCAAGGAACTTGGAAGAGAAGTTCCACCAGGAACACTCTCACTGGCGAGTCTGTGGCAAGCCTTGGAACCTCAGAGGGCAACATAACTGGGAGAAAAAAAAATAAATAATTAAACCCCACAGATTACTTGCCTAATGGCAACTCCCAGTGGAGAAGCAGTGCAGATGCTTGCATCTGACACTGGCAAGCCGGGGCTGGACAGGGAGGCACGGGCTGCATTGCTTAGTGTAAGGACAGGGCCTGAATGCCCCAAGGGCAATCTGAGGGAACTTACTTGAGATAGCAAACCAAACTGTGGGGTAGCTATCCTGCGAAAAGCCCTAAGACACTGCCAAGCTGGCTCACAGAACAAAGAACTGAGCAGAGCTAGACAGCTGCAGACCGGCCCATCGCCCATCAGAGACAGGCAGGCGAGGGCAGCCAGAGCTGGGAGGGGGCAATCGCAGCCCCAGAGAGGCATCATCTACCAAACTGCAAGCAGGCTTTGTTGCTAACCAAGACTTCTTGGGATTCTGGATGGTCGACATCCGCCAGGAGGGTCACAACCAGAGATCAGCTCCCCAGAAGAGAGACATGGCACACCTGAGGTGTGCCGATTGCACACCCAGAAAACTGAGTGGTGGGAATGGAGGAGGCGATAAGTCACAGCTTTCAATTGGGGGCGACCGTGCTTGCCAAGCACCTGGTCACCTGAGGTGCTTGGACCTGGGAAGGGCACAAAACACAGGCCCAACCGAGTCTGCGCCTTTGTGGAGTACCCAAGAACCTGAACCTGAGTGGCTCAGACCTGGGAAGTGCATACTACCCGGGGCTGGCCTCAGACGTTCCTGGCAGAGCAACCTAGAGCCTAAGCAGTGTACACTGGGAAAGCACACACGCCGTGAGCAGGGGCAAACCCAGTGTGGCTGAGACACTGCGAGCACACGCCAGTGTTATTTGTTTGCAGTGTTCCTCCCTCCCCACAGCACGACTGAAGGGTGAGCCTAAAAAAGTGACCACCACCGCCCCCTTGTGTCAGGGTGGCAATTAGACACCGAAGAGACCAGCAAACAGAAGAAGCTAAAACAAACAGAGGGAACCGCCTTGGAAGTGACAGGTGTGATAGATTAAAACCCTGCAGAAAAACAAACAAACAAACAAAAACCCTGCAGATAGCACCGACTACATAGGAAGAGGCCTATAGATCTTAAGAAGTGTAAGCCGGATCGAGGAACTATCTGAAAATGAACTGATCCCACACTGTCCACAACAACACCTGAGAAAGTCCTAGATATATTTTTACTATTATCATTTTTTAAATTAAAAAATTTTATTTTTAAGTCCTCAATTACTCCTTTAATTTTTATTTTTATAACCTATTATTACTTTGCAAAGAAAAAATACCCTATTTTTTAAAGCAAACTTCATATATATATATTTTATAATTTTTGTGACTTTGTTTTTTTCTTTAATATTGTATTTTTGAGAATCCAACCTCTACTCTAGGTTTTTAATCTTTGCTTTTTGGTATTTTTTTAAATCAATTTTGTACCTTTAAGAACCCAATCTTAAGTACCCAGTTTTACCTGGGAGCGAGATTGCCGGCTTGACTGCTCTTTCCCTCTTTGGACTCTCCTTTTCCTCCACCAGGTCGCCTCTATCTCCTCCCTCCCCCTTCTCTTCTCTACCCAACTCTGTGAATCTCTTTGTGTGTTCTGGGCTGTGGAGAACACTTAGGGAACTGATTACTGGCTGGATCTGTCTCTCTCCTTTTGATTCCCCCTTTTCTCCTCCTGGCCACCTCTTTCTCCTTCTTCCCTCTTCTCTTCTCTGTGTAACTCCATGAACATCTCTGAGGGGTCCAGACTGTGGAGAGCACATAGGGAAGTGATTACTGGCTAGCTTGCTCTCTCCCCTTTTGATTTCCCCTCTTCTTCTCCTGGTCATCTCTATCTCCCTCCTCCCTCTTCTCTTCTCCATGTAACTCTGTGAACCTCTCTGGGTGTCCCTCACTGTGGAGAAACTTTTCATCTTTAACCCAGATGTTTTATCATCAGTGCTGTATAGATGGAGAAGTCTTGAGGCTGCTGTAAGAATAAGACTGAAAACTAGAGGCAAGAGACTTAAGTCCAAATCCTGAGAACACCAGAGAACTCCTGACTCCAGGGAACATTAATCGATAGGATTTCCTCAAACGCCTCCATACCTGCACTGAAACCAAGCACCATCCAAATGCCAACAAGTTCCAGAGCAAGACATACCACACAAATTCTCCAGCCACACAGGAACATAGCCCTGAGCTTCAATATACAGGCTGCCCAAAGTCACACCAAACCCACTGACATCTCAAAACTCATTACTGGACACTTCATTGCACTCCAGAGAGAAGAAATCCAGCTCCACCCACCAGAACACCGACACAAACTTCCCTAACCAGGAAACCTTGACAAGCCACTGATACAACCCCACCCACAGTGAGGAAACTCCACAATAAAGAGAACTCCACAAACTGCCAGAATACAGAAAGGCCACCCCAAATGCAGCAATATAAACAAGATGAAAAGACAGAGGAATACCCAGCAGGTAAAGGAACAGGATAAATGCCCACCAAACCAAACAAAATAGGAAGAGATAGGGTATCTACCTGATAAAGAATTCCGAATAATGATAGTGAAAATGACCCAAAATCTTGAAATCAAAATGGAATCACAGACAAATAGCCTGGAGACAAGGATTGAGAAGATGCAAGAAAGGTTTAACAAGGACCTAGAAGAAATTAAAAGACGATCACTCCTTGGAAGAAAAGTTATGACCAACCTAGACAGCATATTCAAAAGCAGAGACATTACTTTGCCAACTAAGGTCCATCTAGTCAAGGCTATGGTTTTTCCAGTGGTCATGTATGGATGTGAGAGTTGGACTGTGAAGAAGGCTGAGTGCCGAAGAATTGATGCTTTTGAACTGTGATGTTGGAGAAGACTCTTGAGAGTCCCTTGGACTGCAAGGAGATCCAACCAGTCCATTCTGAAGGAGATCAGCCCTGGGATTTCTTTGGAAGGAATGATGCTAAAGCTGAAACTCCAGTACTTTGGCCACCTCATGCAAAGAGTTGACTCATTGGAAAAGACTTTGATGCTGGGAGGGATTGGGGGCAGGAGGAGAAGGGGACGACAGGATGAGATGGCTGGATGATGGCATCACTGACTTGATGGAGGTGAATCTGAGTGAACCCCGGGAGTTGGTGATGGACAAGGAGGCCTGGAGTGCTGCGATTCATGGGGTCACAAAGAGTGGGACACAACTGAGTGACTGAACTGAACTGAACAGAGAAGAAATAAAAAAGAGTCAATACATAATGAATAATGCAATAAATGAGATCAAAAACACTCTGGAGGGAACCAACAGTAGAATAACAGAGGCAGAAGATAGGGTAAGTGAGGTAGAAGATAGAATGGTAGAAATAAATGAGACAGAGAGGAAAAAAGAAAAATGAAAGAAATGTGGACAATTTTCAGAGACCTCTGGGACAATGTCAAACCCCTCAACATTCGAATCATAGGAGTCCCCGAAGAAGAAGGCAAAAAGAAAGACCATGAGAAAATACTTGAGGAGATAATAGTTGAAAACCTCCCTAAAATGGGGAGGGAAACAGTCACCCGAGTCCAAGAAACCCAGAGAGTCCCAAACAAGATAAACCCAAGGTGAAACACCCCAAGACACATATTAATCAAATTAACAAAGGTCAAACACAAAGAATAAATATTAAAAGCAGCAAGGGAAAAACAACAAATAACACACAAGGGGATTCCCATAAGGATAACAGCTGATCTTTCAATAGAAACTCTTCAGGTCAGGAGGGAATGGCAGAACATACTTAAAGTGATGAAAGAAAATAACTGACAGCCCAGATTACTGTATCCAGGAAGGATCTCATTCAAATATGAAGGAGAAATCAAAAGCTTTACAGACGAGCAAAAGCTGAGAGAATTCAGCACCACCAAACCAGCTCTCCAACAAATGCTAAAGGATTTTCTCTAGACAAGAAACACAGAAAGGGTGTATAATCTCAAACCCAAAACAATAAAGCAAATGGCAATGGGATCATACTTATCAATAATTACCATAAATGTAATTGGGTTGAATGCCCCAACCAAAAGACAAAGACTGGCTGAATGGATACAAAAACAAGACCCCTATGTATGTTGTCTACAAGAGACCCACCTCGAAACAAGGGAGACATACGGATGGAAAGTGAAGGGCTGGAAAAAGATATTCCATGCAAATAGAGACCAAAAGAAAGCAGGAGTAGCAATACTCAATTCAGATAAAATAGACTTAAAAACAAAGGCTGTGAAAAGAGACAAAGAAGGACACTACATAATGATCAAAGGATCAATCCAAGAAGAAGATATAACAATTATAAATATATATGCACCCAACATAGGAGCACTGCAATATGTAAGACAAATGCTAACAAGTATGAAAGCGGAAATTAACAATAACACAATAATAGTGGGAGACTTTAATACCCTATTCACACCTATGGATAGATCAACTAAACAGAAAATTAACAAGGAAACACAAACTTTAAATGATACAATAGACCAGTTAGACCTAATATCTATAGGACATTTCACCCCAATACAGTGAATTTCACCTTTTTCTCAAGTGCACACAGAACCTTCTCCAGGATAGATCACATCCTAGGCCATAAATCTAGCTTTGGTAAACTAAAAAAAACTGAAATCATTCCAAGCATCTTTTCTGACCACAATGCAGTAAGATTAGATGTCAATTATAGGAGAAAAACTATTACAAATTCCAACATATGGAGGCTGAACAGCATGCTGCTGAATAACCAATAAATCACAGAAGAAATAAAAAAGAAATCAAAATATGCATAGAAATGAATGAAAATGAAAACACAACAACCCCAAACATGTGGGACACTGTAAAAGCAGTGCTAAGGGGAAGGTTCATAGCAATACAGGCATACCTCAAGAAACAAGAAAAAAGTCAAATAAATAACCTAACTCTACACCTAAATCAACTAGAAAAGGAAGAAATGAAGAACCCCAGGGTTAGTAGAAGGAAAGAAATCTTAAAAATTAGGGCAGAAATAAATGCAAAAGAAACAAAAGAGACCATAGCAAAAATCAACAAAGCCAAAAGCTGGTTCTTTGAGAAGATAAATAAAATTGACAAACCATTAGCCAGACTCATCAAGAAACAAAGGGAGAAAAATCAAATCAATAAAATTAGAAATAAAAATGGAGAGATCACGACAGACAACACAGAAATACAAAGGATCATAAGAGACTACTATCAGCAACTGTATGCCAATAAAATGGACAACTTGGAAGAAAATGGACAAATTCTTAGAAAAGTACAACTTTCCAAAACTGAACCAGGAAGAAATAGAAAATCTTAACAAACCCATCACAAGCCTGGAAATTGAAACTGTAATCAGAAATCTTCCAGCAAACAAAAGCCCAGGACCAGACGGCTTCACAGCTGAATTCTACCAAAAATTTAGAGAAGAGCTAACACCTATCCTACTCAAACTCTTCCAGAAAAGTGCAGAGGAAGGTAAACTTCCAAACTCATTCTATGAGGCCACCATCACCCTAATACCAAAACCTGACAAAGATGCCACAAAAAAGAAATCTACAGGCCAATATCACTGATGAACATAGATGCAAAAATCCTTAACAAAATTCCAGCAAACAGAATCCAACAACATATTAAAAAGATCATACATCATGAGCAAGTGGGCTTTATCCCAAGGATGCAAGGATTCTTCAATATCTGCAAATCAATCAGTGTAATACAGCACATTAACAAATTGAAAAATAAAAACCATATGATTATGTCAATAGATGCAGAGAAAGCCTTTGACAAAATTCATCCATTTATGATAAAAACCCTCCAGAAAGCAGGAATAGAAGGAACATACCTCAACATAATAAAAGCTATATATGACAAACCCACAGCAAACATTATCCTCAATGGTGAAAAATTAAAAGCCTTTCCCCTAAAGCCAGGAACAAGACAAGAGTGCCCACTCTCACTGCTACTATTCAACATAGTTTTGGAAGTTTTGGCCACAGCAATCAGAGCAGAAAAAGAAATAAAAGGAATCCAGATTGGAAAAGAAGAAGTAAAACTCTCACTGTTTGCAGATGACATGATCCTCTACATAGAAAACCCTAAAGACTCCACCAGAAAATTACTAGAGCTAATCAATGAATATAGTAAAGTTGCAGGATATAAAATCAACACTCAGAAATCCCTTGCATTCCTATACACTAATAATGAGAAAATAGAAATTAAGGAAACAATTCAATTCACCATTGCAATGAAAAGAATAAAATACTTAGGAATATATCTACCTAAAGAAACAAAAGACCTATATATAGAAAACTATAAAACACTGGTGAAAGAAATCAAAGAGGACACAAATAGATGGAGAAATAAACCGTGTTCATGGATTGGGAGAATCAGTATAGTGAAAATGAGTATTCTACCCAAAGCAATCTATAGATTAAGTGCAATCCCTATCAAGCTACCAACTATTTTTCACAGAGCTAGAACAAATAATTTCACAATTTGTATGGAAATACAAAAAACCTCAAATAGCCAAAGCAATCTTAAGAAAGAAAAATGGAACTGGAGGAATCAACCTGCCTGACTTCAGGCTCTACTACAAAGCCACAGTCATCAAGACAGTATGGTACTGGCACAAAGACATAAATATAGATCAATGGAACAAAATAGAAAGCCCAGAGATAAATCCATGCACCTATGGACACCTTATCTTTGACAAAGGAGGCAAGAATATACAATGGATTAAAGACAATCTCTTTAACAAGTGGTGTTGGGAAAACTGGTCAACCACTTGTAAAAGAATGAAACTAGAACACTTTCTAACACCATACACAAAAATAAACTCAAAATGGATTAAAGATCTAAATGTAAGACCAGAAACTATAAAACTCCTAGAGGAGAACATAGGCAAAACACTCTCCAACATAAATCACTGCAGGATCCTCTATGACCCACCTCTCAGAATATTGGAAATAAAAGCAAAAATAAACAAATGGGACATAATTAAAATTAAAAGCTTCTGCACAACAAAGGAAACTATAACCAAGTGAAAAGACAGCCTTCAGAATGGGAGAAAATAATAACAAACAAAGCAACTGACAAATAATTAATCTCAAAAATATACAAGCAACTCCTGCAGCTCAATTCCAGAAAAATAAACGACCCAATCAAAAAATGGGCCAAAGAACTAAACAGACATTTCTCCAAAGAAGACATACAGATTGATAACAAACACATGAAAAGATGCTCAACATCACTCATTATCAGAGAAATGCAAATCAAAACCACAATGAGGTACCATTTCACACCAGTCAGAATGGCTGCTATCCAAAAGTCTACAAGCAATAAATGCTGGAGAGGGTGTGGAGGAAAGGGAACCCTCTTACACTGTTTGTGGGAATGCAAACTAGTACAGCCACTATGGAGAACAGTGTAGAGATTCCTTAAAAAACTGGAAATAGAACTGCCATATGACCCAGCAATCCCACTTCTGGGCATATACCTGAAGAAACCAGAATTGAAAGAGACACACGTACTCCAATGTTCATCGCAGCACTGTTTATAATAGCCAGGACATGGAAGCAACCTAGATGCCCATCAGCAGACGAATGGATAAGAAAGCTGTGGTACATATACACAATGGTGTATTACTCAGCCATTAAAAAGAATATATTTGAATCAGTTCTAATGAGGTGGATGAAACTGGAGCCGATTATACAGAGTGAAGTAAGCCAGAAAGGAAAACATCAATATAGTATAATAACACATATATATGGAATTTAGAAACATGGTAACGATAACCCTGTATGCAAGACAGCAAAAGAGACACAGATGAATAGAACAGTCTTTTGGACTCTGTGGGAGAGGGCATTTGATTTGAGAGAATGGCATTGAAACATGTATATTATCATATGTGAAATGAATCACCAGTCCAGGTTCGATGCATGATACACGGTGCTCGGGGCTGGTACACTGGGATGACCCAGAGGGATGGGATGGGGAGGGAGGTGGGAGGGGAGTTCAGGATGGGGATGTACACCCGTGGTGGATTCATGTCAATGTATGGCAAAACCAATACAATATTGTAAAGTAATTAGCCTCCAATTAAAATAAATAAATTTATATAAAATAAATAAATAATTAAAAATTTTAAAAAAGAAAAAGTATTGCCAAAAGAATACCAGTCTATATTAAGACTGTTTTTCAAAAATTTTTTGGAAATATAATTGACTTATAATGTCATGTCAATTTCTTGTACACAGCAAAGTGATTCAGTTATATATATTGTTTTTTCATATTCTTTTCACAGTCTTTTCCATTATGAGTCACCACAGGATATTGAATACAGTTTCCTGTGCTGTACAATAGGACCTTGTTTTCTACCCATTCTATATATAACAGTTTGCCTTTGCTAATTCCAAACTCCCATTTCTTTCCTTCCCAACCTATCCCCTGCCCCCTTGCTTAGCAACTACATGTCTGTTCTCTGTCTGAGTCCATTTTTTAAAAATACTTTTTTATTTTGGAGTATAACATATTAACAGTTGGACAACAAGGGAACTCAGCCATACATATACATGTATCTACTCTCCCCTAAACTCCCTTCCCATTCTGGCTGCCCCATAAGAATCTGTTTTTGTTTCATAGGTACATTGATTTGTATTATATTTTAGATTCCATGTGTAAGTGATGTCATAAGGTGTTTGTCTTTCTGAGAAAGACTATTTAAGAACCTAAAATAATTCTATCAGTAGGAAGTGATCTGAGAAAGAGGCTTAACTCTCAAAAAGTTCATATTCTCCTATATTTACTTCAGTTGTGGTCAAACAAAATAATGGAAAAGAATTTTATAGAGGAAAGAGCCAGGAGCAATGGAGTATAATGGACAAAAGACTTACTCACAGGGAGCATAATGGGAGCCTAATCCAGCAACAGCCTTGCTCCCAGGAATGGGGCCCTGAAAGTGTCTGCCCAGCAGGATTTCAGAATTGCTATGGACTAGTGTCTTCTGGCTAATTCCATTCTTTCTCTTTCTGAGTGGTACTGGTTATTGGGGTTATCCTATCCTTGTTCCACCACTGTATATTGGATATGTGGAGCATAAAACTTATTTAGTTCATGGGCCTATAGATTAAGAAAGGAGGATCTTGTAACCCTTGTGATATATTGGGGTTGTACTTTGAGAGATATGAGGCTTTGTATTTGTTACTATTTCTACCTGGAACTTTTGGTTGTTGCCCTTTGGGGAGATGGTCAGTATATGTTCCTTGGTAAGGAGAGTAAGGTCGCTTGGTAAGGAGAGTGAGGTTGCTCACTAGATAGCGACCAGAGGGTAGACTGGTAATTATGTGTATTTAGTCCTTTCTCTGGGTACACGGTAGTGTTGCACTTTCTGATTCTTTATGGAATTAGGCAAATCCATGTAGCCTAGGAAACTTGAACAAGTATGATGTATAGCGCTTACTATAGAGTTCTTTAAAGAGATGTGACCCATTTGTCATGTTTTCTTTTCTGCCATATAAATAGGTAGTAACAACAACCTAGTCCATTTTAGTTCACTGATTCCTAGAATGTCGACGTTCACTCTTGCCATCTCCTGTTTGACCACTTCCAATTTGCCTTGATTCATGGATCTGACATTCCAGGTTCCTATGCAATATTGCTCTTTACAGCATCAGACCTTGCTTCTATCACCAGTCACATCCACAACTGGGTATTGTTTTTGCTTTGGCTCCATTCCTTCATTCTTTCTGGAGTTATTTCTGCACTGATCTCCAGTAGCATATTGGGTACCTACTGACCCGGGGAGTTCCTCTTCCAGTATCCTATTATTTTGCCTTTTCATACTGTTCATGGGGTTCTCAAGGCAAGAATACTGAAGTGGTTTGCCATTCCCTTCTCCAGTGGACCACATTCTGTCAGACCTTTCCACCATGTCTTGGGTGGCCCCATATGGCATGGCTTAGTTTCACTGAGTTAGCGAAGGCTGTGGTCCATGTGATCAGATTGGCTAGTTTTCTGTGATTATCGTTTCAGTGTTATCTGCCCACCTACCATCTTACTTGGGTTTCTTTTACCTTGGACGAGGGGTATCTCCTCACGGCCAGCCCTCCTGACCTTGAACGTGGAGTAGCTCCTCTCGGCCCTCTTGTGCCCATGAAGCCGCCGCTCCTTGGATGTGGGGTTGCTCCTCTCAGCCGCCTCCCCTGACCTCGGGCATGGGGTAGCTCCTCTCTGCCACCTCCCCTGACCTCGGACGTGGGGTAGCTCCTCTCGGCCGCTCCTGTGCTGACGCAGCCTGGCACTCTCCGTCACTGCCCCTGACCTTGGGCGAGGGGTAGCTCCTCTCCCCTGCGCTTCTCTGCGCGCAGTCCGTTGCAGCCAGCGCACTTCCTCAGATATGCAGATGACACCACCCTTATGGCAGAAAGTGAAGAGGAACTAAAAAGCCTCTTGATGAAAGTGAAAGAGGAGAGTGAAAAAGTTGGCTTAAAGCTCAACATTCAGAAAACGAAGATCATGGCATCTGGTCCCATCACTTCATGGGAAATAGATGGGAAAACAGTGGAAACAGTGGCAGACTTTATTATGGGGGGCTCCAAAATCACTGCAGATGGTGATTGCAGCCATGAAATTAAAAGATGCTTACTCCTTGGAAGGAAAGTTATGACAAACCTAGATAGCATGTTGAAAAGCAGAGATATTACTTTGCCAACAAAGGTCCATCTAGTCAAGGCTATGGTTTTTCCAGTGGTCATGTTTATGTGAGAGTTGGACTGTGAAGAAAGCTGAGCCCCGAAGAATTGATGCTTTTGAACTGGTGTTGGAGAAGACTCTTGCGAGTCCCTTGGACTGCAAGGAGATGCAACCAGTCCATTCTAAAGGAGATCAGTCCTGGGTGTTCATTTGAAGGATTGATGCTAAAGCTGAAACTCCAGTACTTTGGCCACCTCATGTGAAGAGTTGGCTCATTGGAAAAGACCCTGATGCTGGGAGGGATTGGGGGCAGGAGGAGTAGGGGACGACAGAGGAAGGCATCACCAACTTGATGGACATGAGTTTGAGTGAACTCTGGGAGTTGGTGATGGACAGGGAGGCCTGGCGTGCTGTGATTCATGGGGTTGCAAAGAGTCGGACACGACTGAGTGACTGAACTGAACTGACTGACTGACAACAACCTAGGTTCTGCTGAACTGAAATGGACATGCATCATCTTTGATTTTGGAGTTTTTTATTACTACAGCATAACTAAGCCCATCCCAACTGATGCAATATTCTAAGTTTTAAATAAAAAGCAGAGACATCACTTTGCTGACAAAGGTACATATAGTCAAAGCCGTGGTTTTTCCAGTAGTCATGTATGGATGTGAGTTGGACCATAAAGAAGGCTGAATGATGAAGAATTGATACTTTTGAACTGTAGTGCTGAAGAAGACTCTTGAGAGTCCCTTGGACTGCAAGGAGATCAAACCAGTCAACCCTAAAGGAAATCAACCCTGAATACTCATTGGAATGACTGTTGCTAAATCTGAAGCTCCAATACTTTGACCACCTGATGTGACGAGCTGACTCATTAGAAAAGACCCTCATGCTGGGAAAGATTGAAGGTAGGAGAGGAAGGGGACCATAGAGGATGAGATGGTTGGATGGCTTCACCTACTCAATGGACATGAGTTTAAGCAAACTCTGGGAGACAGTGAAGGACATGGAAGCCTGGCATGCATCCATGGGGTTGCAAAGTCGGACACGGCTTAGCGACTGAACAGTAAGAATGTTAAACACATTGCTCTGTTGTCTTCTTGAGTTTAGTGTTATTGAAGTCTAAATCCATGCTTATTCCTGATACTTTTACTGCGACCACCCTTCCTTTTCCATTTTGGGTTTTCTCTTTAACCTTGTTAGTATTCCAAAATTTCAGTTATGTGTCTTAGTGTGAATTGATTTTCATCAGTTGTGCTCAGTGTATGGTATGCCCTTTCTGTCTGAAAATTCATACTCTTTGGGCAAATTTTCATAAATTCTTTTATTGATAATTTCTCTCTCCTTTTTTTCCTTGTTCTCTCATTATTTGATGTTGAATCTCCTGAAACAGTGTTCTAAATTTCTTATTTTTTTCTCCTGCTTTCCATCATTTTTGCTGTACTTCCTGGGCTGTTTCCTCAATCTTATCTTCAATATTTTCTGTTGAATTTCTCATTTTTGCTATCAGAAATTTCCAAAAGGTCTTTTCTTCCCTTTCAATATTTTTTTCTTTTAACATCCTATTCTTATTTTGTGGGTGCAGTATCTTCTCTTATCTCTGAGAATATTAATGCTTAAACATTTTCTTTCTTTCTCCACATAGTTTCCTCTGAGTTACATTTTCCCATTTGTTGACTTTGGCTTCTATCTTTTGTATTAGAGGCTTTTTTCTCTTTCAAATATCTAATAATCCTTTACTGTCTGTTCAGGTTCCAGTAGCAAAATCAAAGAGCTGATTAGAAGCTTTGAGTTTGAGGAAATTGCTTGTCAGCTTCAGTGGTTGTTTGTTGGGGAATGTCAGCGTCTTAGGTCTGTCCTCTGACTGGTCCCCAGAGAGTCTCTACCAAACTTCTGCCTGAAGGATACAAGTTGCCAGCATTTTGGAACCACATGGATGATCAGGACTGGAAGTCTCTGGACCCTATATTTAACATTACATAATAAGTAATTTTCATTGTTTATGGTCTGGTGCTCATCCCCTCAGTTGTGCTGGTTGACCCCTAGTCCAGAGATTGTGTTTTACTCCATTTCCAGAGAATAAACCTCCAGTGTTTTGCTGCAGGTGGGGGTGGGGCAGGAGCATACCAGCATAGAGTGGGGAAGGAAGAATCAGAAAAGGAGGCTGAGAAGGAGTGCCCAGTTAAGTTGAAGGACAATTAGGTGAGAGTGGTAGCCCTGAAGCAAGTGAAGAAGAGGTTTTAGGGAAGAGAGAGTAGATCACTTGTGACAAATAGTCTGATGAGTAAGATGAGCACAGAGAACTAACCATCGGACCTGGCAATGCAGACGTCATTGATGACCTTGATGAGAGCTGTCTCCTGGACTTGGGGACAAGAGCCTGGTTGGAATGAGTTCTAGAGAATGGTAGGAGAGCACGTGGTGACCTTGTGTGTGGACAATTCTTTCTATTTGATTCATTCCTCTTAAAATAACCCTGTGTGATAGGCAGTCATTCCTGTTGAGTAGATCTGAAGTTTAGGAAGCAGTCTCAGAGAGGTTTACATGAATGTGCTGATGGCTTCACAGCTAGGTGCTTCTCAAAACAGCATTTATCTAATCTTTCTTATATTAGGTGTCCCCCCCAACCCCCAACTTCTGGTTGCAAAGATATCTGATGGTGTCAGTTCCTGAGGCTTTTGCAGTGTCAATTGTGTTGATTCTCAGCTTCTCCAGTTGCTAGCTGGGGATTCAGCATTCTTGGGTCCACTAAGTCACTCATCACTTATCTTGCCTTTCAGCTTTTAGCTTCCAAAATGTTTAGATTGTTTTCTAAAGAAGAGGGCTTTCAGGCTCCAGCGAACCTCATCCAGCTCTCCAATGCCCCTCCTCATCTTCTTTGATGATTCTTCCTCATCTCCCCAAACTCTCAGACTCAGTCCCTGGACTTCTCTTTCTTCCTGGGTGATTTCATTCAGTTTCTGGACTTTAAACACCTTCTTCATGACCATGGTTCCCATTATATTTCTAACCTTTGATCTCCAGCTTCCTATATCCACTTGCCTACTCAATATCTCCAGTTCAACACTTAACGTTGTCAACATGACATGTCTAAAACTCAGCTTCTAATTTTCTCCCCCAAACCCTCTCATCCCATAGTCTTACTTTCCTAAATGCAGCTCCCAGGAAAAACCCTGAGGTCATCCTTGACTTCATTCTTTTTCTCACACCCCTCATCCTGTAAGTCAGCAGTTTTTGTCGACTCATTGCAACTTGGGTTGGGATCCTGACTGCCCCATAGACTGAGTGACTGTATTAGTTTTCTGTGGCTGCTGTAAAAAATTACTGCAAGCTCTGCAGCCCACATAACAAATTCCTTATCTTACAGTTATGTAGGTCAGAATCTGACAAGTCTCTTTGGGCTAAAATCAAGGTGTTGACAGGGCTGCATTCCTTTCTGTCAGCTGTGTATGGGATCTAGTTCCTTGAATTTTCCAGCTTCTAGAGGTCACCCACATTCCTTGCTTTGTGGTCCTTTCCTCTGTCTTCAAAGCCAGCAAAAGGAAGTTGAGTTCTTCTCACATTGCATTACTCTGAGTTTCTGTTTGCCTATTCCATTTTCTCTTGTGTGGGACTTTTAGTTTTTATTCTATGTTCTATTATATCATTTGAATTAAAATTTTAAAAATTCATTGAGGTAACATTGACTTAGAACAAGATATTAGTTTTATATGTACAACATTATATTTCAACTTCTATATACACAATAGTGTGTTCACCACCAAAGTTTAGTTTCCATCCATCACCACCCTGTTGATCCTCATTACCCATTTCACCCTCTCTACCATTTTCCCTTAGGTAACCACTACTCTGTTCTCTGTATCTGTGTGTTTGTTTATGTATGGTTTGATTGGTGTATTTATTTTATTTTATTTTTTGTTGTTTGTTTTTTATTAATATACTCCACATATGAGTGATTTCATACAATCTTTGATTTCTCCATCTGACTTATTTCATTTGACATAATAGCCTCAAGCTCTGTTCATGTTGTTGCAGATGACAGTATTTCACTTTTTATGGCTTAATAGGATTCTATCATATATACGTATCTATTTTTAAAATATTTATTTGTTTATTTTATTTGGCTGCCTTGGGTCTTGGAGCATGTGGAACCTTTAGTTGCAGCACATGAACTGTTAGTGGCGGCATGTGGGCACCAGTCCCCTGACCAGGGATCAAACCCAAGCCTCCTGCTTTGGGAGTGTGGAGTCTTAGCCACGGGACCAGTAGGGAAGTTCCAACTTTCATTTCTTAAACATCTTTTACTATTGAGTCAAGGGAGGTATGATTACTCACATATTTTAGATGAAGAAACTGAAAATCAGAAAGGCTTTTGCTCCAGGTGAGTGGGGAGATCGGAATCCCATCCTGGGTGTGTGTCTGCCTCTGTACTTGCTGCCTGTAGATGAGGTAATAAATGTCCGTACCTGGGACCCAGTATGCGTGTGTGGAGGTGGGGGCGATGCTGTGTACCTGCGTGGCACCTGTGGGGTCACCCCCGTGGATCCTTAAGCCTCCCTGATTCCAGGTTGGGAAAGGAGCAGCCCCACCCCCCATCCCTGGCTGGGTGCAGGGTCTGGACCCCCTGGGCTGGGAATGCAGCCTGGCAACCTCATGGAGGATGGTGGGTCTGGCTTCCGAGCTCAGCCTACAACTACATCGGAGCAGTAGTCCTGGAAATTGTTGGCTCAGTGATCTTTGCGAGATGCCAGTGAGCAGTTCTGAGAGAGGGCAGGGATCAGGAGATGAAGGGGAAGGATTTCTTTTGTTCATTGCTATCCCCTCTTGCTGTCTCCCCCCAGGAGGAGAAAGGGGGGGTGTGGGCCACCTGCCCCTCCTGCCCCTTGGCTGCTCATCAACACGCAGTGCGTGCTGCTTTGAGAGGGTCGTTGCTGGCTTTGTGCCTTCAAGGTTACGGCCAAGGTGGCTTTGGCAGGGAAGCAGAGAGGGGTGTTAGCCAGGCCTCACCAGGCCCCACTGGGAAACAGGGTCCAGGCAGAAATCCAGGCTTCCCTAAACTTCCCAGTTTGTGTGTGGCTCCTATCAGTGTCCTGCCCTCAGGAGGGGACCTCATTTCCTTTGAAAGCCTCATGTGCCCTTTCAAACACTGGCCCCTGTGCTGGGCCCCCAGGGACTCGCTGTCCAGTGGTAGAATTAGACAGGAAATGGTCAAGTGTAACAAGCAGTGATGACAGTGGCTGCAAGGAAGAGAGCAGTATGGGGGGACCACAGGGCTAGGAGTACTTGCCTTGTTTGATTAGGGTGTGTTGGGGAATCTGTTTAGGGGGATGTTTAGAATTTTTCCAGGTGGAAAGGAAACAGTTCCACATGCAAAGTCCTGGAGGCGTGAATGTAGGGGTGCGTTGTTGTTTAGGTGCTCAATTGTGTCTGATTCTTTGCAATCGCATGAACTATAGCCCACCTGGTTCCTCTGTCTGTGGAATTTCCCAGGCAAGAATACTGGAGCGGATTGACATTTCCTTCTCCAAGGATCTTCCTGACCCAATTTGATCCCTCCAGGGATCAAACCTGTGACTCCTGCATCGGCAGGGAGATTCTTTACCATCAAGCCACCAGGAAAGCGCAGATGTGAGGCTCAGGACTAAAAAGGTCTTGGGTATAGTGGGCCTCAGGGAGGGTGTGGTGGAGGATGCAGTTAGAGAAGGAGGAGAAGCTGACAGAGGTGAGCTGGAGTGGAAAGCTGGGAGGGTGTCCAGATGGTGACCGTGTTTCCTGCCTCACTAGAGTTTGGCCTTTCCTGGAGATCCCCACATCTTGTATGTTTGGAAGGAGTGGCATGGTGAAATTTGTGTTTTGGTCTCTCTGAGAGGGGGGTTAGAGGGAGAAGGCTGGTAGGGAAGACACCAGACAGGAGTCTCATGGGTGTTCTGGGTCAAAGTGCAGGTTTGGGTATTGAGAAAATGGTGCCTAGAGGTAGCTGGAGCCAGACCTGGTGGGCTTGTTGCCACCCGGCTGTGGGGTCAGACAGAGCTGCTCCCAGGATTCTCCCAGGTGCAAGGGTCTGTGGTGAACTCTTTAACCAAGAGAAGGACAGGAGACTTCAGGAAGGTGATGGTGAGCCAAACTTTGGATATGCTGTGTTGGAACATGGAGGTGCATGTAACAAGCAGGTGGTTAGAAATTCAGGTCCAGATTTTAGGAGAGAGGTCGGGGCCAGAAATGAGGGCTTGAGGAAAGGCAGTGCCTGGGGTGGGGGTGTGGGTGAGTCTTTCAGGGAAAAAGACCTGGGAGAGGAGAAGGAAGGGAGAGAGGTGGACGTTGCTGCCTGTGAAGCACTGTCAGTGAAGGAGGAGGCTAAGGACCCCTGACAGGAGGCAGAGGAGGTGAGGTCGGAGGAGCAGAGGGAAAGCCAGGAAGGACAAGTCCTGCAGCCAAGAGAAGAGGAAAGCCTGGGAGAAAAACTGCACGCGTGCTAAGTCACTTCAGTTGTGTCCGACTCTTTGTGACCCTGTGGACCATAGCCCACCAAGCCCCTCTGTCCATGGGATTCTCCAGGCAAGAATATTGGAGTGGGTTGCCATGCCCTCCTGTAGGGGATCTTCCTGACCGAGGGACAGAACCTGCGTCTCTCACGTCTGCTGCACTGGCAGGCGGGTTCTTTACCCCTAGTGCTACCTGGGAAGCCCAGAAGAAAGACTAAAGCAAAGTCATTGCTCCTGGCAACTTTGTGGTCCTAGGAGACCTACGATTTCTAAGTATTTGGGATGTGAGGGACTGAGGGGGACATTTTATTCAGTTCTTCTCAGCAGGAGGGTTGGAGGGCCCACTGTGTCCTCAGTGATATGTTGCATCCTTGGTCTCCCCTCCCCCCAGGATGTGTCTGGGCCCCAAGGAAGAATGAAGAGGCTGGTGAGAAAGAGCCACTGCTGAGAAACTCTACATGGCATTGAAATGTGAGACTGCACTGCTGGGAAGCCCCCAAGAGTGTCACTCAGAAAGTGGGGACAGAAGAGGGGCAGAACCGCCTATTGCTTACCAGAGTCCACAGCCACGGTTCTCTGGGCTGCAGGTGCCTGGACTACATTTCCCAGGCTCCCTTGCGATTAGATGTGATCCTCCCTTGAATGTGAGAGTTGGACTATAAAGAAAGCTGAGCACCAAAGAATTGATGAACTGTGGTGTCAGAGAAGACTCTTGAGAGTCCCTTGGACAGCAAGGAGATCCAACCAGTCCATCCTAAAGGAAATCAGTCCTGAATATTCATTGGAAGGACTGATGGTGAAGCTGAAGCTCCAATATTTTGGCCACCTGATGCGAAGAACTGACTCACTAGAAAAGACCCTGATGCTGGGAAAGATTGAAGACTGGAGGAGAAGGGGATGACAGAGGATGAGATGTTTGGATGGCATCACTGACTCGATGGACATGAGCTTGAGTAAACTCCAGGAGTTGGTGATGGGCAGGGAAGCCTGGCGTGCTGCAGTCCATGGGGTCGCCAGACACGACTGAGCGACTGAACTGAACTGTGACTGGATGTGACCATATGGCTGAGTCCTGACCAATGGGATGTGAACAGGGGTAATGCGGCCACTTCCAGCCAGGGCCCCTTAGGACCTCCCTTGTGCAATTCTTGCTCTCTTCTTCCATTTGCTGTAAAACAGGGAAGACTCTGGGGTCCTAGAGGAGGGTGGGACCCCAAGATAGAAGGAGCCTGGGGTTACGAATTGGCAGGGGGCCAACTCCCTTTTGGGCTGTCCTGTGAACAAGAGATAACCTTTTATTGTGTTTGGTCCATGAGATTTAGTTATTTATCTGCATAGCAGCTAGTGTCAACTAATACAGAGATTTTTCTTTCCTTGCTGGTCAATGGCCTTGCAGATGTGTCCCGTCTTGGGCTGAGAGCCTGGAGTGAGCAGAGGGGACCAGTGTTGGTCCCAAGGACTGGCCAGTGGGGAGGAATCCAGGGGAAAGGTTGGCACCACCTGGCAGAGAGGATGCCCGTGGGTGGCCAACTAGACCAACTAGACCAACTAGACCAGACTCAGCACATGTGACATATTTCTTGGGGATGGTCAGAAATACCACTGTTTCCTAGGGGTGGTCTAGCAATTGCAGTGGGGCAGAAATGGAAGTTATCACGCTAGTGCTGTCCCTTTGCATTAAGTGTGTAATAGGATAGTGCCTGGCACAGAGTGAATGCCTCTTCAGTGTAGATGCTGATGGCTCTGAAGCTGGTGTGACCAGGGAAACCAGGTTACACATGATGCTGTGCTGTTGAACACACAGGGGGGCTTCTATGCCCCCCCGCCCGTCTTTCTCTTCCAGACGTAGGGCCAGACAGACTGTGGAACTATAAGATGGAAGCCGGGCAGCCTTGTGACCAGGTTTCTTCTCCACATTGCATGTGGATTAGGAATGTGACACAGCGAGTTAGGTATTAATGGCTCTAGAGTCTGCTTTAAGGTTAAACTAGGAGATGGCATGACACTAACTTTGCATTAGTGTCTTTGCTGGTCACAGCCCAGGTCTCCTGACTCTACAGCCAGGGTTCTCCAAATTAGGAAATTAACAGTATACTGATTAAAAAAAAGAAATAAGAGAGAGGTGCCTCGTATCCTCACACTTAGACATTGTTAACATTTTAGTTTATATCCTTCCATCATTTTTTCATATTTGTTTACACACACACATTACATATGTGGAACAGTAGATATACAACATATTTATACCATATGTATAACATATATATGTGTATATACATAAAAACTAAGAGGAAAATGAATTCATGCTGTACATATTGCCTTGTAAACTGCTTTTCCCACAAAAATCACAAGATTACTTTCTATATTATTAACTATTATTTTGCACTATTTTGTATGGCCATACTATCATTTGTTTAACCTGTTTCTAATTGTTGAACAACAAATTATTGCCAGTTTTTGCTGTTATAAAAAGCTCTGGAGGTAAGCATTTGCCACTGCACATTGGTGATTTTTTTTTTTTTTTTTTGGATAAAGTCCTACATGTGGAATTTTTGGATCCAAAAGTAAAAAAAAAAAGCCTACAATTTTGGGTTTGATACACAAAAACAAACTGGCCTCCAGACAGCCTGGGTGAATTTATACTTCCATCAGTGGTGAAGGGGAGGGCCCATCTATTTATGCCCTTGTCAGCACTGGGTAATATAATTTTCCCTGGGCTCCTTTCATTCCTGGGCTATACCAGGAGGAGGAAAGCAAGCCTTGTCCTGAGCCCCCAAGTCTGTTCCTCCTGGGGGTGGGCAAGCTTTGATAAGATGGACCAAGCTCGAGTGGGAGGGTGGGCAGGGGTGTGGCTGTTTGGGAGGTGCTGGTACTCAGAAGAGAGAGGGCTTGGAGCTTTCCCCTGGGCATCTGACCACTTACTGGAGCTCTGGCCGTGGAACCTAGTGGTGTGTGCACACCAGCCTTGATTTGGGTAGATGGGTTGGGCCAATGGAGTGCCAGTGATGGGCCTGGGAGACAAGGTAGATGAGGATGGAGTAAGGTGGACACCACTCATCGTTGGCTCCAGGAGCTGTAACAAAAGCAAATATTTGGAGGCTGGGATTGCTTAACTTTCTCCTTGGAATCAGCAGACTCTCGGAGGCTTGGATTAATTTGAAGAAATTTACTAGCGGAGTTTGTGGCAGATAAAACAGTTTGCTTATTTCACACTTGTATGGCCACCTGCTAGGAACTGTTTGTTCAGTTTCGAATTCTTTAATTAAAATCAACATAAAACAGATTGAAAACATCCCAAGAAGGGGATGCTTGATTTGCTGGAGGATATTGCAGAAAGATGGAGCAAAGTGGTTCAGAAAGCGCTTCGTCACTAAGGGAGCAGAGGGGTAGAAACATGTAGCTTGAGTAACTGTGGGGCTTGAGTATGCACATCCCTGTGGGCAAGTGGCCATCAGAGGAGCAGAGACCTCACATGAGTCTTTCCATGATGATGGTGGGCGGGGTGGAAAAGTGAGAGGTCTGTGTTTCCACTACTCGGAAAAGGCCAGCTCCATGTTCTTTTTTTTTTTTTTTTCCTTTTCTTTTAGCAAATAGTCACTGAATTCCTCTGTGTCAGAAATTGTGGATAGCATGCAATCTCTGACTTCAGGAAGAGAGATAGGAAAGTGAAATGGAAATGGTCACCTAGTTTGTGCTGAAGTGCTGGAAAAAGGGTAAATGCCAGGTGCCAGCCCAGAGGGGTAGCTGCTGCTGCTCAGTTGCTTCAGTTGTGTCCGACTCTGTGCAACCCCACAGATGGCAGCCCACCAGGCTCCCCTGTCCCTGGGATTCTCCAGGCAAGAACATTGGATTGGATTGCCGTTTCCTTCTCCAGTGTGTGAAAGTTAAAAGTGAAAGTGAAGTCACTCAGTCGCGTCCAACTTTCAGCGACCCCATGGACTGCAGCCTACCAGGCTCCTCCATCCATGGGATTTTCTAGGCAAGAGTAGAGGGGGAGCACCTGACCTTAAATTGGTGAGGGGTTCAGGTCAGACTTCTGAGAAGAAATGACATCTACCTCAGGTGAGGTCTGATGAATGGATGGAAATGATTCAGGTTAAAATGATGAATCAATTAGCTGTTACTACCATCTGCTGTGTAACAAGCATCTATAATATCTCAATGGCATATAACAATGACCACTTATTTAGTTCATGCTTCTGTGAACTGGCTGAGAGTCAGCTGATCTGGGCTGGACCTAGTCAGGCAGTCCTGCTCCATGAGTCTCTTCTCTTCCTCCTGGGACCAGCAGGTATGATGGAAAAAGCACAAGAGAGTCGGCTCAATTGTACAAGTACTTTTCATGCCTTTACTCATGTCATTCCCTTTAACATTCCATTGGCCAGAGCAAGTCATATGTCTGAACCCAAGATCAAGGGGAAAAGAAATATATTCTTCCTCTTTAGTGGGGTAATATTATACTCTGGGCTTCCCAGGTGGTGCTTGTGGTAAGGAACCTGCCTGCCAGCGCAGGAAACATAAGAGATGTGGGTTTGATCCCTGGGTTGGGAAGATCCCCTGGAGGAGGGCATGGCAACCCACTCCAGTATTCTTGCCTGGAGAATTCCTAGGACAGAGGAGCCTGGCAGGCTACAGTCCATAGGGTCACAAAGAGTCAGACACGACTGAAGTGACTTAGCACACACGCATCATACTCTGCCTCTTTAGAGTGGTGGCCTTTAATACAATCTATCAGGCATGGGTGGAGAAGGGTGGTGGTGGTGGTGGGCTATTGTGGGGTCAGGGAACAGCATGCAGGGGATCAGGTTGGGCACACGTTGAACTATCTGGTAGGGGCATTAAGTATGAGGAGGGCTTACAAACTGGAGGCTCCTGGAAAGGCATCAAGGAGGAGATGAGGAAGGGTCTTATCTGTGGGCAAAGCTTGGGGATGTTATCCCTTAGGCAGGAGGGAAGCACTGATGGATTTTAAAGTGGGGAGTGATGTGACCAGAGTTGTCTGCTCTGGCTTCAGGGAGGAAACAGAGAGAAGGGGACGCACAGAGAGGGTCAGGAGGCCGGTCAGGAGACTTTGAGCTGCTCAGGCTTCCTTGGGAGTTGATCTCATAATCAGGCGCCCCAGATCGTGAACCCTCCACTGCTTTTACAAGGGTTTTCCCAAATACTTAGCAATCTTTGAAAGTGCTAATCGCTCAGTTGTGTCCATCCCTTTGTGAACACATGGACTGTAGCCCGCCAGGCTTCTCTGTCCATGGAATTCTCCAGGCAAGAATACTGGAGAAGGTTGCCATTTTCTACTCCAAGGGTATCTTCTTGGAGTAGAAAAATGGGATTCTTTACCATTTGAGCCACCAGGGAAGCCCCTGGTGAGGCAATCTTTATCTCTCGGCATATCAGCACGTAGCAAAAATTTTCACTGCTACCAAAGCAAGTAGATAGGCTGAGTTGGTTAAGCATAAGGAGGTTTATGTGTCCTGAGGCATCCCACCCACCTTGGCCTTGACTCAGAGCAGTTGGTCCACTGAATCTCCATCATCTTCCTCCAGGCTCCACCAGCAACTGGACAGCCAGAAGCTAGAGGCCTCTACCCTTGTACAAATCACTCAGCTCGCCTTACAATGGTTGATCTCACCTCCTCCCTTCCCTTTTGGGATCACAACACTCTGTAGACACAGCTGGGCACAGGACTTCCTGCTGGAGATTTAGGGTCCCAGGGCCCTGTAGGGAAGCCTCAGGCCAGTGCCCATGTCTGGACACCTTGTTTTAACTCCTGATTATAAACTAGCCACATTACATTTTGCACTCCATACCTAAAAGCCTTGGTGCAGTAGAGAAAAACTCTGTACTCAGGGTCCAAAGACCTGGACTGGGGACTCAGTCTAGCTCCTTGCAAGCCCTGTGATCTTGAACAAGTCATAGGAGCTCTCTGGGTCTTGGTTTTCTCATGATTGGTCTACCCCAGCAGGTAAAATCATTAAATGATGTCATGGGTGTGGAGGTTCCTGGTCAACCTCTCATCTCTTGATTCCCTGCCGAGCTCATCCCTACATAGCCTTGAAATGACAGCTTAAAGTGACCTCCTCTTCCTGAGGGCCAGGGAGACCTCGGCTAAACTCGTAGAGCTTGAAACACGGCTCGCACTAGAGTGAATGCTGCTCATCAATGCTTATTCATCTCTAAGGCCCCGGGCCCTGGTGTAGAGCTGGCAGGGTAAGCGGTGTTGAAGGAATGAGTGTTAACTCTTGTTCACTGAATCTGGCCTGGAAAATTCATCCAATCCCCTCTTCCTTCTTCTGAAGACACTTCCACCTCATTGCCCCCCAGCTTGCCTCCTCCTTCTCTCCCACCCTCTCTCCCCCCAGGGACCACTGCCTCTGTGGCTTGGGCCTGAGCATGACTATAGGTCTCTAGTGTGTCCTCTGCCCTCTTCCAGCCCCTGAGGCCCCTGAGGATGACAGTCCTCTCTTCTGTCCCATCCATACCCCTGACTGCTCAGCTGGTCCCCAGGACCAGTTGTCACATCTCATGTGCATGAACTGTGATGTTGACATACCATAGATGGGGTGGTTTAAACAGCAGACTTTATTTCTCATGGTTCTGGAGACTGGAAGTCCAAGATCAGAGTGCCTGCAGATTTGGTGTTTCTTATAAGGGCATTAATTCTATCAAGAAAGTCCCACCCTCATGACCTCATCTGAACCTGTTCACCTCCTGAAGACCCCCCACCTCCAAATACCATCACACTGGGGGGCCTGGCGCTTGGTAGGAGGACATGACTTCATCCACAGCATCCAGGCAGCCCTGTGTTTGGGTTTCTTCCTCCTCCCTCCCACCTCAACCCTAATTGGCAGCAGCCTTGTAAGGCACTGGGCAATAGGGCCACAGTGGCCTGGTCTTGGGTTTGTGGCTGAAATCTGAGGTTCCAGACATCTCAGTGCTGCCGCTCACTGCCTGTGTGGCCTGGAAAACTCACTGACATCCTCTGCGCTCAGTTTCTGCATGCGGAAAACGGGGGTGATATAGCTGCTACTGGTCTCTGCGCCTTGTATGGAAGGGACCGGGTGCGCTCGGTTGCTATTTAGTCACAAAGTCATATCCAGTTCTTTTGTGACACCACGGACTGTAGCCCGCCAGGCTCCTTGGTCCATGGGATTCCCCAGGCATTAACACTGGAGTGGGTAGCCATTTCCTTCACCAGGGGATCTTCCTGACCCAGGGATTGTACCCACATCTGCTGCATTGGCAGGCTGATTCTTTACACTTGAGCCACCAGGGTTACTAGGTATGAAAATTGGCGTCACCACCAGTGTCGTCATATCATCACAGTGCTGGGGCTGCCAGTCCTTGCGAGCTTGCTGTGGTCCAGACGAAGCTGACTCCCTGCGAATATTACCTCGTTAACCCACACACCTTCCTGCAAGGCTCCTCTTCTTGTTTCCAGGTACCTCCTGCCTACTTTGGAGGTTGCTGTGAGGAGCCAGGGAAATGATGCATGTGCATGCCTTTATGTTAATCACTGCCAGGTTTAGGAGAGGGCAGTCGGGGGGTTGCGGGGGCGGGGGCGGGGGAGACAGAGGAAGGGTGGATGAGTCCTCCCACCTCATTTAAGGAGAAGCAGCTCAGATAAGAGAAATCTGCTGGAGATGAAGATAGCAGGTTTGAATCCTAGCTCTGCTACTTAAGACACTTAGTCACTCTGAGCCTCAGTTTCCTTATCTGCAAAAAAGGTTCCGATTCCCCACTTTGAAGATTTCGGGAGATAAGGAGTAAACACAGAGCAGTCAGTGGTGAGCATAGCATGACTATGTACTCTGTAGATGAGCAGTCCCCAAACTTTTAGGCACCAGGGACTGGTCTCATGGAAGACAATTTTCCCACAAAAGGGGGAATGGTTTCAGGATGATTCAAGAGTATTACGTTTATTGTGCATTTTATTATGATTATGTCAGCTCCACCTCAGAGCTCAGAGGCTGGGGACCCCTATTCTAGATTGTAAAGTGGTGGTTAGCTGGCTGACAGAATCCTCAAAGATGAAACTTCCTTTTCTGGATTTTATTTTTATTTGATCATCATCAAATGGGTCTCAGGGAAGGTAAAGAGGGTTCTGATCATCCAGAGGAGAAACTGGGGTTCAGAAAGGTTGTGTGATTTACCCTAGGCCACAGGTAAAACAATCCCAAAGTTCCTGACCCCGGCTTGTCTGACTCTGGGCCCCGGCTCACCTCCAACCTCAGTGATCTTTCTGACCCAGCTGCCTGCCTCCTGGTGTCTTCATGCTGGCCCTGGGCCTGGGGCACTACCTGGGCCCTGTGGTGTCCAGTGACTGACCTGAGCCCTCTACCCTCTCCCTGGCCCCGTCACTGGCTCCCTGGAGTCTGGTCCTTGCCGTGGGCCCACTGCTGTGAATCAGCCTTCTTTGTGGCGTTGATTAGAGGCCTCCTCCTACAAACATCAAAGCTTCAATTAACATGGGCCGCTTGCAACCCTCTTGCAAAACTCTGATAAGAATAGAATTTTCTCTTGGAAAATGGATTTTTATTTAGTTGTGTGTACTGTTGGTTAAATGACCTACTCTATACACTGGCGCTGAGATTCTGGGGACAATTAGGGGGCTCGTCAGGAACTGGTTATCTAAAGGAAACAGGCACCGGGCTGTTTAGCTGTCTAATATCCTGACGGGGGCGGGGGACAGAGACAAATTAAAAAAAGGCTTCTCTTCTTCTCCAGACATGGGGTGCTGAGGGCGCTTTGCTGAGTTGGAGCTTTGTGGAGGGAGGTGGGGTAGCCCCAGCTCATGCTCTCCGCGAGGGTGTGGCTGGGTTGGGGGCCCCCAGCCTTGTATCTGGAACTGGTGTGTATGTGTGTGCGTGTTTGTGTGTGCGCACACCTGCGTGTTCATGTCAGTTTCTGGATGCTGTTGAGAATACATCCTGGCCTCTTTCAGGGAGGCCTGGGGGAGGCTGGCCATTGGGTAGGGAGGGGTCGGGTCTCAGGAGCACAGCAGGGCTGGGGACACCTGAGTTGGGGAGAATGGGGGCCTAAGATTGATTGGCCCCTTACTTTTGTATATATAATTGTGTTTTTTTTGGTATTTTGTCTGTGCTGAGTCTTCGTTGCCGTGGGCGATTTTCTCTAGTTGCGGCGAGCGAGGCTGCTCTGTAATTGTGCTTGGGCTTCTCACTGGGGTGGCTTCTCTTGTTGTGGAGCACGGACTCCAGGCTTCAGTTGTTGCAGTTCCGGGCTGTAGCTCACAGGCTCAATAGCTGTGGTGCACGGGATCAGTTCCTCTACAGCACGTGGGATCTTCCCGGACCAGGGATGGAACCCATGTCTGCTGTGTTGGCCGGCAGATTATTCACCACTGAGCCACCACGGAAGCCAGCCCGATACTTTTTTTATGGCCACCCCTCCTATTAAACTTGGCCTCTTCTGTGAGATGGGGGTGGGAAAACTTGGGGAAATGCTGTCTCCTCGATCTCAGTGCCTCTGGGGAAGGAGATGAAATACTCTTCCCTCAGCTCAGGATATAAATGCCTGTCCTCTGAATAGCAGAGACACAGGTCACTGAGGGGTTATTGAGTCCATACCCCTGACTGAGGCCACCATCCTGCTTGAATGTTTTTGGTTCAGAAGATCCTTTGGAAAAGGGAGTCCTGTATTCCTGCCAACCCTTCTTGGGCTTGAGAAGTTCTGCCTGCTGTCTGACCGCATGCCTCTAGCTACACTCTATTTTGAATCAAGCAGTTAAGTCTGATGGAGGTTCAGGGAGTGGCCTGTTGGGAGAGGGAGTGTTTGGCTGGGGTGGGGTGGGGTGAGGGGATGGCTGGGGACAGCAGAGGGCAGGAGTACGAGGAAGAGTAGCTTGCCAACCAGCGTCTCCTCAAGTCAGGGAAGCCTGGCGTAGCATGACTATATTGATTCAATTATTCCCTACAATGTAATACTCTGCATCTGTGTGATAGCAACAAACAGAGTTGAAAGACATACAAAAATAAATGATCTGAAAGTTAATATGGATGAATGGGCATCTATGAATTCGAGGAGAGAGGTTTTGTTTTACATTGTAAAATCAATAGCGTGCAGAACAATGTCCTAACTTCCCCCGGGGACCCTAGCAAACCCTCCCGTATCGATCGCCATGCAAATTAATTGAATTCATGAAATCCACATTGCTGGGTAATTGATGCTTCTTATAATTACCTCCGAGTTATGAGCTTTTAGGGGATTGCATTGATTCTTGGGCAGTGGGGAGGGCAGGGGAGGAAAAAGGCTGGGTTCCTGGAAATGCTGGCAGCAGCTACTCAGGTGGGCACTGGGCAAGTGGGGGATGGTCAAGGCCTGGGTGTGGGGGGGGGTGGGATTTACCTGGTGGTGGAAGGATCCTCACCCCACAGGTTTACTGACCCAGCCTGGGTGAGGCTGGAAGTTGGAACAGACCTGAGCAGCTACGCTTGGACATTTGAAAGAGCCCCCTCCCCACCCCCACCCCCAAGAAGGATGGCTGCTCCCGGGAAACTGAAACTATTCGGGGAGTAATAATAGCAAACACTGATTTAGCATTTATTATGAGCCAGGCGTTGTTCCAGGTATTGACGTGTATAGGACTCATTCAATCCTCAAAACAACCCAGGAGGCATGTACTATTACTGACCCCTTTGATTATAAAAAAATGAAAAAATGAGGCACAGAGAGGTTAAGTAAATTTCCCAAGGTCACACAGTGGCAAAGCTGGAATCCTCGACTACCAGCTAATCCCCGAATTAGCTTTAGGAGCAAGCCTCCTTAGGTCACATGAGCAGTCTGCATGTTGGTGCATATGAGTACTTTTCAGTGGAAAGATCTGTAACTTGCTTCAGATGACCGCTGGGGCAAATACCTGTTATGGAACCATTGTTTCTGTTATTTGTACAGTGGTGAGCTTTTGGTCAAGGCTGTGGTTTTTCCAGTAGTCATGTATGGATGTGAGAGTTGGACTATAAAGAAAGCTGAGTGCTGAAGAATTGATGCTTTTGAATTGTGGTGTTGGAGAAGACTCTTGAGAGTCCCTTGGACTGCAAGGAGCTCTAACCAGTCCATCCTAAAGGAAATCAGTCCTGAATATTCATTGGAAGGGCTGATGCTGAAACTCCAATACTTTGGCCACCTGATGCAAAGAACTGACTCTGGAAAAGACCCTGATGCTGAGAGGGATTGGGGGCAGGAGGGGAAGGGGATAACAGAGGATGAGATGGTTGGATGGCATCACCGACTCAATGGACGTGAGTTTGAGTAAGCTCCAGGAGTTGATAATGGACAGGGAGGCCTGGCATGCTGCAGTCCATGGGGTTGCAAAGAGTCGGACACGACTGAGTGACTGAACTGAACTGAGCTTTTGGATCTACATTCTAGTACAACAACTGTGTGACCTTGGAGAAGTCACCTGACTTATCTGAGCCTCTTCCACAGCTGCAAAACTGGGAGGGGCAGGTGTTCCCCTGGCTTGTTGGCAGCTCTGGCTGTCTCTGATTGACACAGAGCCATTACTTCCCAGGAAGCCAAGAACTGAGGGGAATGTGGAGCAAAAATGATGCCCCACATAATTAGACCAGGAAACTTAGACACATAAGGGCTTGTTCCCCTGTGGAAGATCACATGGCGGGTTCATGGCAGGAGCAAGATGAGGGCAGGTGGCCCCAGTCCCAAGCCAGACACAGCTCAAGCCACCATCCATTGTCTGCCTAGAGACCCTCCTGTGGATCAGCAAAACCAAGGCGAGTCTGATGCGGTGGCCTGCAGCCTGCATGTCAGCCCCTGTCCCTGAGGCTCACAGCCCAGTTGGCCTTGAAGAGCTCTTCGCTCCTCACTGCTGCCTCTTGGAAACAGCCATTGCCCCTCCCTGGGTTCAGCCCTTTCTCTCTGCAATGACCAGGCTTTCGGAGCTGTGCCTGTGGCCCGGAGGGAGTGCTCACGGCCACAGAGCGAGAAGCCTGGGTTGGCGCGCAGAAGGAGGCAAAGTGTCCTAACAGATACTGTCTCCACCCTTCCCAGAAATGCCTGGGCGATGCCGGCCTCCTGTCGTCCTTCCCTGGGCTTGGCGGAAGGTGAGGGTTAGCCATTTGCATTGCTCATTCCACCTTCCTGGATCTGTTTCAGAGCTGTTGAGGCCACGGTTCAGAGAGACTCGTCCTCTGATTGGTGAAGTCTGACCTGGTGGAGCTGAAGCGCTCTGAGCCGCTGTCCGTGCTGGGGATCTGGCCTGGCTCCATGTCCTTCCCAGGGCTGTCTGCGCTGGCCAGGTGGCACTCACAGCAGAGAGGGCGGGGCTCAGGTTTCAAGGTGGTGACTGGGTTACACTGGCAGCTCAGCCCTCTTTCCCTGTGGCTGGAGCTTCTGCCTGGCCTTTGAGGACGTGGTGGAGGAGGATGTGACCAAGAGCTCCTTGTTGGCACTAGGCAGTGGCCCGCCTTTCCATCTCCCAGAAGGTGCAGGGCTGGGAGGGGAGGGTACCGGCTCCCTCCAGGGCAGCACATCTATAGGGAAAGCAGGGTGTGTGGCCTGTTCAGAGGCTCCCCTCACTGTCACAGCCTCCTTGCCAACTTGCACCTTATCCGCCTCCCCATTGGTCTGAGGTGCAGGCTCTGTTAAGGTGTCTTTCACCTTAAACAGAGATATGTTTAATTATGATTAAACACTAGTTACAGGTTTGGAGAAGGGGCTCAGAAGGCTGAGTCACTGAGGCCCTGGACAGCCAGCCAGGGGGTGGAAGTCTCCTTACTCCATCCTGGTGTCCAGATCATGAGTTCCTGAGTGACCTTGAAGCTTATCTCCTGGACTCATGAGTCTTGAGAGGTGCCAATCCAACTTCCTCACCAAAATGGGGCTCCAAGAGGTCCTATGACTTGCCCACAGCCAGCATTTACATCGTTGAGTCTTCAGGCCAAGGCCTCCGACTCTCAAGTTCAGGTTCTTTCCATGACACCAAAAGCTATTGACCAGCCCCATCTCTTCTCTGGGTGACTTCTAGGCATCACTGGGCCGAGGGCAGTGGTGGGGTACCCAGTGAGGAATCTTTGCTCCCCTTCCTGTCTCCCAGCCTTCACCCTAGAGGATTCTAAGACTCCATGGAGATTGAGGACACAGTGTAAGTCTCCCACTTTGCTGCCTGGGCTTTCCCCTCAGGCTGCTGGGCCCCCTGAACTGTGAAGGGCACAGGCTTCTAGATCTAACTAGAGTCCTTCCTCCCTCGCTTCTAGGGGAAAAATGCCCAGCCTCCCTCAGCACACCCTAAGGCAGAGACGGCTCTAAGACAGCCTAATTAGGTGAGGTTGATGAACTCATCAGAGATGTGTTTAATTATGATTGAGAACAAATTGTGGGATGGTTGATGTTCCTCTGTCTCTTTTCTGCAAGAGAGGAATTCTCTCTGTCCACACTGAGCACCAAGAAAGGGCTAGAATGACGTCTGGCATGAGGCCTAGGGTGAAGGACATCCTCTAATCATCCTTATATCTGTCTATTCATCCATCCATCCATCCATCTATCCATTTATTCATCCATTCATCAATTCATCCATCCATTATCTAATCATCCATATTTTTTTGCCCATTTACCCATCCATCCATCCACCCATCCATTCATTTTTTCATCCACCCATCCATGTATTCATCTGCCTGCCCACACATCCATCTGACATGTCCTTACCCCACTCTGTGCAGGTATTGTGGTGGGAGGTGTATTCATGGGTACAGAGATGAATGAAGGCTGGAAAGTGAGGGCCATAGGTGTGTAGGGAGGAGGATAGAGTCTACCCCATGTCAGAATTTCTTGGGGTTTCCCTACAATTATTACCTGAGGAGAAGGCCTCAGAAGAATGTACCTCCATCTGAGCTGTTTATATTCTGTGCTGCAAGAACATGACCTGATTTGGTATCATAGCCAGGACTTCCCTGGTGGCTCAGTAGGTAAAGAATCCACCTGCAATGCAGGAGACCGCCTGTAATGCAGGAGACCCGGGTTAGATCCTTGTGTCAGGAAGATCCCTGGAGAAGGGCATGGCAATCCACTCCAGTATTCCTGCCTGGAGAATCCCATGGACAGGAGTTTGGCAGGCTACAGTCCATAAGGTCGCACAGAGTCAACGTGACTGAAGCAACTCAGCACGTGTGCGCCCCTCTGGAGCTAATGTCATCATCGTCTCAATCATCCAGCACATTGAAGAGGGCCCACCAGGCCTGGTCCCCTGTGATCCCATTTAACTCTCACAGAACACTGTGGACCTCATTCTGTTATTACCCCTATTTTGCAGAGAAGGAAACTGAGGCTTAGAGAGGTTAGCAGAGCAAAGGTAGCTGATGAGTAACCCAGCGTTGTGAGAAGATGAGTGAGATCAATGCCAAAGATCAAAGTTTGCTCTGTAGACAAGCCCTCAACTCAGAATTGTCATGGGACAGGAGGGATCAGTGTCCCCCTGCCTTTTACTTTTAACCTTTTCTTTTAAGCTCCTCCTGCAAATTATTTCAGGTCTCAAAGGAAATGGGCAACTTGGGAGTCAGAAGGTAAATAAAAAATGGGAGAGCTTCAGCCAGACCTGTTCTCCGGTCTTTAAGGGATAGGTGTTCCAGGACTTTAGCTTTGAACTTGATATCGTGTATTTATTTCTCATTTGATTTTCATGCAGTGAAACTCTTTTCCATGCCACGAGAATAATACCTGAAGAAGCCAGGCTTATCATTATTTTACAGATGAGCAATGGAGGCAAAGACTCAAGGTTATTTATGCAAGATAAGCCGGGTAGTAAGTGGTGGACTGAGGTAAGGCCAGGTGAGGCAAATGCCATTTGCCTCTGACCTGCCTGCTGCTGCTGCTGCTGCTAAGTCGCTTCAGTCGTGTCTGCCTGCTAACGTGAAGAAGCCACATGGCTGTGTCAATGTGGGAAGAGTCAGGGGATGATGGAGACCTGCTTTTCCTGGGTTTATAACTTAGGTCCCCAGAGGCCACTGTGGGAGTGTGGCTCTAGACCCAACCGCAAGCCCCTGTGTCTGTAAGGCCCATTGCTTTGTAACACATTAGCATATAATGCAGGAGTTTACAATACAGGTTTCCTATTTATTCTTTATAACAATAACGGCGGACATTTAGTGAGCATCTGTGTGTCAGGCACTATACAGATGTTATCGATAATTCTTAATTCTGCAAGGTGGAGAAAGAGGTTCAGAAAACTTGGGTAACTTGCCCAAGAACACACAGCTAGCCAGCAGCTATGGATTCAGAGCAGGCTTTTCTTTCCTGCCTCCTGCAGCCCTCCAGCCGACAAGCGGTTCCACTCTATCTAGGCCCTTCCAGCCTCTGAAGTCAGGCTTAAGAGCATCCAGGGGAGGCTTTCTGGGATGTGCCCCCAGCGGTCAGTACCCGCCCGTGTCTGTTAGCCAATGAGAGTGCGTGAGGGCATGTGTTTGTCTAACGCTCAGGGCGTCCCCAGAGTGCCCGGCTCACACCTGGCACATAGTAGGAGCTCAGCAAGAATTTAGGACACGGTGAGTGGAATGGCCCCCAAGCCAACCCGCTGGGATGCGGAGAGCCTGCGTCCCCAGCTGGGGGTGGATGTGTAGGGATGCCCCCAGTTTCATGGAAAGGGTCAGAAATCGGAGCCCCTCCCGGCCAGCTGGCAGCGAGTGTTTTTGCCTGTGCCCCTCTTGCCCAGCCCCAGGGCCCTGGCCCCTCCTGGCTCAGCTCAACAGCCATCTGGCTTCTTCTGGCCTCATCTCCACCGTGTTTCCTCCATTCCTATTACCGCCTCCCAAAACTCCTTGCGCTTTCTTCCCTAAATTGGTTCTCAGCAAAACCTCTCTTTGTTCCGCTCCTCAGGCCTCCGTGGGCTGTTCCCGGAGCGTCTGCTCCCCCTCCCCCAGCTCAGCCAAGGGCCCCTCCCCCGCCTCTGCGCCCCGCCCCGCCCCTCCGCGGCGGCCCGGACCTGTTGCGGGTCTTCTGGTCCCTCCTGTTGCGGCGCCCCACCCTGCGCCTGGCTCCCTGGCTGTCGTCTCCAAGGTTACCCAGCGACTTTGCCGGGCTCTGCTTCTTCTTCCCGCCTCCCGTTTCTTACTGTGCCTGCGGGGAGGGTGGAAGAGGGGCTGGGGCCTCCTGGAGAGATGGTGCGGGCTTCCTCCTCCCTGGTCCTTTGCTTTCACTGTTGGCTCATCCCTTTGTCTCCTTCTCCGGCCTCTCTTGCCGCAGCCCGTCCACGCCCCCTTGTCGCTCCTGCTTTGTAGGCTTCTCTCCTGTTTCTGGCTCATCCTCTCTCTCCTTTTTTCCCTACTTCTTTTTTTTTTTTCCTCTCCATCTTTCCTTTTCTCCCTGTCTCTCACTTCCCATCTCTCGCTGGGTTTCTTTGAATCTCTATCATTGGGCCTTTGTACCGTCCTCAGAGTTCCGGTTTTGAATCAGAAACAGAAAGAGAGTTACCCCTGCCCACCCCCGAGGGGCCCTTACCAGCACCCCATCTCTTCAGATTTTGGTGTTACAGGGCTTTTCGGGAGGATATGTAAAGTGGAAGCCAGAGTTGCCCAAGGCGAGTAGGGGAGGGGCGTGGGCAGGAACCCACAGCAGCTGGTGCACTCACCTACACCCAGGCGACGTCGAGGCCGGCCAGCCCGCCTTCCCTGGGTTCGGCATGTGTCTGTAGTCTGCACGTGTCCCTTTTGTCACGTCAGGGGGTGCACAGGACGAGCCTGGTCAGAGCCCGGGTGCACGGCAGTGCCTACTGCCTGTGTCTCCTGAGCAGAGACTTGCATGGCCCCTCCGCCTCCCTGTTTATAGGTGTCATGTGACATTCTAGAGGGGAGTAAAGCTTCTTTGTTCCAAAAAAGAACCCGCTGAGGGACTTTTCCAGAAGAATTAAGTGAATCATTTTTTATCCTTTAGGAAGTGTCCATTTCCTTCTGTTGAAAATTTTCCATTTTTCTCTCAGACTTTCATATCCGTACTAAAACACAGTAAATGGCTTCTATATTTCAACATGATCATTACATCTTAATGCAGCTATGTTCCTAAACTAATAGTGATATTATAAAGGGCCCTAAAAACAAGACCTTGCATAAATTTGGACCCCTTCTTGTTTTCCCCTTGGCTTCAGCATTTCTGGTCTTCTCTCCCATGTGTCTCTGAACCAGTGGTCCCCAAGCCTGTGGGCACCAGGGGCTGGTTTTGTGGCCGACAGTTTTCCTATGGACCGAGGGGTAGGGTGGGGTGGGGGGATGGTTTCAGGATGATTCAAGTGCATTACGTTTACTCTGCCCTTTATTTTTATTATTATTACATCAACCCCGCCTCAGACCATCAGGCGTTATATGCCGGAAGTTGGGGACCCCTGCTGTAAGCTAAAGCCCTGGGAGTTGGTGGTGCTAGGCGCTCCTGAGCACAAGAGCAAGGAAGAAGCTGCCAGCTCAGCCAGGCCCAGCTGCTCAGACCTGGTCAGACCCCATCCAGTGCCGTCAGCCAGGCTCAGCCAGGCCCCGTCAGGCCCCGAGCTAGGCTGCCCTGAGCTTCAGTTCTTAGTGAGTCCTTCCTGGTTCCAGAGAGGAACTCTTTCCAACTTCTGTCCCAGATTCCCAGAATGAGCAAAAACATCCCTCCCCAACCTGTGTGTGTGGGAGGACAGTCCGTGCCATTCTTCTGTTTCCTCCTCCCCTATGAGAACTTGGGAGCACACAGTTATTGGGTGCCAGCTCTAGCCATCCTCCACCTCCTGGGATGCTTCGCATCATCTCTGTTGATCTCCTACCATTGCCTTTGCAAAAAAAATGGGTGTATAACTCACCTCCTCCTGGAAGCCTTCCCTGATTAACTCCATTCACTGACTCAAAATGGACACTGGGAATACCTTAATGAGCAATGCAAGTGAGGTCTCTGTCCTCACAACGCTTACATGAAAGGAGCAGACAGTAAACAGAAAAATGGGTGCTGTGAGACTAATAGGGGACCACACCATGACTGGAGTGGTCTTGCGAGCCACAGTCCACTCTCAAGGAGGAATGAGCCTGTCCTGAGAAAGAAGTTCCAATTCTGACTCTCCACTGACTCTTGGTGTGACCTCGGGCAAGTCACCATTTCTGAGCTCATTTTTCTTATCTGTGAAAGAAAGGGGTTTGGAAAAAGGTTGCTTTTTGCTTTAGAATTTTTGTGTCTTTACTTAAAAGCTAATTTACTTTCAGGTAAGTTTATAAACGGCCTTCCCTGGTGGCTCAGATGGTAAAGAATCCACCTGCAATGCAGGAGATCAGGGTTCAGTCCCTGGGTTGGGGATGTCCCCTGGAGAATGAAATGGCTAACCAGGCCAAGAATACTAATCTTGCCTGCGAAATCCCATGGACAGAGGAACCTGGCAGTCTGCAGTCCATGGGGTCGCAGAGAGTCAGACACCACTGAGTGACTAACACATACAAGTTTATAAACATATCACATTATTTCTTGAGGCTTACTTGGGCATTGTAGAAAAATGTAAAATTCCAGTAAAGCATAAAGAAGAAAAAGAAATAAACACAGCCCAACAAATAAATAGGCAAACAAACTAATAAAATCATACTCATTAATTAACCACCATCTCTTCTCACCGCTAGAGGTGAGGGCACCTGGCTCTCTGGGCACCTCAGAGATGCTGGCATGAACCTTCCCTGCCCTAGGTCTCCAGAGGTGATCTCTGTCCCTCTCAGCCTTTCCCAGCACAAGTCCAGGCATTGGGTCGGGCACGGGCAACCTCAGGGTGCCCTGGGCCCCTTGGGGCCTGAGTGAGTACCTGGTCCCTCTCCTAGGGCAGAGGGCCCCGTTGTGGCTGCCTGGGCTGGTTTGGAGTCTTGGGCCATGGCTGAGGCTGAGAAGCCATCCTACCAGGGCTCACAGAGGAGGATCCCCCCTCCAGACGCGGATCCTGCAAGACAGGCTGGTGGCCTGTGCCCTTGGGGGCTGCGGTTCTGGCTGAGTTCACCCCGTAGGGCACGCAGGGCTGCAGTGCAGCATGTGGCCAAAAGGTGGCAGCACTATACTGCCTCAGGCCCGCACTACAGCCGGGTTGCTGGAGGGGCCCATCCAGCAGGGTGTGTGTGTGCGCCAGGGTCTGGGAAGGAGGCTGGTCCTTTGTCCTCCGGGGCTCCCAGTGGGGACTACTGCTTTGGCTGGGCCTCACGGAAGGTGTGGCTCATGTGGGCTCGATCCAGAGTGACAGGAAGATCATTGCATTCTGGAGGCCTCTGCCCTGGCCTCTATCCCAGAATTGTTCCCTAACCCTCCAGGGTCGTTTACTATCTCAGTGCAGAACAGTCTGGGGTTAGGACCTCAAGTCCCCGGATAACTGTAGCCTGGCCCATCTGCCGTCCTGTCCCTCTGCCAACCCCACATCCCAGCAGGGCTTCCCTGTTGATACCAGGACTGGGAGGGGAGAGGGGAGGAGGGTGGACAAGGATGGCTGAAATCTCAGTTCCAGTCTCACTGCCTGGCCTCCAAGCCCAGTTCTGCGACTTGCTTGCTGGATTACCTTAGGTAAGTAAATTAACCTCTCGGAATTCTCTCCTTTCTGAAAGGAGGCAGTGAGAAGAATGTTAGGTTTTATTATTGCTAGCTGTTTTAACAGCAGCTCTAAAAGACCTCCTCTCCTCAGTAGATTAGAAATTTAGAAACATAAGCTTTTTAGAAACATTTCTTAGTGCCCTTATTTCTAATTAATCCTTGTGCTTGTCCTTTTTCCCCTGGTTCAGGACAGCCAAACTACATCTTTCTGCTCAATCATAGTTTGGCAATAGTAGAGAAAGTTGCTCAGTCGTATCCAACTCTATGTGACTCCGTAGACTGTGGTCCTCCAGGCTTCTTTGTCCATGGAATTTTCCAGGCAAGAATACTGGAATGGGCTGCCATTCCCTTCTCCAGGGGATCTTCCCAACCCAGGGATCACACCTGGGTCTTCTGCATTGGAGGGAGATTCTCTACCATCAAGGCCACCTGGCATTTACTGAGTATGTACATCATCCTGGTCACTATTTAATGATCCCTTATAAGAAAGCTTTGAGGCACCACGTTATACAAATGGGGCAACGGGAGCTCAGAAAGATGAAGTAACTTACTCAACGTCACACAGCAGAATCATGATCCCACCCCAGTAGTCCCAGTCTTGGACACTCTTCCTCTGGACCCTGGGCCCCCGTGTGCCAAGCCTCGCTCCTTCTTCCTGTTCAGATCCTGGTCAGGGCCCAGAGGCCCCTTCTCTGGGGTTCTGACCTTGCTCCAAACCCTGGGTGCTATTGGTATAGCTGTTAAGCTTCTGAGCACTGTGGGTGGAGGGAGAGGGCAGGATGGAGACTCAGGCTACCCTTGGGTGAGTGTCCTCTGTGTGCATGGGCAAGGGGGGACAGAATAACTCCCAGAGGCTGGTGCCCAGCCCGCCTGTGTCCCCCACTAGTGCTGACTTGTGAGGCTGAGGGAGCTGACACCCTAACAGTGCCTCTCAGACTCCAGTGAGTTGATGATGTGGAAACTGGCTATTAAGTGTAATAACAGTGGTTTGGTTTTTCCACGGTTCTGCCTGTAAGTGCCTAAGTGACAGCTGGCTTGTGCCACAGTGCTGTATCCTAAGTGGCCTGAGGCTGGGGCATTGTGAAGAGGGTGGGGGGGCCTCCTGGGATGTAGGGTGGAAGAAGAGCAGGAGGTGCTGCCTCCAACCCTTGCCCATCTTCTGTGGACAAGGCCTTCCTGGTCAGGTGGGAGATTGGACCTGACTTCTGGACCAGGAACTGGGCTAGATGGAAATGTGTGGATTCAGGGCGTCAAACCACATAGTCATGTGTCTCCAAACCCACTGGATTCTCAGATGTCTGCTCCCTGAGTCTACAGTTTAAGAACTGGATTAGAAATCTGGAGGCGTAGGGTCTAAGCTTTGCCCCTAATTGCTTGTGATCTCAGGACCATGGTTTAAGTCTTGGAGTTGTCCCCTCTGTACAATGAAGGGTCTGAACAGGGTTGATTTATCCCCTTAACTACAAGTGTCAGCGGATGGAACTTGCTGTTAGACATATTTTGTCTGGCCCACACAGTGCTTTACATTTACATGCCAACATTTAAAATTCTAGACTCTTTTTTTTTTTTTTTTTAAATTTTGGGCTATGTTGCGTGTAAAATTCTTTCTTGTAAAGATCTTTATTTCTGGCATTTCTTAAAAAAAAAAAAAAAGAATTGGTAACACTGAGCCTGCATGCCTGTATAGCAATGATTGGCTACAGGGATACCCACCTCAGACAGGTTTATATTCTCCACCACAGTCCCCACCACTCCCTATCGGACCCTAACACTGAGACTGAGTGGAGGCGGCTGTTTGCCTTGTTAGCCCTGATCTGCCTTGCTTGTCTCCCTTCAGTACTCGACCCTGCATCAGATATTCACCGGCCCACTTTGTGCATGATGTCACGTTTTTCATTTCAGAAATGATAAGTCAAAGAGCTTAGAACAGGGAACTGAGCCCTATATCTGATCTTAGTATAAAGAGATAAGAGACATCTCCATCATCCTTTTCAGCTTAAAAATTCTTGGAATCTGTAAGACCATGATTCTCTGATGCTCTCTCCCTGAACTAGAATAATGAAATATTTCATTTGGGCTAATCTCCATCTCCATGCTACAGTTTGAAAGGAGATTGTTCCCTTCCCCCTGTCTTCATCAGGCCTCACCTGACCCTCCAAATAGCTTAGCCTCCCTGGGTGTATGTGAGGGTGGTCGTAATCTCACCAGGTACTCTCTGCCTCAGTTTCCTCATCTGGAAAACAGGCTGTTGGGTTGTAGACAATTTTTGAGTTTTGAGTTTGAGTTTTTCAGGCTACCTGTTATTCGGAGAAGGCAATGGCAACCCACTCCAGTACTCTTGCCTGGAAAATCCCATGGACAGGGGAGCCTGGTGGGCTGCAGTCCATGGGATCGCTAAGAGTCAGACACAACTGAGCGACTTCACTTTCACTTTTCACTTTCATGCACTGGAGAAGGAAATGGCAACCCACTCCGGTGTTCTTGCCTGGAGAATCCCAGGGACAGGGGAGCCTGGTGGGCTGCCATCTATGGGGTCGCACAGAGTTGGACACGACTTAGGACATACAAATCGAAAACTAATGTTTTTAATTTTGTAAGTGTTGTAAGCAACAGAAAATAAGAGGATGGCAGGAGAATAATGTGAAGTGATATGCATGGTGGTTGGTGCCTTGAAGAGAAAGTGTCCCAGTCCACAGAGGATTTCTTATTGTGATTATGAATATAGTTTCACCAAATGGTCTTGGCTGGAAGCCCAAAGGGGTAGCAGCTGCTGAGACTCAGCGCTCTCCACCATCATGGATCCTGTCTGACTTCTGCTGAAGGCAACACCCATCTTTTCCTCCCCTCCAGGCCGGCTTTGCCTTAGGACTTATCCCAACCACCCTTCCCCTACCAGCCTTCCCAACTAACCCATCTCTATCTGCCCCCAATCTGCCCTTGCTTCCTGGGCCCAGATGTCAAGAGCCATTGAGTGTCCATCTTGGAGGGCGCCGAGTGGTCACCTAATGATTCATTCAATGGAGAAATTATTTTCTGAGTACCTGTCATGTACGAGACACACGTGCTGTGTACAGAGTAGGTACCATTCGGGAGATTGGTGTTAGAGTGATGAATAAGACCAGTGAAGTCCTTGGTTTGTGGAGCTCATAGTGGGAGGACACATAATATACAAGCAAATAAATGAATACAAATGGTGAGACACTTAAAAAAATGTTTATCTTTATTTGGCTGCGTCAGATCTTAATTGCAGTGCGCAGGTTTTCAGTCTTCATTGCGGCATGTGGGATCTTTAGTGGTGGCATGTGAACCCTTTAGTTATGGCGTGTGGGATTTAGTTCCCTTACCAGGGGTCGAACCTGGCCCCCTGCACTGGGAGAGAGGCATCTTAGCCACTGGACCACCAGGGAAGTCCCCTGAGGTACTTTAGGTAGTTATAGGTCCTATGGGGCTTCCCAGCTGGCACTAGAGGTAAAGAACCACCCCCCTCTCCCCCGCCGTCACTGCAGGAGAGGCAAGAGATACAGGTGCGATCCCTGGGTCAGGAAGATCCCCTGGAGGAGGGCATGGCAACCCACTCCGGTATTCTTGCCTGGAGAATCCCCATGAACAGAGGAGCTTGGCGGGCTACAGTCCATGGGGTCACAAAGGGTTGGACGTGACTGAAGCAATTGAGCACTCATGTACAGGTCCCATGAAGAAAATAAAACAGAGAAAGCATGCTACAGATTAGTGGGGTGGCTGGGAATCGGTGGTCGGGAGGCTTCTTGGATAAGCAGATATGTGAGCTGAGACCTGGATGGTGGAATGAAGCAGCCAGGGAAAAGCAGAAGGAGGTATGTTCCAGGCAGAGGGAATGAGCTTGGCTTGTCCAGGCTCCTGAATTAACTGATGCAGAACAGAGGGGGAATGTTTCTTGTACAAAGTTGCACAGCCAGTCGGCAGTGTTAGAGCAGGCTCCCAGGCCAGTGCTGTGCCAATTCAGCCCTCATTTCTTCTTAATGAAATATCAGCTTCTCCAGAGCAAGGCTGGGCCTCTAGGGAGCTCCCCACCTGTCAGTCATCTTTCTGCACCCCAGCCAGGGCGCTGCTCTCTATCCCAGGGCAGCCGTGACTCTGGAGGTAAAAGGGACCAGACCGAAAGCAGAGTGGCCAAGTGGTTCCTGCCATTAATTGCTAAGCGCAATAAACCCGGCGGAATCCCAGCCTTATAATGGCCTCGTTTAATTAATGCTAAATGACTGTGGGACCCGTATGGATTTATACATTAGATCCACATTAACACCAAATCGTTTGATCACGAATAACTGTTAAAATAATGAACACAGACGCTTTACAACTAGATGAGAAGGATGGGACTCAGCCTCGCCCAGCCTTGCGGGGAGCAAAGCTCTCTTCTCAAGGTTCTGCCTCCTTGCTTCCTTTCCCTCCCTCTTGCTCTGGAAGTTATTTCTGAAAGGCATATATTGAGCCGTCCATGTGCCAGGCATTGTGTTGGCACTGTGTGTGTGTGTGTGTTTTATAAAACTGCCCTTCTGGAGCTTGCAGTTTAGATGAGAAGGTGAGGTGTGCGCTTGAAAATGAAGTATATTACAAGAGAAATACATGTATCAAGCATCTACTGAGTTCTGGGCCCTTGTGAATATCTTATGTAATCCTCTTAATATTGAGAGAAAGGCATATCATGGTCACTTGCTCTCTGGCAGATGCGAAGGTCATCCTTGTTCAGGATGAGTACGCTGCCCAAGGTCACCCATCTAGTTGATGTGAAACTGAAAATGAAACCCAGATTGAGCCTCCTGAGCCTTTGTTAATTCCACTGCAGGGTTCTGCTTCCTAAGATACCTGTCTGGAGGGAGTGGTCCTCAACCTTGGCTGTGCTTCTGGCACTTCTGGCTGGGGTACTCTGGGAAGGCTCTGTGGAGGAAGAGGGCTTTGAAGGGTGCCTGTAGTTGTGTGCTGGGGGTGGGGAGCCAGTAGCTAGAACTCTTGGATGGTGGTAAAGGAGTTTTCTGCCTCTCCCCTTCCCTCATCCCTCCCCGCTGTCCCTCTTGCCCTCTCTGCTCAGACATTACTTCCGCACAGTTTCCAAGTTCTCCTCATTCTAGCTGACTCCACTGGAGTCTCTTCCTGAGAATCAGGTTATTCACTTCCCTCATTGGGAGGGCCATGGGCCCCTACCCACCAGTCGCATAGCCTCAGGAGAGGATCACTCTTCCTTCCCATTGTTTCCTCCATCACATGTCCCATCCCCTGGTGTCAACCAAGGAGCAGACAGGAATGGCCCATGAATGGATGGACAGTGATGAGCTCAGCAGGAAGCAGAGAGGACAGGACCACTTGCTGGGCATGGCCAGGGGAAAGGGATGCAGAGATGCTCATTCTCCTCTGGGGCCTCCAACCTCTAGAAATCTTATGTCCCTACTCTTTCACCCACCGTGTTGTACCTCATGGGTCTGCTCTGAACAGGGATGTTAGGAATGTCCCTGACAGGGTCTGACAGTGGACCCTAGGGAGCTCCTAGAACAATTGGAAATTCTTCCTGATTGGTGAAGGCAGAGCAAAGATTTCTGCCCTTCATGCCTAAGCAGGTGAAATGAGGTCCTGGACTGGAAATCCCTGTCCTGGGGTTTTGAGCTCCAGTAGGTGCTGGGTAATATGTTGACTTCATTCCTGCTTACATCTTTGGCACAAGCTTTCCCTTCCCTTTCTGCCCTTCTAGGCCAGCTATTGCTTATCCTGTAAGATCCACCTCAGTCACCTCCTCTGAGAAGCCATCCAGACTTCACTGTGGAGAATTAACCACTTCTGTTTTGCATTTTCCTGGTATATGGCCTAAGCAGAGCACAGATCTCTCTGAATTACATGTCTATATGTATATCTGCCTTCTGGGTAGCTGTGTATAGGTGTCCGCTCAGGAGAGATAAGGGTTTGGAGGGAGCTGGGTTCTCTCTGACCAGAGAGTGCTGGGTGTGCCAGACCAGGCAGAGCCTAGCCATCTCCATTTTGAGTGGAAAGAGGGGAAAAAAGGGAAATTAGGACTAGGGAGATGTCCCCACTTAGTGAGTCATGCGCTTTGGGCTTGTGTGTGTGTGTGCCCATGCACTGTGAGCTCAGAAAGCTCCGTAAGCAAGTCAGCAAGTCCTGGGCGGGGGCAGCACCTTCAAGAGGCCCTGGGTCGACATTTCTCTGGGCTTGTAGGCTGGCCTTTGACTTCTGGGCCGAGCTATCAAAACCAGCTACTGGAGGAGCTGAGAGGACCAGGCTGGCCAGCAGGTGAGAGATGACCTTGTTTAACCATCCATGGCTCAAACAAATGGGCACAATATTTTGGGTTCCTTTTCCCTTAACCAGGGCATAAATCAGCTCTCTGGAGGGAGTTCAGAACAATATTTTGGAATTAGGTTCTGGAAATGGAGATGAGCCCAGCGGGAGCCCAAGGGCTGACCAATGGGAGCTCTGCCCGAGTGGGCCTGAGAGTAATGTGACAACCGCAGGTGACCGTATGCCACTCAGCACAGCGCAGCTGCCCCGGGCGCTTCTCCCGACTGTGTTTTGAAACTAGGCTGAACATTTTAGACTTGATTTTCTAGGAAATAAGACCATTGTCTGGCGAGACTAGATCCTGGAGGGTCTAGAACGCCAGGATAAAACCTTCGTTCTTAGTTACTGAAGGCAAGCACCCGATACGTGTATCACAGCCGTATAGTCTTTCTTTTGGTTGTTTGCGGCTCACTGGGTCTTTCTTGCGACCTGTGGGCTTCTCTTGTTGCAGAGCATGGGCTCTAGAGTGCAGGCTCAGCAGTTGTGAGGCACAAACTCTCTAGTTGTGACGTGTAGGCTTGGTTGTCCTGTGGCATGTGGGATCTTAGTTCCCCGACCAGGGATCGAACCCACATCCCCTGCACTGGAAGGGGAATTCTTGACCTCTGGACCACGGGAGGAGTTCCCCTCAAGACTGTACTCTTTCTCACTCATGCCAAGTATCAGGACTTGGTCACAGCACCTTTCTTCAGTGAATCTGTGCTTGTCCTCAGAATTTTTCTGAATCAAATGCTCCAGATGGCTGTTACAACAATTTGATTTGGTACTCAATAAGGAGATCTATTTGCTGTCTTTAGATCCACGCTCCTCACTGTATGTGTAAAGAAACTGAGGATAAGGGAGATAGTATGACCTGCCCAGGATCATCCTTAATTTAGTATGAGGATGCAACAATGGCAAACCTTTGGACAGGGGCGGGACATGAAAATAAGATTAATCCAGCAGGACAGGGCAGGGACTAGTGGGAGGTGAGCCAGGTGCCTGGGTGGAGAATTTAAAGAAACATCGCTTTCTGCTGTCAACTGCATGCTTGCAGCACCCTGAGAATGATGCCTCCCTACATATCGCCCCCTGGGTGCTTTGCTGGCCTCACCTGGTCCCTGCCCTGGCTGGGAGACTGGTTAGAAGCTAACTTCTGCTGAGCCTTGGCATCCGATGGAGCAGTGACAGCAGAAACACACGAAAAATCAGGTCAAAGTCGACAGACGTTGTGAAGAAGTGAGCAGCAGGACTTGGTGGCAGGCTGGCCATCAGGAATAAGAGAAAGGGGCATTTCTGAATCTGGAAGTGACCCTAAGAATGGAGATACCTGACAGGAACAGGGTTAGAGGTTATCAGTAGGCTTGTGATTTTGTCTTTCTGGTGAGTGTTATTCAACACTGGCCCTATCTTCTATTTTTCATTAATATTTTTAAAATGCAGTATAATGTACATAGAGAAAAACACACATACTGTAAGTGGGGAATTCTTAAAAAAAAAAAAGTTAAACCACTTAACTACTATCCAGGTCAAGAAACAAAACATCCCCAGCAGCCCAGAAATCCCTGTTACTCTCCTAGTCTTCACCCCACCCAGCCCCCGAAGGTAGGCAGTGTCCAGAATTCTAACACTGTGCATTTGTTTTGCTTGGTTTGGTACTTTATATAAATGGAATCTCATGGTTTGCACTCTTTTGCCTTGGCTTCCTTTAGTCAATCTTCTGTTTGTGAGATCCATCCGTGTTGTAAGTAATTGTAGATTATCCAGTCTCCTTGCTGTATAAGGTCATATTGTGTGACTATACCATGATTTATTTACCCATCTGACTGTTGATAAGCATTTGGGTAGTTTCCAGTTTTGAGCTATTATGAATACAGCTGCTGTGAACATTATTGTGCATGTCTTTTGGTGACAATATATATGCATTTCTTTCTTTCTTTTCTTGGACCAAGGATATTTTCCTTTAAAAAAAAACTTTAGATGCTTTTTCATTTATCATTGTTGATCAAAGAACCGCCACATATTGAATCTTCTTCATTTTTCAGGAATTATTCATTTCCAGAGCAGACCTCCATTTCATATCTTTTTTAAAGAAACATTTATTTACTTGGCTGTATCAAGTCTCAACTGTGGCACACAGGATCTTTCATTGCTGTGTACAGGCTCTCTGTTGTGGACTCTAGGACAGGCGGGCTCTCTGGTTGTGCCCCGCAAGCTTAGTTGCCATGCGGCATGTGGGATCTGAGTTCCCTGATGAGGGATTGAACTCATGTCCTCTGCACTGGAAGGTGAATTCTGAACCACTGGACCACCAAGGAAGTCCCAACATTTCATATCTTAAGTCCCAGGGCTCTCATGCACTCCTTGTGGGCCTCAGTTAACTGCCCACAGTGCTCTTCTTGCTCAGTGATGCTCTCACCGTGTGCTTTCTTGGTTTCTGTGCAGGCGCAGTGGCTTCTCTGTGACTCCAATGGGGCAGATAGGGCTTGTGGTCGCCAGACCTGGCATTTTTCACAATGAAAGTAGCAGCTAACACAGACACTCTAAACTCTCCAGCCTCTGCAATTTTATCTGCAGTCACTTCTGGCAGTTGCTCTGAAAAACGTTATGCATTTCTTTTGTGTGTGTGTGTGTGTGTGTGTGTGTGTGTGTGTGTGTGTATAGGAAAAGAATTGTCTAACTCAATGAAACTAAGCCATGCCCGCGGGGCAACCCAAGATGGGCGGGTCATGGTGGAGAGGTCTGACAGAGTGTGGTCCACTGGAGAAGGGAATGGCAAAACACTTCAGTATTCTTGCCTTGAGAACCCTATGAACAGTATGAAAAGGCAAAATAATAGGATACTGAAAGATGAACTCCCCAGGTCAGTAGGTGCCCAATATGCTACTGGAGATCAGTGGAGAAATAACTCCAGAAAGAATGAAGGGATGGAGCCAAAGCAAAAGCAATACCCAGTTGTGGATGCGACTGGTGATAGAAGCAAGGTCCGATGCTGTAAAGAGCAATATTGCATAGGAACCTGGAATGTCAGATCCATGAATCAAGGCAAATTAGAAGTGGTCAAACAAGAGATGGCAAGAGTGAACGTCGACATTCTAGGAATCAGCGAACTAAAATGGACTGGAATGGGTGAATTTAACTCAGATGACCGTTATATCTACTAATGCGGGCAGGAATCCCTCAGAAGAAATGGAGTAGCCATCATGGTCAACAAGAGTCTGAAATGCAGTACTTGGATGCAGTCTCAAAAATGACAGAATGATCTCTGTTCATCTCCAAGGCAAACCGTTCAATATCACAGTAATCCAAGTCTATGCCCCAACCAGTAACACTGAAGAAGCTGAAGTTGAACAGTTCTATGAAGACCTACAAGACCTTTTAGAACTAACACCTAAAAAAAGATGTCCTTTTCATTATAGGGGACTGGAATGCAAAAGTAGGAAGTCAAGAAATACCTGGAGTAACAGGCAAATTTGGCCTTGGAATGCAGAATGAAGCAGGGCAAAGACTAATACAGTTTTGCCAAGAAAATGCACTGGTCATAGCAAACACCCTCTTCCAATAACACAAGAGAAAACTCTACACATGGACATCACCAGATGGTCAACACCGAAATCAGATTGATTATATTCTTTGCAGCCAAAGATGGAGAAGCTCTATACAGTCAATTAAAACAAGACCAGGAGCTGACTGTGGCTCAAATCATGAACTCCTTATTACCAAATTCAGACTGAAATTGAAGAAAGTAGGGAAAACCGCTAGACCATTCAGGTATGACCTAAATCAAATCCCTTATGATTATACAGTGGAAGTGAGAAATAGATTTAAGGGCCTAGATCTGATAGATAGAGTGCCTGATGAACTATGAATGGAGGTTCATGACATTGTACAGGAGACAGGGATCAAGACCATCCCCATGGAAAAGAAATGCAAAAAAGCAAAATGGCTGTCTGGGGAGGCCTTACAAACAGCTGTGAAAGAAGGGAAGCGAAAAGCAAAGGAGAAAGGAAAGATACAAGCATCTGAATGCAGAATTCCAAAGAATAGCAAGAAGAGATAAGAAAGCCTTCTTCAGCGATCAATGCAAAGAAATAGAGGAAAAGAACAGAATGGGAAAGACTAGAGATCTCTTCAAGAAAATTAGAGATACCAAGGGAACATTTCATGTAAAGATGGGTTTGATAAAGGACAGAAATGGTATGGACCTAAGAGAAGCAGAAGATATTAAGAAGAGGTGGCAAGAATACACAGAATAACTGTACAAAAAAGATCTTCATGACCCGGATAATCACGATGGTGTGATCACTCATCTAGAGCCAGACATCCTGGAATGTGAAGTCAAGTGGGCCTTAGAAAGCATCACTATGAACAAAGCTAGAGGAGGTGATGGCATTCCAGTTGAGCTATTTCAAATCCTGAAAGATGATGCTGTGAAAGTGCTGCACTCAATATGCCAGCAAATTTGGAAAACTCAGCAGTGGCCACAGGGCTGGAAAAGGTCAGTTTTCATTCCAATCCCAAAGAAAGGCAATGCCAAAGAATGCTCAAACTACTGCACAATTGCACTCATCTCACATGCTAGTAAAGTAATGCTCAAAATTCTCCAAGCCAGGCTTCAGCAATACATGAACTGTGAACTTCCTGATGTTCAAGCTGGTTTTAGAAAAAGGCAGAGGAATGAGAGATCAAATTGCCAACATCCGCTGGATCATGAAAAAAGCAAGAGAATTCCAGAAAAACATCTATTTCTGCTTTATTGACTATGCCAAAGCCTTTGACTGTGTGGATCACAATAAACTGTGGAAAATTTTGAAAGAGATGGGAATACCCGACCACCTGACCTGCCTCTTGAGAAATCTGTATGCAGGTCAGGAAGCAACAGTTAGAACTGGACATGGGACAACAGACTGGTTCCAAATAGGAAAGGAGTACATCAAGGCTGTATATTGTCATCCTGCTCATTTAACTTATATGCAGAGTACATCATGAGAAATGCTGGACTGGAAGAAACACAAGCTGGAATCAAGATTGCCAGGAGAAATATCAATGACCTCAGATATGAAGATGACACCACCCTTATGGCAGAAAGTGAGGAGGAACTAAAAAGCCTCTTGATGAAAGTGAAAGAGGAGAATGAAAAAGTTGGCTTAAAGCTCAACATTCAGAAAACGAAGATCATGGCATCTGGTCCCATCACTTCATGGGAAATAGATGGGGAAACAGTGGAAACAGTGTCAGACTTTATATCTGGGGGCTCCAAAATCACTGCAGATGGTGACTGCAGCCATGAAATTAAAAGACGCTTACTCCTTGGAAGGAAAGCTATGATCAACCTAGATAGCATATTCAAAAGCAGAGATATTACTTTGCCGACTAAGGTCCGTCTAGTCAAGGCTATGGTTTTTCCAGTAGTCATGTATGGATATGAGAGTTGGACTGTGAAGAAGGCTGAGTGCCAAAGAATTGATGCTTTTGAACTGTGGTGTTGGAGAAGACTCTTGAGAGTCCCTTGGACTGCAAGGAGATCCAACCAGTCCATTCTGAAGGAGACCAGCCCTGGGATTTCTTTGGAAGGAATGATGCTAAAGCTGAAACTCCAGTACTCTGGCCACCTCATGCGAAGAGTTGACTCACTGGAAAAGACTCTGATGCTGGGAGGGATTGGGGGCAGGAGGAGAAGGGGACGACAGAGGATGAGATGGCTGGATGGCATCACTGACTTGATGGATGTGAGTCTGAGTGAACTCTGGGAGTTGGTGATGGACAGGGAGGCCTGGCGTGCTGCAATTCATGGGGTCGCAAAGAGTTGGCCACGACTGAGCGACTGAAATGAACTGAACTGGGGGAGGGTGTATGTCCAGCTATGGTAGGTACTGTGCTGGCTGACTCATGATCATCCTCAAGAGTATGTTAGGTCAGAGCCTCCAAGGAGTGAAAGCCAAGGTGGGATTTGGGGTTCAAGAGGTTCACTAGGGGATACTTTGTGAAGGACAAAGAGGAGAGAGCAGGAGTAGGTAGTGTGACTGTGGGAAAGGAGAGGGGGGAGGAAGGAGGACTGGATAGGAAGAATCTGAGACCCAGCACAGCTCTAAAAAGGCGTTGTCTAGGCTGATGGAGAGTCCCCAGCCAAAGCTACCAAGAGAAGAGCCCGTCAGCTGTGCTTGGCTGCAGGCCCTCAGCATGAATGTGGTTTTGGATCTAGAGGAATGGGAGCTGTGTTTCCCACAGCAGGAGATCTGAGCCATGGACATTCATGGCCACCAAGTGAGAATTATGAACCCTGTGGGTGATTGACAGAAGTATAATGAAGTGTTTAAGAACTTGGGTTTTGGAATCAACCAGGCTGAGCTTAAGTCTCCGCCCAATCATTCGCTAGCTCTTTGACCTCTCATAGATTGCCTAAACCCTCTAAACCTCAGTCTCCAAGTCAGTAAAATGGAAGTAATGATGACTAACTTATATGACTGTTGAAAGGATTAAATGAAAGCATTTGATACACAGTAATCTCTCGATAAGTATTAATAGTTCATTGTTCCTTCAGCACATTTATTGAGCACCTATGCCAGGCACTGTTCTAGACTTGGAATGCATTAGTGAGCAAAGCAAAATGAGCATTCTAGTAAAGTGAGACGGACAATAAACAGACAAACAAGCAAAACATAGGGAGCGTCATAGAGTCGGCACTGTGATAGAGAGAAATAAACCTCAGGCAAAGGGGGCGCCTCTGACCTCTGTTACCAGAGTGGTCAAGGAAGCCTCTCCCCTCAAAGTGACGTTAGAGCATAAACTTCAAGGGAAAGAGGAGTCATGCCATGAATGGGTAAGTATATTCTCAGCATATGAAGCAAGTGCCAAGACCCTGGGGCTGAAGTGTGCTTGGCACACTTGAAACAGCAAGGAGGCTGGTGGGCTGCAGCAGAGAGAGGGAGACAGAAGATGGCTGGAGATGAGGCTGAAGAAGCAGTTGGACCAGGAAATGGAAGGCTTTGTGGGTCTTACTCTGAGCAAGATTGAAAGTCAATATAAATTACGTAGCATTCCATTCCTCCACATTCTTGCCAATACTTCGTATTACCAAGCTTGATTTTTCTACCCAAAATTGTGGACATAAAGTAGAATGTACTTGTTTTAATTTCTCCTATTATTAATGAGATCTAATAGCTCTTTATAAAAGTTTTATTCATTTGAGTTTCTGCTTCTGTGGATTGCCTACTCATATCTTTGCCTCTTTCTTTAGGGTTTTCTGTTTTGTTGATTCACAGTCTTCTTATGTGTTAGAGATAGTAATCTTTAATGATTTTAGACTTTAAAATATTTTCTATCAGTAGTCACTTGCTTATTAACTTTGTCCATAGCATCTGCAGTAGGTTGAATTGTGTCTTCCAAGAAGTCATGTCACCTGGAACCTCAGAATGTGACCTTATTTGGAAATAGGGTCTTTGCGCAGATGTAACTAGTTAAGGATCTTAAGATGAAATCTAATGACTGGTGTCCTTATAAGAACAGGAAAGGACACAGAAAGACATAAAAGAAAACCACATAAAGACAGAGACGGAGATGGGAGTTACACTGCCATATACCAGGGAATGTCTGGGGCCCTCAGAAACTGAAAGGGACAAAGCAGGGTTATTTTCTATAACCTTCAGAGATAGCATCATCCTGCTGACATTTTGACATCAGACTTCTAGTCTCCAGAACTGTGAGAGGATACACTTATGTTGTTTTAAGTTACCTAGTTTATTTAACTATTTTATGACAGCCCTAGGGAACTAGTCCAGATTTTGGAACTGGATAGTGAGGTATTTGCTATAACAAAAGCCTAAAAATGTGGAAGTGTCTTTTAAATTAGGTAATGGGCAGAGGCTAGAAGAAGTTGGGGTTCATTATAGAAAAATCCTATATTAAATGGAAGAGATTGTTGGTGGAAATATGAATGTTAAAGGCTATTCTAGTGAGGGCTCAGAGAGAAGAGCGCAGTTGAGAAAGCTTCTATCATTTTGGAGAACACAGTCATCATCATGAATAGAATGGTGCAAGAAGTAGGAACATTAAAGGCGTTTCCGGTGAGGCCTGAGAAAAAAATGAGGACCATGTTATTGGAAATTGGAAAAAGAGCAATTCTTATTATAAAGTAGTAAAAAAAAATTGGCTGATTTATGTTCTGTTGTTGGGCAAAAATCAGGACTCAACTTAGGAATTTAGATTTCCAAGCAAATTGTGGAGGGTGTGGCCTGGTTTCTCTTTACTGCTGATAGCAAGTTTCAAGAGGAAAGAGATAAATTGAGAAAGAAACTGTTCAAAATTAAGGAACCAGAACTTGATGGTTTGGGAGTTTCTTGGCTCCTCCTGATTGTCAAAATTCGAAAATTCAGTGTTGAGTAAGCACACTCTGCAGAGCACACCAAGGGTGTGCCTTGGGCAGCATTTTGCTGAAAAGAGTTAGGTAGATGACTAATGGGTCAAACCAGATCTCAGCAGAAGTCAGAAATAGAGGCAGGATTACGCGGAGAGTCTCTGTGGGAAACAGTTGTGTCTAATGGCATAGTTGTCTTTGACATACACAGGAGACACACAAGGTTTGTGAAAATTTATACTGGTGGAAACACTGTCAGCTTGCACTGAAAGGGACAAAGACTACATAACATAAAGAAAGCTGTCAGACTTCTGGGATTCTGTTAATATAGAAGGGAAAGTAGGGGATAGAGCTATTCAACCACAAACGTGCTACTCTTGAAGAAAAAGATGAGTGACTTTCAGATCACAGATCCAGAGATACAAAGGCAGCGACCAAAGAGGCAACAGCTATCATTACAGGCCCAGAGGACAGAGCATCATGCCACAGAGAATTAATTTCAGACCTTGAGTTTGTTCTTCTGGGATTCAGACTTGTTTGAGAGTGGTGGCCTTTTTATTTCTTTGTATGTGTGTACTTAGCTGTGTCCAACTCTTTGAGACCCAGAAGGACTGTACCTGACCAGGCTGCTTTGTCCGTGGACTTTTCCAGGCAAGAATACTGGAAGGGTTGTCATTTCCTACTCCATTCTATCCTTTTAAATTCCTCCCTTTTAGAATGGGAGTGTTTATTCTATGTCTGTCCCATTATTGTATTTTGGAAGCAGATAACTTGCTTTCTAGTTTCACAGGTCCACAGAGGGAGAGGAATTTTGTCCCCGAATGGATCATACCCAGAATCTCATCTATACCTGATTTAGATGATGAGATTTGGAACTCGGTGAGTTGATAATGTTTAGATAAGGTTTTAGACTTAGAATTGTTGCTGGAATGAGTTAAGACTTGTGAGTTGTTAGGATGGGGTGAATGTATTTTGCATGTGGGTAGGATGTAAATTTGGGGTGGAGAGTATAGGGTAGACTGTAGTGGGTTGAATAGTATTCCCCAGAAAGATATGTTGAAGTCATATCCCCTAGTATCTGTGAATGTGACCTTATTTGGAAATCAGGTCTTGTGATTATAAATCCTATATGACTTCTATCTTATAAGAAGAGGAAAATACCATACAAAAACAGAGACACACAGGGAGAAGATGGCCTTGTGGTGATAAAGGCAGAGATTGGAGTGATCACCTACAAATCAAAGAATGCCAAGGAATGCTGGCAAAGACCAGAAGTGAGAAGAAGCAAGGGAAGATTCTCCCCTAAAAGTTTCAGAGGGAAAAAGCCTGGATGACACCTTGCCTTCGGACTTCTTGCCTCTAGAATGATGAGACAACACATTTCAGTTTTAAGCTCCTTAGTTGTGGTATTCTCTTATGGCAGCCCTTCAAAATGAATGCAGCATCCTTTCAGTTAGTATAAATCTTTGGTAGTTATAGCCAAGTCAGTCAGTTTTTGCCTTATGGTTTTTGCTGTTTGGGTTTTGATGATGAAGTTTCATCCCTGACAAAGATCGCAAGAAGAGTTGTATTTGTTTTTATTCTATTTTACCTATTATTTTGCCTTTCAATTTTAGGTCTTTAATCTTCCTGGAATTCACCTTTGTATATGGTATGAGATAGAGGCTTTTTTTTTTGGCAAATTATCAACAAAATAAGTCATCCTTTTCCTACTTATTTGTGATGTTATCTTGATCATATATTAAGTTCCTATATATATGTAGGCATTTTCTCTTCTTCTCCGTTGGATTTATGTCTGTTCTTGAGTTATAAGCAAACATTTTAAAAATTATATAGCTCTATATTATGTACTAATATCTGCTACAGCAAATCACTATGCTTTGCTCTTTCAAAAAATTGATTTAGCTATTTGTGGACTTCAAACCTTCATTTTTCTACATATTAATTTTGGAATCAATTTATCAGCTTTATAAAAAATTGCTAGAATTTTGATTGAACTTTCATTGAATTTAGAGGTGATTTGAGCTTTCATGAAATTTCCATCAAGTTTGCAGTTAGATCTAGAGAGTTGATCAAATTTGACCTATCTGTCTATACATGTATATCTAAATCTATCTCTATCTACATTTAACCTGTCTATCCATATTGATATCTATGTATACACACATTTTTTTACATGACTGCCTTGTAAGTGGGTTATGTTCTCCCTTTAAGAGGAACATAATGACAGTGTCTGGTTGACTCTCTTTTATTGGTTTTAGGAGCCATTGATGATAAACAGCTAGATCAATTAATTCATTAGGAGTTGCAATAAGGTGACATTTTAACTTAAGTCATTTTTATTGATTTTTATCCCTTTTTTTCTTTTATGGTTTTCTTCTTTGAGTTTACTTGGTGATCTTTTTTTCCTAAATTCCTGAGTTACTTAGCTCATTATTTCCATCTTTGTTGTTTTCTGGTAAGTATAGTTAAAGCCATTGATTTTCCTAAAGTCTTTCTTTAGTCTTACAAATTTTGACATGTACTGTTTTTATTGTCATTCAGTTCCAAGTATTTTGTAATTTCCCCTATTATTTCCTGTTTAATATAAAGTGTTATTAAGTAGCTTGCTTTTTCAGTTTCTATACCTTTGAGATTAATAAAAGCCTGTCTTTTGTATTGATTCCTATTTTTATTATGGTCTTTGGAAATAGTTGAATCATCATCCTTTGTAGCCTAGCTCAAGGTGTATTTTTTGGAGTGTCTTATGTGAGCTAAGGGCTTCGCTGGTGGCTTAGACGGTAAAGAATCTGCCTGCAATGCAGGAGACCTGGGTTTGATCCCTGGGTTAGGAAGATCCCGTGGAGGGCTTGGCAACCCACTCCAATATTCTTGCCTGGAAAATCCCATGGACAGAGGAAACTGGTGGGCTCCCATCCACGGGTTCACAAAGAGTCGGACATGACTGAGTGACTAAGCACAGCACCGCACATGTGAACTAAAAAAATAATACACATTCCTCATGTCTTGGGTGTAAAGTTCTTCATTATATCTCAGTTCAAAATGATCAGTTCTATTATTCAAGTCTATCTTATCGTTTTTGTCTTCTTGATCTGTTGGTTTCTGAGAGGACTATGTTAAATTCCTTAACTGCATTTTTCATGTGTCTTGTTTTCCCATAGTACTTGTCAGCTGTTGCTTTATAGCCTTTGCAACTGTATTATTAAACACACGTATATTCATGATCTTTATTGTCCTGATATATTGATGGAATTCCAGTTGAGCTATAGCTATTTCAAATCCTAAAAGATGATGCTGTTAAAGTGCTGCACTCAATATACCAGCAAATGTGGAAAACTCAGCAGTGACCACAGGACTGAAAAAGATCAGTGTTCATTCCAATCCCAAAGAAGGGCAATGCCAATTAATGTTTAAACTACCACACAATTACACTCATCTCACACGCTAGCAAAGCAATGCTCAAAATTCTCCAAGTGAGGCTTCAGCAGTACGTGAACTGTGAACTTCCAGATGTTCAATCTAGATTTAGAAAAAGCAGAGGAACCAGAGATCAAATTGCCAGCATCTGTTGGATCATAGAAAAAGCAAGAGAATTGCAGAAAAACATCTACTTCTGCTTTATTGACTATGCCAAAGCCTTTGACTGTGTGGATCACAGCAAACTGTAGAAAATTCTGAAAGAGATGGGAATACCAGACCACCTTACCATCCGTGAAATCTATATGCAGGTCAAGAAGCAACAGTTAGAACTAGACATGGAACAACAGACTGGTTCCAAATCAGGAAAGGAGTACTTCAAGGCTGTATATTGTCACCCTGCTTATTTAACTTATATGCAGAGCACGTCATGAGAACCGCTGGGCTGGATGAAGCACAAGCTGGAATCAAGATTGCCAGGAGACATATCAGTAACCTCAGATATGCAGATGACAACACCCTTATGGCAGAAAATGAAGAGGAACTGAAGAGCCTTTTGATGAAAGTGAAAGAGGAGAGTGAAAAATTTGGCTTAAAGCTCAACATTCAGAAAACTAAGATCATGGCATCCAGTCCCATCACTTCATGGCAAACAGATGGGGAAACAATGGAAACAGTGAGAGACTTTATTTTGGGGGGCTCCAAAATCACTGCAGATGGTGACTGCAGCCATGAAATTAAAAGATTCTTGCTCTTTGGAAGAAAAGCTATGGCCAACCTAGATAGCACATTGAAAAGCAGAGACATTACTCTGCCAACAAAGGTCCATCTTGTCAAAGCTATGATTTTTCTGTTAGTCATGTATGGATATGAGAGTTGGACTATAAAGAAAGCTGAGCACTGAAGAATTGATGCTTTTGAACTGTGGTGTTGCAGAAGACTCTTGAGAGTCCCTTACACTGCAAGGAGATTCTAAAGGAATCAGTCCATTCTAAAGGAAATCAGTCCTGAATATTCATTGGAAGGACTGATGCTGAAGCTGAAACTCTGATACTTTGGCCACCTGATGCGAAGAACTGACTCACTAGAAAAGACCCTGATGCTGGGAAAGATTGAAGGCAGGAGGAGAAGGGGATGACAGAGGATGAGATGATTGGATGGAATCACTGACACGATGGACATGAGTTTGAGCAAGTTCCGGAAGTTGATGCTGGACAGGGAAGCCTGGCGTGCTGCCATCCATGAGTTTGCAGAGTCGGACATGACTGGGCGACTGAACTGAACTGGTTGTTCTTTTATAGTTTATAACTTCCTTCTTTGTCTCTTGTAGTTTTCTTTTTGGCCTGGAATTCTACCTGGTCTTAAAATAAACCTGTGATTTATTTCTCCATGGAATCTCTTTTATTTGTATTAATTAGGTTCAGATTCAACTGTAGTCAGAGAAAGCCTAAAATACCAGTGTCCCAAAAATGTAGACATTTATTTCATAAAAGCCAGAAGAGACCTCGGCTGGTACTGCTTAAACACAATAGAAGTTTATTTCTTTTTAATTAAGCACAGGCAGATGAGACCAGTTATGGCAACTACATAAAGTCCTTAGGGACCCAGAGTCTTTCCGCAAGGACATGGTCCTTCCTAGGTTATGTCCTTTGTGCTCATGATTTAGTAAGAAGGGGAAGGAGAAGGGCATGCCTGCTTTCTTTTTTTTTCCTTCTTTTAATTTCTGTTTATTTAATTTTTTTGGCTGTGCTGGGTCTTAGTTATGGCACACACGATCTTCGATCTTTGTTGCAGTGTGTGGGATCTAGCTCCCACTAGTGATTGAGTCTGGGTCCCCTGCATTGGGATCATGGAATCTTAGCCACTGGACTATCAGGGAAGTGCCACCCTTTCTTTAAGAATACTTCCTGGAAAAAAGAAAAAGAATACTTTCTGGAAGTTGAATACATTATTACTGCTTACATCCCAAGATTGGAATTTAGTTATAGGCCACTCTTAGTTTCAAAAGAAGTTGGGAAATGTAGTCTATTCCTGGAAGCCCATGTGTCCAGGTGAAATTGTATTATATAGAAGAGGGGAAGAATGAATATAATTGACAGTCTTCCATTTCTGCCATATCTTTATTTTTCAACTTTGCTATAGATTTTGTTTTTTTAATTAAAATTTTTGAGATAATTGTTGATTCACATAGATTATATGAAATATGGGGAGATCCATTCAGTGTTACACTTTAACCAGTTTCCCCTAATAATAATGTTATATAAAACCGTAGTATAATTTCCCAAGCAAGATACTGACATTGGTACAATCCACCAATCTTATTCCTTATTCAGATGTTCTCACTTTTACTTGTACTCATTTGTGTGGGTGTGGATGGTTAAATCTTTGTGTGTGCACATTTAGTTCTTTACAGTTTCATCACACCTGTTGGTTGTGTGTCCGCCACCACAGTCAAGATGCAGAACAGCTCTGTTACCACAAGGATCCTTATTGTCCTTTCACAGTCACATCCACTTCCATCTTCCCTCCCCAACTATTCCTAATCCCTGGCAACCACTAATTTGTTGTTGAAAGAGACATTATTTAAATGGAATCATGTAATATGTAAAATTTTGAGATTGACTTTTCTCACTTGGCATAATTCTCAGGAGATTTATCCAAGTTGTGTATATCAATAATTCATTCTTTTTTTTTAATGATATACTGATATTCTAATTTGTTTTTTTTTTGCCAGACCATGTGGCATGTGGGATCTTAGTTCTCCAACCAGGGATCGAACCTGTGCCCCCTGCAGTGGAAGTGGGGAGTCTTAACCACTGGACCCACAGGGAAGTCCCAATAGTTCATTGTTTTGAATTGCTAAGCATAGTGTTCCATGGTGTGTCTGCATTGCAGTTTGCCCTTCATCTATTGAAGGACATCTGAAACGTCCATTATTTGGCTATTACCAACTAAGCTGTTATTTGTGTGAAAGGGAAAGTGAAGTCGCTCAGTCGTGTCCGACCCTCAGCGACCCCATGGACTGCAGCCTACCAGGCTCCTCTGTCCATGGGATTTTCCAGGCAAGCATACTGGAGTGGGGTGCCATTGCCTTCTCTGGTGGGAAAACACAAACATTCACAATTCTGAATCAAGGAAGCATTTCAGAAGACTTCGGTTATGAATGTGAAAGAGTCTTAGAAATAACTTAACTGATTTATTTAGCTTCTTTAAATTTCTTAATGTATCTGCAAATGCGGTGTAAGAAAAATCTGTATGTTTAAATATATCTTAAAAAGCACTTTCAGTAAACACAGAATGAAATGATAAAGAACTCAGTTTTACGTAATATGTATTCTCTATGGTATAAAATGGTGTGTCTTAATATCAGTGTGTTAGGGGAAGCGCACTGACTGAAATTGATACAATTTTTTTTTTTTTTGTAAACATACATTTCCCCCCCTCTGAGATCAAGAGTGGAATTGCTGGGCTATATGGTAATTGCTTGTTTAGTTTTACAAGAAACTATTTTCCAGAGTGGTGGTACCATGTTACTTCTCATCAGCAATGTATGAGTGACCCAGTTTTTCCACATCTTTCCCAGCATTTGGTGGTGTTCCTGTTTTTTATTGTAGTCATAATGAGAGGTAGACAGCGACATCTCATTGTGGTTTTAGTTTGTGTTTGTTTGATGGTTAATGATGTTAAACATCTTTCCTGTGCCTGTTTACCATCTGTTTGTCCTCTTTGGTGAAGTGTTTGTTCATGTAGGATGCTCATTTTCTAAGTGTATATTTGCTTATGGGCATCCAACTTCTCCAACATTAGTTGTTTCTAATTGTATATGTGTATTTTCTTTACATTTTCTAGATGCTATTCTTTTATTGTGATGTGGCTTGCAAATATTCTTTCCATTGTGTAACTTGTCATGTAGACTTTCATGGAACAAAAGTTTTTAATATCTACAAAATTTAATATATCAGGGTTTTCCTTTACAAATCTTGCTTTTGGTATCAAATCTAAGAACACATTACCCAGCTCTAGAACCAGGAGATTTTTCTCATACTTTTTTTTTTTCAAATAAAAGTTTTATAGTTATACAACTATACACTTAAATTTGTGATCCATTTTGAGTTAATTTTCTATAAGCTGTCAGATTTAGGTCAGAGTTCATTTTTTTGCTTATGGACATCCAATTGTTCCAGCATCATTTGTTGAGAACATTCTTCTTCTCCCATTGAATTGCTTTTGTACTTCTGTCAAAAATCGGTTAAGTGTATTTGTGTAGATCTATTTCTGGGTTCTCTCTTGTGTTCCATTGATCTATGTGTTTATCTCTTTGTCAATACCACATTGTCCTGATTGCTATGGCTATAAAGTAATTTTTAATATCAGGAAGAGTGATTTCTCTCACTTTATTCTTCATTGTCAAAATTGTTTTAGCAATTCAAGAGCCTATGCCCTTTCACATATAGTAATCCCTCATTATCTATAGGACATTGGTTCTGCTCCCCCCACCCCTCACCCATGAAGCAGGTACCAAATCCTCAGATGCTCCTCTCTTATATCAATTGGTGTCGTATAGTCAGCTCCTCATATCTGTGGGTTCCACATCTGTGCATACAGAGGGCCAACTATAAATTTTAGAATAAGCTTGTCTACTGTGATGGTTAATTTTTAAATTTTATTTTTGTCTTTTTTTTATATATCACCTTGCCCAGATATTTGATTAACCATTATTCTGGATGTGTTTGTGAGGGTGTGTGGATATTCCAGATGAGATTAACATTTGTATCGCTAGAATGAGTAAAGCAGATTGCCCTCCCCTAAAGCGGGTTAGCCTCATCCAAAGCACTGAAGTCTTGAATAAAACTGAAACTGAGTAAGGGAGAATTTGTTCTCTCTCTGCCTGATGGTGTTCAAGCTGAAACATCAATCTTCCCCTGTCTTCAGGCATGGACTCAGACAGGAGCTGTACAAGAAACATCATAATTAAACATCTGAAAACCAAAGCTGGGGAAAAGCATGGGGGATCTAGGTCCCTGACCAGTGATCGAACCTGGGTCCCTGCATTGGGAGCGTGGAGTCTTAGCCATTGCACTACCAGGGAAGTCCCCCTCTCAGCTTCCCTCTCAGCAGTGGATCTTGGGACTCATCAGCCTCCAGAATCATGTTAGCCAATTCCTTATAATAAATCTCACACTCTCTCATCTTACTGTTTCTTTGTTTACAAAAAAATGTGTTGATAAAAATTGCATTCAACCTATAGATCAATTTCAGGAGCATTGACATCTTTACTATGTTGAGTCTTCCCAATCTGTGAACCTGGTGTGTCTCTTCAGTTATTTCAGATCTTCTTTAATGTATTTCACCAGCATTTTGTATATTTCAGGATACAGATTTTCCATATAGTTTGTTAAACTTACGCCTAAATATTTCATTCTTTGAAGTAAATGGTATTGTGCTCTTAAATTTCTGCTTCTGAGTGCTCACTGATAGTGGACTTTTGATTGATTTTTGAACACTGAACTAGCCTTGCAAATCTAGAATAAATCCCACTCAGTCATATGTATAATTCTTTTTATATGTTGTTGGATTCAGTTCGCCATTTTATTAAGGATTTTTCCTAGTTGTGAGAGATACTGGTCCATAGTTTTCCTTTTTTTTGTACTTTCTTTGTCTAGTTTTGTTACCAAAACTGGCCTTGTCGAATTGGGGAAAATTTCCTCCTTTTCTGTTTTTAGTAGAGCTGTGTAAAAGTGGTGTAAATTATTTTTGAAGTGTTTGCATGAATTCTCCAAATTTCAGGAGCTTGAGTATCAGGTGATGTTACAATTCTTGTTTCAGTCATCAAGTATGAGGAATAAAACAGTATTTTGTATGCACCATTATTTTTTGTTCTTCCTTCCTGATGCTCCAAGATTATTCTTCTTTTAAAATAATTTCCCTTCTGTTTGAAAAAATTTCTTTCGTCAGTCTCTAAGTGTAGGTCTCAGCTCTGGTAGCAAAGCATTCTTTTTGTTTTTCTTTGTCTGAGAATATCTTTATTTTCTCTTCATTCCTAAAGGAGTAGTTTCACTGGACATGGAATTTGTAGTTGGTAGTTCATTTCTTTGAGAACTTGAAAAATGTTGCGCCACATCCTTCTGACCTCCGTGATTTCAGATGAAAAACCCACTGTCATTTGGTGGATTTGAATTGGTGTTCCCCTGTAGGTCATGTGCCATTTCTCTCTAACTGCTTTCAAAAATTTGATTTGTCTTTGGTTTTCAGAAGTTTAATTATGATTCTTCTTGGCCTGAAATTTTTTTAGTTTATTCTGTTTGCTCAGCTTCTTGAATCTGTAGGTTTGTTTCCTTGGCCATGTTTGAGGAGTTTTCAGCCATATTTCTTTAAATAATCTTTCAGCCACACTCTCTTCTTCTTTTAAATTGGGGCTCTGATTATTTGAATGTTGGATCTTTTGTTATTATTCCCCACATCCTGGAGGCTCTGCTCATTTTCTTTTTGTTGTTTTTTGTTTTGTATTTTCTCTCCATCATTTCAATTGTGTGAAATCTATTTATCTGTGCTCAAGTTCACTGATTTTATCCTCTATCATCTTTACTCTTTCACTGAGCTCATCCACTGAGGTTTTCTTTAAAAATATTTCTGTTATTTTAAAACTCTGTAATGTCCTTTGGTTTTCTCAAAAAATCACTTTAATCTTTGCTAAGATTGTCTATTGTTTTCATTTGTTTCAGGAGAATTTCTAATTGATTATTGAAGCATTTTATGATGGTTCTTTAGAAATATATTGTCAGACAATTCCAACATCTGATTGATCTCAGTGTTGGCATAGTTGACTGCCTTTTAAAATTCAAACTGATTTTTCTTGATTCTTGGTATGACGGTTGACTTTGAAATTGTTTCCTGGACATTTTATATATTATGTTAGGAGTCTCAGGGTCCTATGTAAACTCAGCCTTTCGGCACCTTTGCTTCTGGCTTGATTTCTAGGTTTTATAGCACTGAGTTGGGGAAGAGCAGGAAAATGGATCTACACTACCTTATCCAGGCTGGAGAACTAAATTTTGTTTTTAAACATATCTCTTATAGAAAATATATTACTGGCTTTTGATTTTTTCAAGAAAATTCAACACATATGTGATTCCATATCTTTGTTATTTTTTTAAAAAAGTTGAATGTCACCACTTACTTCTTTTTTAAAAAAGTGTTTGTTTATTTCTGGCTGCGTTGGGCCTCTGTTGCTGCGTGTGGGTGGTGAGGGGGCAGCGCTAGTCCTTGCTGATGCGCATGAGCTTCTCATTGCATGGCTTCTCTTGTTGAGGAGCTTCTCTTGTTGAGGGGGCTCTTGGGCGCATGGGCATCAGTAGTTGTGGCTCACGGGCTGTAGCTGCTGCCGCTGCTGCTCAGTCGTGTCCGACTCTGTGCGACCCCATAGACGACAGCCCACCAGGCTTCCCCGTCCCTGGGATTCTCCAGGCAAGAACACTGGAATGGGTTGCCATTTCCTTCTCCTTTGCATGCATGCATGCTGAGTTGCTTCAGTCGTGTCCGACTCTGTGCGACCCTATGGACAGCAGCCCACCAGGCTCCTCTGTCCACGGGATTCTCTAGGCAAGAACACTGGAGTGGGTTGCCGTTTCCTTCTCCACATGGGCTGTAGAGGACAGGCTAATAGTTGTGGCACACTGGTTTAGTTGCTCCACAACTTGTGGGATCTTCCCAAACCAGGGATCGTTGAACCTTGTCTCCTGCACTGGCAGGCAATTTCTTACCACTGAGCCACCAGGGAAGCCCCCTATCTTTGTTATAATTTTTATTTATTTTAGTACTTCTTTCTGCTCTCTTATGTCATGACTTATATACTTTTCTAGCCCCTCTCCCATTTTATGCCTTATATGAATTAGAGTGAATTTTCTTTTCCTGGTTTCAAAGATGTGACCAACCTCCCCTCAGGAAGATTATACATTCTTGCCTTTTGTGCCGTGACTTGCTGCCTTTCTCTATGAGTTGATTATACTTTCCTATTCTGTTAACATCAAGCATGGCTTGAGATTTACTTGACAAATTGAATATGAGTCAGAAAGATCTGACCATGATTTCTGAGCAGAAGCATTAAGTACCATCATGTGGTTCCCTTACTGCACATTTTTCTCTGCCTTGAGGCTGAGATAAGGCTTGTTCCGTCAGCCAGGTTCTAGAATGGGGAGATATATCAAACACACCTGCAGTAGCTGGCCTGCAGCCAACACCTGAATGAGAAATAAACCTTTATTGTTGCAAGCCACTGAGATGGAGTTGCTTGTTACTATAGCATAACCTTGTAAAAGCTGAGTGGTCAAAAGTAATTCATTCTATTTTTAATTTTTCCGTTGGTTGCCCTTTTAAGACTTCTTTATTTATTTTTAAAATTTGCATTGGGTCTTAGTTGCAGCATGAGGGATTAGTTGCTCCGTGGCACATGGAATCTTCTCGGACCCCATGGAATCTTCCTGGACCAGGGATCAAACCTGCATCGCCTGCACTGAAGGCTGATTCTTTACCACTGTGCTACCAGGGAAATCCCCTTTTAAGACTTCTGATGACCTTTTCCCCCTTAAGTTCTGAAGTATATTCATATTTTTCCATTCCCCTGAATATAGTCCTTAACAGGTATCTCTCACTTGAGTGATGATTCTCACCTTGTCTCACCGTGTTGCATGCGTGCTAAGTCGCTTCAATTGTGTTCGAGTCTTTGCAGCCCTTTGGACTGTAGCCCACCAGTCTCCTTTGTCCATGGGATTCTCTGAGCAAGAATACTGAAGTGGGTTACCATGTCCTCCTCCAGGGGATCTTCCCAGATTGAACCTGTGTCTCTTATGTCTCCTGCATTGGCAGGTGGGTTCTTTACCATTAGTGCCATCTGGGAAGCTTGTCTTACCATGTTAGATTTTTAAATTTTACTTCTTAAATTGCTTAAAATTTTACTTCTAGATTGTGATGGTTGCACTCTGGTTTCCTAGGTGGCACAGTGGTAAAGAATCCACCTGCAAAAAGACCCTGATGCTGGGAAAGAGTAAAGGCAGGAGGAGAGGAGAAGGGGATGACAGAGGATGAGATGGTAGGATGGTGTCACCAGCTCGATGGACATGAGTTTGAGCAAGCTCCGGGAGTTGATGGACAGGGAAGCCTAGCGTGCTGCAGTCCATGGCCTTGCTAAGAGTTGGATATGACTGAGCGACTGAACTGACTGACTGACCCTCTCCAAGAGTTTCTAAAGAGAATAGTCTGAGATCTCACCTGCCTGTTACTATCCTTCATTTTGATCTTATTTTTAAATAGGAGTTACTTGGATATGAAATTATAGGTTTAAAGTTTTTTTTTCTGCACACTGGAAATATTACTGTATTGCTCTTTTTTTCTTTTGTATTTAGGATCACTATTAAAAAGTCTGACATTGATTTGATTCTTGTTCATATGTAGTTTATCTGCTCTTTTCTCTTGGAAGGTTTAAAACTTTTACCTATTACTTTCGATCTTAAGTTACTCAATAAAATGTCTAGAGTTCCACACTCCCCCCCCACCCAGATTCATCCTGTATGAGGCACTATATAAGCCTTTTCAATCTGAGGTGTTTCAACTTCCTTTAATTATGAGTTCTCAATCATTATTCCTTGGAAATATTTCTCCCCTCTGTTCATTTTTTTCTCTTTGGAGGATTCCTATTAAATATATATTGACATTTTTACTTCTGTGTTTCATATATCTTTACTTTTATTTTACATTTTACCACTCTTTATCCCTTTATGGTACTGTTTAACATTGATCTCATTTTCTAGTTCTTTAGCTGAATCTATTCTGTGGTTCAACTCATCTACTGACTTCTTTATTTCAACCATGATGTTTATCCTGCTGGAATTTTCAATTGCCTCTTTTTAGAAGCTGTGTTCCTGCTTCATTCACCAGTGCCTTCCTGTATCTCTTAGAGAATCATTATTGTAAAGGTTTTTTTTTTGTTTGTTTTTGTTTTTGTTTTTGTTTTTTTAGTTTTTTATTTTTTACATTTTAAAATCTTTAATTCTTACATGCATTCCCAAACATGAACCCCCCTCCCACCTCCCTCCCCATAACATCTTTCTGGGTCATCCCCATGCACCAGCCCCAAGCATGCTGCATCCTGCGTCAGACATAGACTGGTGATTCAATTCACATGATAGTATACATGTTAGAATGGCATTCTCCCAAATCATCCCACCCTCTCCCTCTCCCTCTGAGTCCAAAAGTCCGTTATACACATCTGTGTCTCTTTCCCTGTCTTGCATACAGGGTCGTCATTGCCATCTTCCTAAATTCCATATATATGTGTTAGTATACTGTATTGGTGTTTTTCTTTCTGGCTTACTTCACTCTGTATAATCGGCTCCAGTTTCATCCATCTCATCAGAACTGATTCAAATGAATTCTTTTTAACGGCTGAGTAATACTCCATTGTGTATATGTACCACAGCTTTCTTATCCATTCATCTGCTGATGGACATCTAGGTTGTTTCCATGTCCTGGCTATTATAAACAGTGCTGCGATGAACATTGGGGTACATGTGTCTCTTTCAATTCTGGTTTCCTCGGTGTGTATGCCCAGAAGTGGGATTGCTGGGTCATAAGGGAGTTCTATTTGCAATTTTTTAAGGAATCTCCACACTGTTCTCCATAGTGGCTGTACTAGTTTGCATTCCCACCAACAGTGTAGGAGGGTTCCCTTTTTTCCACACCCTCTCCAGCATTTATTGCTTGCAGATTTTTGGATCGCAGCCATTCTGACTGGTGTGAAGTGGTACCTCATTGTGGTTTTGATTTGCATTTCTCTAATAATGAGTGATGTTGAGCATCTTTTCATGTGTTTGTTAGCCATCCGTATGTCTTCTTTGGAGAAATGTCTATTTAGTTCTTTGGCCCATTTTTTGATAGGGTCGTTTATTTTTCTGGAGTTGAGCTGCAGAAGTTGCTTGTATATTTTTGAGATTAGTTGTTTGTCAGTTGCTTCATTAGCTATTATTTTCTCCCATTCAGAAGGCTGTCTTTTCACCTTGCTTATATTTTCCTTTGTTGTGCAGAAGCTTTTAATTTTAATTAGATCCCATTTGTTTATTTTTGCTTTTATTTCCAGCATTCTGGGAGGTGGATCATAGAGGATCCTGCTGTGATTTATGTCTGAGAGTGTTTTGCCTATGTTCTCCTCTAGGAGTTTTATAGTTTCTGATCTTACATTTAGATCTTTAATCCATTTTGAGTTTATTTTTGTGTGCGGTGTTAGAAAGTGATCTAGTTTCATTCTTTTACAAGTGGTTGACCAGTTTTCCCAGCACCACTTGTTAAAGAGATTGTCTTTACTCCATTGTATATTCTTGCCTCCTTTGTCAAAGATAAGGTGTCCATATGTGTGTGGATTTATCTCTGGGCTTTCTATTTTGTTCCATTGATCTGTATGTCTGTCTTTGTGCCAGTACCATACTGTCTTGATGACTGTGGCTTTGTAGTAGAGCCTGAAGTCAGGCAAGTTGATTCCTCCAGTTCCATTCTTCTTTCTCAAGATTGCTTTGGCTATTCGAGGTTTTTTGTATTTCCATACAAATCTTGAAATAATTTGTTCTAGTTCTGTGAAAAATGTGGCTGGTAGCTTGATAGGGATTGCATTGAATTTGTAAATTGCTTTGGGTAGTATACTCATTTTCACTATATTGATTCTTCCAATCCATGAACATGGTATATTTCTCCATATTGTAAAGTTATTTTAAATTCTTGTTCTGTTTATTCTTTTAATTCAATTTTTGTCTGCTGTACTTTCTTGTCTTTTTTTTTTTTAATAAAAAGGGGTTGCCTTCTTCAGATACTTTATCATTTTCCTTTGTGAACTGATATTCTCCAGAGGTGTCAGTCGTCTGTTACACATACTGAGCAGGGAGCAGATGAATCTTGCCCCCACCTGGTGCCGCTTTAGGTAACTTTAGGGTTTGTTGGGGGTGGTGGGAGGATGGATAAGTGAACATCAATGTGCAGAACCCTGGTAGTATAGCCAGTGTCCAATCTATGGAACCACCACCATCCCCTTCTCTGTTAGGTGACCCTGACCCCCAGGGAACTGCCTGAAGTTTTAATCCTAGTCTTTATGGTGTGTGTGTATGGGTGTGTATGGTTGTGTGTATTTGTGTGTGTGTGTGTGTGTGTGTGGTTGTGGGGGTGCTCTCAATGTCCACCTGGATGTAACTCTCCTGATGGCCCACCCTGGGCTTGCTCTGAATTTTCTGCCCCATGGTGGTGACGGGTAAGCTGACATCTCCTTCCCAAGGCATCAGGGAGGGGATGACCAGGGTCCCGATGGGGGTCTCCATCTGTCTCACAGTCACTATTTCATTCTTGCCTTTGTTTCTCCCTCTTGCTTCTCTGATGTCCCCGGGCTGGGGAAGGACCAGGGAGCCACTGGTCTCTGGTTCTTCCCTACATTTCTGCAAATGGGAAGTTGGCACTCTGACTTTCCTTTCTATTCTCTCTCAGTTGTGACTTTCAAGGGACTCTTTGTCTCAAGTGGTACTTTCTTTCACAGATGTGGGCAAAATCTGGGGGTAGGCACACTGTTTCTGAACCCAGAGCGTCTGTGCTGAAGAGGGAGGGCGGCTGGAGCAGAAACAGGGCTGTGCAGTGTCAGCCAGGCTAGGGCGGCTCTGGGGACCAGAGCAAACACTGTGAGTAGGACCACCTTCCTTTCACACTCCTGGTGACTCCACCTTGAGCGAGGGGGACCTGGGGAGCACCGGTGGGTGAGGCATGGGAGAAAGCGGTCCAGGGCAGGCTGGGCTCAGGAGAAGGATGCAGCTTCAGGGCTGGACCCCCAAGCTCCAGCCCTTCCCTGCTCAATACTGAGAGGGCTATGGGAGCAGCCTTAGAGAGACCAAGGAGATGAGAGAGGAGGAAGGAGCCTCTAAGACCCCAAAGGCAGGCGACATGCAAAGTGAGCTGGTTCTGGGCCTTCATTTCATCCATCTACTTGGCCATCTGCTTTTTTTTTTTAAACTTAATCGTGTATTTTTGACGGCGCTGGTCTTCACTGCTATGTGAACTCTTCATTAGCCGTGGCAGTCGGCTTACTCTTAACCACTGAGCCTCCAGGGAAGCCCTTGGTCATCTGCCTCCTCAATAAATAATTATCTGGGCCCCTGGCAGGCACTGCTTGGGATGCTGAGGATAATGCATGAACAGGACACTTCACGACTCTGCCTGATGGAGCTGGCAGTCCAGTGGTGGCGGTGGTGGTGGTGGGGTGCGGGGTGCAGAGCCACGCGGTGTTGGCAGGCCCCAGGAGCAGAATCCTATTTGTCAGGGAGGGGATGACCAGGGTCCCGATGGGAAACTCAAGTTCTGGATGGGAAACCCCTTGAACTGCAAGCCCAAAGCCCCTTGAGCTTCAGGCAGACTGTACATCTGGCCTATTTGTCAGTAGCTTGTGGTATGATAGGTGTTCATATTTGTGCACAGATCCACTGACTGACCAAACTCTGAGACAGGAGCTCCGTGGCCCAGACGGAGAGGGTGGGGCAGCCATTGACTCGGTGGGTGCATGAGGCCCAGGCTTCTTAGACACCTGGGCCAGTGAGGCCAAGACTGCTTCTAGATCCCAATACTTCTCTGTCCTGCTCAGCAAATATCCAGAAACTATTTGGGACAGAGCCTTCAGGAAGAGGATATTAGAGCTTCTGATATTAAAGGAAAGGGTCCCCAAGAAGGCAGAGTCTGACTCCTACGCCTTACTCCTCATGTGAGAGAAGGTCAGCCCTGGGATCCAACCCCCCCCCAAATGGTCCACATGTGTCCTGACTGCCACTGTGTCCCCCCTATAGACTGACTCTTTTGGTCATTCCCTGGTTCTAAATGCCCAGCATGTTAAATACTAATGCCCAATGTGATGGAGATTGCAAGGAGATCAAACCAGTCAATCTTAAAAGAAATCAACCCTGCATATTCATTGGAAGGACTGAGGCTGAAGCTGAAGCTCTAATAATTTGGCCACCTGACTCAAAGAGCTGACTCATTGGAAAAGACCCTGTTGCCGGGAAAGACTGAAGGCAGAAGGAGAAGAGGGTGGCAGAGAATGAGATAGATAGCATTGCTGACTCAATGGACATGAATTCGAACAAATTTTGGGAGATAGTGGAGGACAAAGAAGCCTGGTATGCTGTAGTCCATGAGGTCGCAAAGAGTCAGACATGACTGAACAAAACGACAAATGTGATGGTATTGCAAGATGATGGGATTAGAGCCTTTGAGGGGTGGTGACTAGGTCATAAAGGGAATAGTGCCCTTATGAAAGAGGCCCCAGAGAGCTCCCTTGCTCCTTCAGCCACTCAGGGGCATGGGGGAAAAATGGCCATCTATGAACCAGAAAGTGGGCCCTCACCAGACACCAGATCTGCTGGAACCTTGATTTTGGACTTCCAAGCCTCTAGAGCTGTGAGAAACAAATGTCTGTTGTTTCTCAGGCACCTGTTTTTAGTAGTTTGTTAGAGCCACCCCTGGGGACTGAGGCAGTGACCTTGGGCAAGTTCCTTCACCTTTTTGAGTGTTAAGTTGCTTCAGTTGTGTCCAATTCTCTGTGACCCCATGGACTGTAGCCCACCAGGCTCCTCTGCCTATGGACTACTCCAGGCAGGAACACTGGAGTGGGTTGCCATGCCCTCCTCCAGGGAAATCTTCCAAACCCAGGTATCGAACTCACGTCTCTTGTGTCTCCTGCACGGGCAGGTGGGTTCTTTACCGCTAGTGCCACCTGGGAAGCACCTTTTTAGCCCTCAGGTTTCTTCTTGAACCCCAAACTAGATAACCCTGGTGGTGACTTCTCCAGCCCTGAGATTCCCAAGCAGAGCAGGGACACCCATCTTCATGCTCCCCGTCCACCCTTCCCCATCCTAGGAGCCCCTGGATGGAGCGCTCATTACACCTCTGACACGTGATTGAAAAGTGCAATTTGCAGCCTAAGCTTCCCCATGCGCCCTTCCTGCTGTTGATTCACAGCTCAGAGTGGGTCGACTGCCAAGTCAGGTAATCAGGAGGTAATAGCCTGGTATCGGATGAATCCCCAGAGCTGGCAGCCCCGTCTGGAAAACTCCATCCCCATGCCTCCTACACCATTCACGACCAGGAAAATAATTGTGTAAAGCAGGCTGGCTCGGATCAAACCCAGCCTGACAGGGTGTGGTGTAAGAATTGCCAGTGCCCTGGTCTGATATGGTTATTAGAGCCTTGGTTGGGGGCAAGGCTGCCCAGAGCACCAGGTGTGCTATGATTCATTTGCCCATGCAGATCGGATGCTGTTTCCGAATCCGCGGGGATATCTCTATCACTGCCTCCTTTCCCTCCCGCTCCCCCATTGCCTGTTGCTGGTTGTCTCCTGCTTTTCCCTGTCCGTCCATCGTTGCTGAAATTCTCGCAAAGTGCTGATTTTATTGAGTGCGACAAGTGGCAGTTCATTAAAAAGTGGGAGCAGATGGGGAACGGATTGTGGAAGAAGATTAATGATGCACACAGACCACTAAATAGGGCCAGGTTTGGGAGTAAACACAATCAGTCGGCTCCCTCCGAGTGGGTAATCCTGCTCTGTCAGATCCATTCTCGTTAGCTGGCTAACGTCGGAGGGCTCAGGAGAGTTGAGGCAGAGGCGCCAGGCTGCCCAGTGGAGCATGAGACTGAGCTCTGCCTGGACAGGGGAATGGAGGGCGGGGTGATTGGAACCAGGGGTGCTGAGAAGCTCTGTGAGGCTGGGGAACAGAACCCTGCTAGCAGAGAGGTCCATCTGGGTGTCTGCTAGGAGAGGATTGGGGGAAAACCTGATGACCTCTTCTAATAGTCCTGCAGGCTGGATCTGGGCATGAGAATTGGGCCACCTTAGTTGAAGTATCCTCTTGAACCTTCAAGATTTGGGCTTCTGAGAATTGCCTGACTCCACTTAGAGTCTCAGGGAACAGAGGCCTGGCTGTCCCTTCCTATAACAACCATTTCTGGCTTCAGAACGCCCCTAGACTGACATGGATTTCTGGGCCAAGGTATTGAGCCCTGGGTGCAGGAAGAAAGTCTCAGAGAGACAAAGTTGAGCTGCCCATCAAGAACCCTGCACTTAATAGTCCAAAAAATTCCTTCTAGAGGTCACTCTGCCTGGACACCTGACTGGGGTTTGGGACGAAATGGTATGAGGTTACTCCAGACCCAGGTTGGGGGAGGCAGTTACAGAAAGAAAGGATGACCCTTCCTTTGACCCTCTGGAGCTCATGCATTAATTGACTAAACACTTACTGAGTGCCTGTTATGCGCTACACCAGGGGTGGTCGTTAGCTGGAGTCTGCCGCACTATCCCATCTTACTTTCCCATGGCAGACATCAAACTAGGTTACAGCACGTTTCCCCACTGGGTCAAGAAGAGTCCTCAGAAGCCTTCTCAACACAGCATCTCAGACAGCGACTAAGGAGTTATTGGCACTGGAAGGTGATTTGAAATCTGTTTCCCGTCCCTATGTTAGACATTTGGGGAAACCCAGAGATTTCTGTTGTAAGACATAAATTTATGTTGGGGTAAACAGAAATATTTCAAGGTGCGAGTACATTTGGAAAGAGAAATAGCTGATCCTAATGGGAATGGAAGAAGGGATGATACTCCCATTCATTTGTACTTAAAGCACACACACGTGCTAGAAGGCATTCAGCTTGTGGCCCCATGTCCTTTGCCTGACTGAGGGAGGGAAGAGCAAACTGAAGCCAGCTATCCAGACCTTCCTTTCCCCACATCCCAACTCTCCCTCAGGGATGTCACATGGGGTGTGACTCAGTCCAGAAGTCAAGCCCTGGAAGGCCGGCCTGGTGTCCTGGGACAGGGGAATCTGCCTGTCCCAAGCTCAGTGGGACAAACCCGCTAGGCAGGGGAACCCCCTGTGTAAGTTGCCTGCAGGACAGACCCCCTGGAGGTAGCTTCCCGTCCCGCGCACTGCATCTGCCTCCTCCTGTGACTCAGTTCTGAGTCCCTTTTACCTGCTTTCCTCCTGCAGTTGGTAGCCCCTGACATGAGCTGTCAGCCTGTCCACATGCCAACCCCCAGATGATGATGCTTTTCCCCGGTCAGGTCTGGACAAGGGATTCTGGTCCTCTCAAGCCCTCACTTCCACCCATTCTTCTCCACTCATCCTCTGTAGCTGAGGGTTATCTCCAAGGGTTGACCCCAAGAATGGTGGGGAGCTCAATAGGAGACCCTGGCTGCTAGGGTAAAGCAGAGACTCTGAAGCAACTATCTTTTCTCTAGCATCAAAACCAGGCTCTAGCTTCACTCCAAAACTTCTTTTTTCCCCCTGTTTTGGCCCTGGGCTCATCATCCTCCCAGGTCCCTGCTCTGACAGTCTCAGAGGTATCGCTGATTCCTGTGCTAGAGGCTACTGCTTGGTCTCCAATAGCCATCTGTCCTTTTGCCCCAGTGACAGATCATAAATGTATTCAAGGCACAGTGCCTCCATCCAAAAGGTTCCCTCTCCACCCTTCTTTCCAGCTAGTATTGGCCATTTGCCTAAATTCTGGTCAATGAGAGTAAGAGAAAGTGATGTAAGAGAAAGTGTGAGGGTTCTTTCAAGGGAACTGTCTCAGAGGGAGAGTTTTGCCTTCTCTGTTTCCTTCTTCCTGTTGCCTAAAATGTAGAAACAATGGGAGAAGATTCAGCAGCTATTCAGGTTCATGAAGTAATCTTAGAAATGAACACTGTATGCTAGGATGTTAGAACAGAAAGAGAAGAAGCCTGGGTCCATAGTTATCTAGAGCTGCATGTCAACCGTGGACTGGCTTCCTCTAGACTTCTTTTAGGGAAAAGCACTTTATCTTGGGTTTCTGTTATATTCAGCCATACCTAATCCTAGGGGATACACTGCTCTTTCTGTTCTCTGCTCCCTTACTGGGGAGTATTAAAGTCCAGTGGCTCTTTCTCCAGTAAACCTCTCTCTCCTGGTTGCATCTGGTCCTTCCCCCCAGTTCTCACCAAGTCATTACCCAAATCAAATACTTTTGTCTTATTAAAATAAGCATTTCTTCCCCTGGCATACAATGCCTTCCATCACTGGATTCCCACTTACCTTTCTAGGTATACCTCCTCTGTCCTATGGTTTAACCAAGTTGATTTCCGAGCATCCCCAGACATCCCATGCTCTCCTGCTTCTCCTCCTGGGTTCTGGTGTTTTTCTGCCTATCAAAATCCTACCCGTTATTCAAGCTCATCTCAGAGTTGCTTCCTCCATGAAGCCTTCCCCATGTCTCTGAACTTGGAGTGGTGGCTCTCTCTTGTACTCCCATGGTAGAGTGTAGCTATCAGAGTCCGCCTTTTGCCGTAGTGGAGCCCTAATAGGATTGAGTCTTGTTCATTCCCAAATCCCTGAAACAGACTGGCCCAGCGCCTGCACATAGTAGGTCCTTGGTAAGTGTTGGCTTATCAAAGGGACCCCACCCCCCATCTCTGGCCTCTGCCATGCCCAGGGCCCATGCAACTGTGCAGAAGTGCCCTTCTGAGGTGGGGGACTGGTTCAGCCCCCGATTTGGCTCTCCGTCTCACTGTCACACGGCTGCTTCTTTGGCACTAGCATCCAGGGAGGGGGACGAGTAGGGGTAGGGCCTGGCCTGACAGATAGACAGGTGCTGCTGCCTGCAGAAACAGAGGTGTCAGGGTTGATGGGGGGTAGCTGGGCTGCTCATTAGATCTGCTAAACTACTGTCACAGGCTTGCTCCCCTGCGGTGACAAGGTTCACCTCTCCCTACCTGGGCCCCCACTTACTCGCCCTCCTGACAGCACTGACCTATTTGTGTGCTGTGCTCACTCACTAAGCCAAAGGCCACTGAGCATCAGGGCCATCTCTACAGAATACAAGGCCATTTGTCTTTCTGGAAGGAAATCTCCCCCTCCCCCACCCCAATGCCCCTACCCCTGCCACCCCAGGGCTGCTTACAGCTTTCTGTCACTCCATGGCTGTAGTCAGAAGGGCCAGGAAGAGAGGGCTGGCTTGGGCCAACCTTGGCCTTGGATGTTGCGGGGAGGGGGCTTGGAATCCCTCATGCTTGCGGCAATGAGTTCTACAACAACAAATCATTACCAGGATAAAGGGGCTGCAGAGGGCTGAATCTAAAGCTGAACATGATAGGCTTAGAAATTATAGTGATGATATGATGATGTTCATTAGGCCCCTGGGGACCAATGACCGGGAACATCGTCAGCCTAGGGGCCAAGTGGTTTGCACGGCTGTGTTTGGAAGGATATACATTCCTTAGAGCCTTTCCACACTAATAAAACACAGTAGTAAAGCAAGTATAAGTACGACCACTGAAGATAAACTGCTGGGCTTCAAATCCCAGATTGTTTAAGTTCACTAGTAACTGCGCTCCAGCATGTTTCTTCAGTTTTCTCAATCTCAAATTTCATCATCTGTAAAATGAGCAATGACAGATCTCTTGTGCAGATTATATAAGATACTATAGGTAAAGCACTCAGCAGAGTTTCCAGCGTGTAGTAAATGCTTATTAAGCTATGATTGTTCTTGTTCAGTTGCTTCAGTTCAGTTCAGTTCAGTCGCTCAGTCGTGTCCTACTCTTTGCAACCCCATGAATCGCAGCATGCCAGGCCTCCCTGTCCATCACCAACTCCCAGAGTTCACTCAGACTCATGTCCATCGAGTCAGTGATGCCATCCAGCCATCTCATCCTCTGTCGTCCCCTTCTCCTGCCCCAATCCCTCCCAGCATCAGAGTCTTTTCCAATGAGTCAACTCTTCGCATGAGGTGGCCAAAGTACTGGAGTTTCAGCTTTAGCATCACTCCTTCCAAAGTCGTGTCCAACTCTTTGTGGCCCCATGGACCGTAGCCCGCCAGACTCCTCTCTCCATCAATTCTCCAGGCAAGAATACTGGAGTGGGTAGCCATTTCCTTCTCCAGAGGATCTTTCTGACCCAGAGATTGAACCTGCATCTCCTGCATTGGCAGGTGGATTCTTTACTGCTGAGCCACTGGGGAAGGGATGCCTCAGTAAGCTATGATTACCCACCAGAATATAAACACCCATAAGACAGGGATCCTCTCCATATTGATCTTCTCAACATCCTTAGTGGAGTGTCAGTGAATGCTTATGGAATGACCAAGTGTGCATCTATAGAGTATACTTGGTGAAGACTGAACACTGTCTTCTTTTTCTCTATCTCCCATAATATCTGTTAGAAAGCACCCTGCGTGCGACAGTTGTTGTTTTCCAGTTACTAAGTCATGGCTGACTCTCTGCGACCCCATGAACTGTAGCATTCCAGGCTTCCCTGTCCTTCACTATCTCCCAGAGTTTGCTCAGACTCATGTCCATTGATTCGATGATGCCATCCAGCCACCTCATTCTCTGTCACCCCCTTCTCCTCCTGCCTTCAATCTTTCCCAGCACCTGGGTCTTTTCCAATGAATCAGCTCTTTGCATCAGGTGGCCAAAGTATTGGAGCTTCAGCTTTAGCATCAGTCCATCCAATGAATATTCAGGATTGATTTCCTTAGGATTGACTGGTTTGATCTCTTTGCAGTCCAAGGGATTCTCAAGAGTCTTCTCCAGCACCACAGTTGGAAAGCATCAATTCTCTGGCACTCAGCCTTCTTTGTGATTCAGCTCTCATATCTGTACATGACTACTGCAAACATCGTAGCTTTGACAGTATGTGCCTTTGTTGGCAAAGTGATATCTCTGCTTTTTAATATGCTGTCTAGGTTTGTCACTTTGGCCACCTGATGGGAAGAGTCAACTCATTGGAAAAGACTCTGATGCTGGGGAAGATTGAAGGCAGAAGGAGAAGAGGGTGACAGAAGATGAGATTGTTGGATGGCATCACCATTTCAATGGAAATGAATTTGGGCAAACTCTGGGATATAGTGAAAGACAGGGAGGCCAGGAGTGCTGCAGTCCATGGGGTCGCAAAGAATTGTACATGACTATTGACTGACAGCAAAGCTTTGTCATAGCTTTTCTTCCAAAGAGGAAGCATCTTTTAATTTCACAGCTGCAGTCACCATCAACAGTGATTTTGGAGCCCAAGAAAATAAAGTCTGCCACTGTTTCCATTTTTTCCCCATCTTTTTGCCATGAAGTGATGGGACCAGATGCCATGGTATTAGTTTTTTGAATGTTGAGTTTTAAGCCAACTTTTTCATTCTCTTTCACCTTCCTCAGGAGGTTCTTTAGTTCCCCTTCGCTGTCTGCTATTAGAGTGGTATCACCTGCATATCTGAGGTTGTTGATATTGATCCTGGCAATCTTGATTCCAGCTTACGATTCATCCAGCCTGGCTTTTCACATGATGTACTCTGCATATAAGTTAATTAAGTGCAAACTGTCCCTGCGATTTTGGAAGGTATTTAATTTTATATAATAAAGAATACTTAAAAGATCTTAACTAAATAATATCTATATTTCTAAGATTTCTCAATCTTCCAGAGTTTCTCCTAGGTTCTGGCTAAGTCACTTCCCCCAGAGCTCATCAGTTTGACCCAGTATAAGATGCTGTGGGAAGGATTCAGGACTGGATCCTGGGAGACCTAGATCCTGTTCCAAGATCTTTGATAGTTCTATTGTTTGATCCTGGATAAGTCACTTCCCAGTTACCTTGCTCTGCCTAGGTAATGACTTGTTTTCTCATCTGTGCCAACCATCTGCTTCTAAGAGATCATTTTCCATGCAGAAGTCTCATCAGAAAAGACCTAGGTGGAGCTCATGGAAAAACCCTCCTCCATAGCAACATCACCTACTTCAGCTTTACCCCATGCATCATCCTTCAGCCGGCTATAGCCTCACCCTAGTATTGGAGCCTGGAAAACCAAGGATGCTTTCTCTGTGGAGTCTAGGGTTTTGTTGCCTTTGAATTCTACAGAAAAGAATTTTTTGTTGCCTTTGAATTCTGCTTGTTTTCTCAAGTCTTGTGGAGTCACCTGCCCAAACTTTCAGTTATGCATGTCCAAGGATGCCTCTGCTCTAAGCTCTCTGCCCTCCCAGCTCTCTGGGGACTTCATGGCCAGTGTGATGGGGTGGCTATGAGCCTGGACAAGGCAGGGAGCAATGGGGAGCACCCTGACTTCCCAGGAGTAAGCTCTGTAGTGTGACTTCTGGTCAACTACTTTCTAAGTCTGCTTTATTATTGATAAAATAGGGATTATGACAGATACTTCAGAGTGTCCGGTTAAGAGCAAATGAGGTAATGAGGATGAAAAAGAGGTTGCAGGCTGTAAATTGCTGGGTGGCAATAAGAGGTGCATGAGATGCTGACACTGAAGGGAGTTGTCCGGCCTCTGGGGGGCGGGGCAGCCCCCTTGGAGCCATCAGCTCGCTCTGATAGAACTTATAGCCTCCTCCAGGCAGCTCCTCCCCATCCCCCAGAGCTCTCCGTTACAGTTTAATCCGCCTAATTGAAAGACTGCTGGATCAGGCAGGGAGTTTATCAAAGGGAAGGAGAGGAAAGCCTGCTGCCATTTGGCTGTCTATGCCTTTGTCCTTTTAAATTCTGGTAGCTAATTCCATTTCTGCATTAAGAGCAAGACTGGGATTTTGCATAAGAAGGAGGGACAGGTGGAGGAAATGGGGAGAGAAAGAAGGGGAGGAAGGCATGAGGCTAGAGACCGGGAGAGAGCTGAGGCTGTTTGGACCTAGGGCAGACTTAGGGCAGACCTGTTCAAGGCTTTCTTGGGCAGGAGTGGCCACAGCAGTGGAAGAAAGCAGCCGAGCCAGAGTGGGCGAGGCTGGAAGGGGGCACTGCCTGGCTGAGAATGCAGCTTGCCGAGAAAGTCAGGGGATGTGATGCTAGGAAATTTCAGCTCCGCTGCCTCCCAAAGACCAGGAGACTCAGGCTGCCCTGGAGCTAGCTTCAACATGCCATTCTCTGCACAGAAGTCAGTGTATGTCTAGGCACTTCTCAAGAGATTCTGCCCCATTTTCAGGGAAAGTGGAGGGGATGGTGGCAGAGGCCTGATCAAGAATTTTTCCAGGAGGATCCAGCCTATCCTGACACAGGGAAAGCATAATGTCCCGGGCAAAGGAGTGGGGGTTCCAGGCACTAGGAGATGAACAGGATGAAGGGGAAACACAGAGAGTGAAAAGGGTGGGGTGACACCTACTGTTTTTATAGTGTGCGTGTGCTCAGTTGTGCCCGACTCTTTGCAACCCCATGGACTATAACCCATCAGGCTCCTCTGTCCATGGGGTTCTCCAGGCAAGAATACTGAGGTGGGTTGCCATTCCCTACTCCAGGGGATCTTCCCAACTCGGGGATTGAACCCACATCTCTTGCATCTCCTGCATTGGCAGGCAAATTCTTTACCACTGTGCCTTGCTGGATACCGTTTATGAACTGAAAATTACATCCCCAAGAACTCTAAGAGGTTTTATCCAAGGTTATTATCAGTTGCACCTTATGACAGAAGAAACGGCTTTGGAGAAATTCAGTGTGAGTGAGTGGGGCAGGCTGAGGCTCCAAGGGTGGGAGATGAGTGGGCTCAGCACAGAGAAGCTAGGGCAGGCAAGGGCAGTGCAAACTGAGTGGGACAGATAGGGCATGGATGAGAAATTCTCTAAAGAAAGAGCACTGTCCTCTGTATGGCTGGACTCACGTGTTCATGTACCTAGCACCATGGGCATGCCGAGTAGTAAGGCATGGTCCTCACCCTTGAGGACCTTGCAATTCAGAAGGGAAGGCAGATGAGCACAAGAGCACATGGATAAATATAATGCAATGTAGTGAGTCGGCACTGGGGGTGAGGGGAGGCGTGTGCACGGCACTGTGGGAATCCCAGGGGAAAGCTATTGATTAGTTTCCTGATGATGGGACAGGTGCCAGGAAAAGCTTCACAGAAGAGGTGGAATTGCTCCTATAGAGAGTTGAGAGATTGATTTCTAGGGGTTGATACAGGTCAGTTTTCTTCCAAAAGAAAGGGATGTCTGCTGTGTGCTTCAATATGTTACCAGATACAGTTCTCATAGTGGCTCTTGTGAGTCATCATTCTTGCCCCCATTTCAAGAGGGAAATACTGAACTAACAAGAAAATGTGGATTGTGGCTTTCCCACCTCAATCCACTGTCTGAAACAGCTTCATGATAATAGGTCTTCTTGTCCAAATGGGCATTTGTTTCCCACGAAGGGTCTGTAGCAACCAAGAAAAATACCAGCACCTTGGATAGGGCCAAGGGCCCAGTCAGGGTTCAGAACTCAGATATCTGCTGATGTAATCCAGGACCATGGGCAGGACCTTTCCAAAACCCAGGAACTATGGCGTGGACACTATCATTTCTAAGATGATATAATTTAGGGTACCAGTGAATCAGCTCACAGACCACTGGGCTGGTCTGTGACTATGGTGTTTGGGTACAGATCTGCTGAAGCAGAGGGGATTAAGAAATGTGTTTCTGGGAATTCCCTGGTGGTCCAGTGGTTAAGATTCGGCACTTTCACTGTTGTGGCTTGGATTCAGTCCCTGGTCAGAGAACTAAGATCCAACATGCCATGTAGCGAGCCAGGAAAAAAAAAAAAGTGTTTCTGAGAGATTCCAGGCCATTTTGTCCCCATTTCCCCAAAGATATATTGCCTTTGAGAGTCTGGGAGAAGCTTAAAAGACCTTGTAACTTGCAAATATATTAGTTAGGAGAGTACCACAGGTTAGGTACATCTCAGAAGGGAAGTAGGAAAGGTCTGAAGACTCACCACCCAGGGAGGGTGGGCTGGGGGTCTGCTGGAGTAAGGGGCCCTGCGGCAGCTGAGGAGCAGTGTGGGAGGCCAGGAGTGGGTGGGGAGGAATTTTTGCCTCTGGCTGGAAGCTGTGCTGGAGCCAGGGTGGGATGGAAATCTTGGTCTTGAATTCCCCATTCCCAGGAGTTCCATAAAAGGCAAGGGCTGTACATACACATGCTAGGAGACGGTAGAACTGAAGAACACACGTGTACATACATGCAGAGAAATGTGTGGAGGGTGGGCCTATTTGCACTTTTATCCACATATGTGTTATTGTCTGGTCCTTACAGGATGGTGTCTGAAGGCCAAGAGTGGTGATGATTTTCAGCTTTCTAGGTCTTATGTACTATCTCTTTTCACTGTTATTGTCGTGTCCCACTCTTCCGACCCCATGGACTGCAGCATGCCAGCCTCCTCTTTTGATCCCACCTAAAAATCCTATGAGGCAGAAAATATTCTTTCCATTTCTCAGATGAGAAAACTGAGGCATGAGTAGGGTTAAACAACTTGCCCAAGGTTGTAGTGTTAATAGGAGCACAACTGGAACTCGGGGGACCCAGGTCTTTTAACTCCATGTCAAGAGTCTCTTCTACTGCACCTCAGATGAAGCCCAATAAAGAGTTCCAGCACCTTCACCCCTGTGGCCCAGAAGTACTTCTCGGGGCGCATGAAGAGTCAGCCCAATGGGAGTCTGACCAATGCGTTTGGGGGAGTTTCCTAAAGAGGACAGACCTTGGAGAAGTTACACTTTGATTTGAATGTTTGTACCTCCTCCGTAGCTGTGTGACCTTGGGCAAATTCATCAGCTTCCCTGAGCCAACATTTTCTCAGCTGCAAGATGGGAATAACAGAATCTACCCCACGAATTGTATGAAATAAGAGGAAACGCATGAGAACCTAACACAGTGCACAGAGTTACAGAGGGTTGTCTATCTGAATGTCCAGGAGGCCCTGTCCTGTCCCACGAGGGATGAGGCCTGCATGGTTGTGAGGGTCAGTGGACTGGTGGTAGGGGAGGAGAGGTGGTGGCAACGGGACTTTGGAGGGTCTTTGCTTACCTGGGGGCTTGACTTCTTTCAGACCTCAGAGGACCACATGGAGATGTCCCATCCAAGCTGAGGCCAGCTCTCACAGGCAGCACCCAGGGCTTGCAGGGGGTGGTCTCATAGGGTTTTTTTTCCCTGGAATCCCCGGGTAGGTGAAGAGACACCCCCACCAAGCTCTGCTTGGGGCTCTGCCAGCCGTTTCTGCCATCAGCAGGCAAGACACAGGACCGCTGCATGGGCACCGGTGTGTGTGAGGTGATTACTCCTTTAATGTTTAATGTGCTGAAAAACCATTAGACCCCGAAATGGACAAGTTCGCAGTTGGTAACTTTAATTATTGTTAAGACTCGGTCACGCCTGCTTATTAGCAATTATGCATGGCATCTCCCAGGGTGCCGTGGGCCTTCCCGATCTTCTTCCTTCTCCAGGGGACAGCCCGTTTGCGGACTGCTGCCTTCAGGCGCCTGCCAAAGCAGCACTAACCACACGGGCGGTTCCTGTCGCTCCCCCTGTAGCCTGGACTTTGCCCTGCCTGCATGTTCAGTCGTGTTCAACTCTTTGCAACCCCGTGGACTGTAGCCCCCCAGGCTCCTCTGTCCATGGGGTTTCCCAGGCAAGAATACTGGAGTGGGTGGCCATTTCCTTCTCCAGGGGATCTTTCTGACCCAGAGATCGAACCCACGTCTCCTACATCTCCTGCATTGGCAGGCGGATTCTTTACCACTGCGCCACCTGGGAAGCCCAGCTTGGACTTGTTTGGAGAAAAGATGGCCATCTGCTTCTTCTCAGAGGGCAGAAAGGGAAGGGCCTTCCAGCACATACTGGGAAAACCTGAGTGGGGCAAGCTGCACAGCACAATTCCCCTTACAATATTCTTTTCCTTCTTTCAATATTACCTCTTTCATTCTATCACCAGCTCCATTTTATAGGTAAGGACAGTGAGCCTTAGAAAGATTAAGTAATAGCCGTCACCTCTTAGTATGCCCACCTGATGCGCATCTCCTTCTTACAGAACTGCCCCCTGAAACCTTGGACCTGACTGTCAAGAAACTGCCATATTCCCTTTCCCCCACCCCTCCCCTCTCTCTGCCTCCATAGCTGCCTGGACCAGGCTGGATTCCTGACCCAAGCTGGGCCACCCAGAGGCTGTTCCCTGGAAATGGAGAACCAGGACCCAGTTAGTTGAATGGAGATGGGGAAGGATGATTGGATGGACATGGAGATGATGGAGAACCAGGAACCTGGGTGGACCAGTTAAAATCAAGTACAAAGAAAGCGGGTTTCTAGAGAGTGATGCTAGAAATAGATTCACAGACGCAGAGAGAGAGAGAATATGAAAGTGAAGCCACAGCAGAGAGAACGGGGAACTACAGAAGGGCCACATCCCTGCTTCTTTACCCTGCTTAATTTCCTTACAAGGCCCGGCTCTGCTTCCTCCTCTCTGGCTCCCTCTGCACCTTTCTGATAAGATCCCCTCACTTGCTTGAGGTAGCTTCCTCTCCCTTAGTGAGCTCAGACAGAGCCATCCGAGGCCAGGCCTGGTGGTCAGCTGGAGATTAGAGGGCTTTGGTGTCCGTTCAGACTGCTGGGGTCAGCTGGGCTCGTGGAGAACTGTGGTTGCAGCTCTGATTCCTGGCTAGGAGAAGGGAGCAAAGATGAAGCAGCATGTCACCACAGACGACCAGTAATGTCCTTCATCCTCCAGAGAATCTTCCAGAAGGTCACCCCAGCTTCCTCCTACCACCCTTTGCCCAACCCAGGAATCCCTGTTGGGATGCTCAGGCGAATGGCTGAGTGATGCTATGTGCTGACAGCTATGCCTCTGGCCCCGATTTTCAAGGAAGGGAGGGGGGAAAAAAAACAGAAGGGAAAAAGTGAACATGAGTAATGGGCCTGGAATGAGGCATATGAGATAACACTGAATAATAACGCGTCAAAAACTACAAGATGTATTTTTTTTATTTCCCAGTGGAGTTTCCATTGCGCTAATCCATCACTGTAGAGCAGGCAAGATTATGCTTCCCCCAAAAAACTCTGGGAGATAAATGTAAGTAAATTAGGGTTTATTATATTATTTGGGGTGATATAATTTCCAAGCGGGCCCTTATTAAATTACTTCCTTTGGTGCTGACACCTCCAGCCTGGGTCTGTGTACTTTCGCTTCACTTCCCTGTCTGAGGCTGCTTTGTATTTTAATGTCTCTCGTCATTTTTTTAGTGGGGGCGGGGTGGCCATAGAGAGAGCTGGAAGGGGGTGCTGAGTCACTGCCGCTGGCCTGAGCTTCTTCCTTGCTGGCCTTCCTGCCACAGAACCACAGCCTCATATAACATCGATGCTGGAAAAATGATAGGAATACCCAGCCTACACCTTCATTTCACAGAAGGGGAAACTGAGGTCCAAGGAAGAAAAGTGAGTTGCATTAGGTCACACAAATGGATGGGGACAGAGTTGAGACTGGCACCTCACGTGCTCACTCCCAGGCCACCTCTCATTCTATGTATGGGGTCCTTTTGGCTTATCAGTCTTTTTGGCTAAGAACAGCTTCAAGTCCAGTGGCAGAATCCCAGGGAATTTAGGAAAATTGGTTGTGTACTGCAAGGTCTTCCTGGTGACTCAAAAGGTGATGAGAGAAGACTTGTGGTCAGTCTTGGTTTGATCACACAAAGGCTATAAGCTTAGACAAGAGATTTCACCAATCTGAACCTTGGTAATTAAGTATAATGTCTTCATAGTAAGAAGGTTTCGAACAGTTTAGTGGTTTTCAGACTATGTTTTGGAGAAGGAAATGGCAACCCACTCCAGTGTTCTTGCCTGGAGAATCCCAGGGACGGGGGAGCTTGGTAGGCTGCCGTCTATGGGGTCGCACAGAGTCGGACACGACTGAAGTGGCTTAGCAGTAACAGTAGCAGTAGACTATATTTTTAGCAGTGGAAACTGTTTTAGAACCTTATTTGGGACTCTGACATTTGGTTGATGTTGTGCTCAATCACTCAGTCATGTCCGATTCTTTGTAACCCCATTGACTGGAGCCCGCCAGGCTCCTCTGTCCATGAGGCAAGAATACTGGAGTGGGGTGCCATTTCCTACTCCAAGGGATCTTCCTGACCCTGGGATCGAACCCAAGTCTCTTATGTCTTCTGCATTGGCAGGCGGGTTCTTTATAGCTAGTGCCACCTGGGATAGTTTAAAAAGGAATTACTCTGATTGAAGAAGAGGATTGGAGGTTGGATGGCCCTCTTCTCAGTTTCCCTCCATCTCCCTCAACCTGGTTTGAAACTACAGGTCTTGTTACTGAACTTGGGTCCAGCTGCTCATCACTTGAAAGTCAACGTTGGAGAGACAAGTGTTGGTAGGAAAGAAAGTTTGCTTTACTTTGGAAGCTGGCAACTGGGGGAGAAGGCGGACTTGTGTCCAAAGGCCAACCACCCTTCTGTTGATCAGGGGACAACAGCTTTGAAAGGGGAGTTTCAGGGGTGTATATATGGGGGGAGGGTGCTACCTGCAGAGTGGCAAATCAGGTCCACAATCATTTTGAAGTCAGTCATGCAGTGGTATGATCAGCACCATTGTGATTGTGTTAAGTACAGTTCATCTTCATTTCGGGGCTTCCAAGGTGGTGCTAGTGGTAAAGAACCTGCCTGCCAAGGCAGGAGATGCAGGAGAAATGGGTTTGATCCCTGGGTCAGGAAGATCCCCTGGAAGAGGGCATGGCAACCCACTCTGGTATTCTCGCTTGGAGAATCCAGTGGACAGAGTAGCCTGGCGGGCTTCAGTCCTTGGGGTTGTAGAGAGTTGGACACGACTGAAGCGACTTAGCACATGCACACAATCTTCAGTTCAAGGTCAGTTTGTTCCCATTTTTTGAGGCCAGTCCTTGGAATTGTGGCAGTGTATGTCACAGCTACAGTCTGGTCATCTTGCAGTTCACTTCTTTCACCCAGTAGGGGTTTCAGTATCTACAAAACAGCTCAAAGGCTCAGAATGTTATCTATAGTCCTTCAGGAGGAACTAAAGGTCCTTGACTTTGCTTAATGACTAAACTATAATTATTTGGTCTTGTTTGACTGCTTTCATTTTCTTCTGCCTTTTCCTACTTCTCTGATTAAACTTATTCTTTAGGTAAAATTTTTCTGCAGACTAGAGGCAGGCAGAGGATGGGGAAGCTTGTGGTTCTATCCTGGGAAGACCCCATAGGTCCTGCCCGTTTCAGGCCCAGCTTCAGTGTCTGACCCTGATTTCGCCCTGCTGTGCCCTCTGGCATTCTCACTGGGTCTTGCCCAATCTCCAGAGATTAATTCCAAGGTCTCTTCCAGCCCTGAGCATCTCTGATCACACTCCACAAGACCCATCCACACAGCCTTGTTCTCTTGGTCCCAACAGGTATAATTCCATGAAGCGCAACCTGCTGGTTACTACTTGGTTTTGCTATGTGTCATCCTGGACAAGTTATTACTGTTATTTTTAATCTCTCTGAGTCTTTCCCATCATCTCTAAAATGGGATAATAATAAATTTGATGTTATAAGGCAGTAAGAGAATATATGTGTATGTGTATATATAGCATTTTACTTAGCATGCTGTAAATGACAGTGATTATTATTTTCATCATGAATACTACCTCCTTGGTGTTTTCTGGTGAGGTTTATATAAGAGCTTATTATCAAACACAATAGATGGCTAACAAATGGGAAAATGGTAGCTGTCTTTTTTATTAGCTATTACGGTAATGGGCACCATGGTGGGTGCAGTGGTAAAGAATCCGCCTGCCAATGCAAGAGATGTGGGTTTGATCCCTGGGTTGGAAAGAGCCCCTGGAGAAGGAAGTGACGACCCGCTCCAATATTCTTGCCTGGGAAATCCCATGGACAGAGGTGCCTGGTGGGCTCCCGTCCGTAAGAGCTGGACACGACTGGGTGACGAAGCACACACGTGGTAATGGGCACCACGGGGGACCAATGATGAATACATTCTCGGCCCCACTCTCAAGGGGACTCCCAGGTTCTCTTTCCCCACCCGGACCTGGACACGGATGCTGCCCCTACTAGTGTCTGCATAGCTGGGGAGCCTGGAGGAGAAAGTCACGCGCATCATCAGAGAGATCAGCGTGGCTTCAGAGAGGAGGTGGACTGCTCTTCTCACGCTGCAAGATAAATCACACACGCTGAGTCCTCTAAAACAGCACAAATGAATTCATAGAGACAGAAAGGAGAGAGGTGGTTACCCGGGACTGCCGGGAGGGGGAACAAGGAATTGCTGTTTAACGGGTGCAGAGCTTCTATTTGCAAGGTGGAAAGCGCTCTGGAAATTGGCAGCACAGCAATGTAAATGTGCTTAACACCACTGAACTGAACGTCAAAAAGTGGCTAAGATGGTATATTTTATGTTACATGTATTTTACCACCGTTAAAAGAAATGATGAAAAGCTCGCACCTCCCCCACCTACCTATTCATGATTCCCCAGATCTGGAGGTTGGAAGCCCAACTTGGCTCAGAGTATCCACAAGGCTGAACTCACGTGCTGGCTGGGCTGAGTTCTCAGCTGAGGCTTTAGAAAAAAATCTACTTCTTAGCTCATTCAGGTTGTTGGCAGCTGTAGGGCTAAGGCCCCCATCTCCTTGCTGGCAATTGACTGGTGGTCACTTTCAGCTCCCAGGGGCTGCTCTCTGGTCCAGTCCATGAGACCTCTTCTGCCGTCAAGCCAACCGTTCATGCCTCTGATCTCTCTGACTTCCCTCCTGGGATGAGTGGGAAGAAGCTATGCTTTCACAGGGCTTAATGATTAGATTAGGCCACCTGAATAATCTCTGTATTTTAAGGTCACTGATTAGGGACTTGAACTACCTCTGCAAAATTCCTTATAGCAACACCTAGGTTGAGGTGCCATTGAAATATCAAAGGGGCACATTTTAGAACTCTGCATACCATGGGAGGTATCCTTAGACTGAGGATTGAAGGATAAACAGGATTTCTCAGGGTGACGAACGGCACTGCAGGTAGAGAGCCCAGAATGAGAAGTGCGAATGTTTGTGGAGTGGAGTTGCTGTGATGAGAGGTGAGGTGGGGCTGCGGGGGACCAGGGGAAATGATGAAGCTCCCTGCTGAGCTGAGGGGAGGGGGAGGGCTCTGAGAGTGTTGAAGGGCGGGAGGGACCACCTGGGATGGTTTAGGAAGAGGGAGTGACTGAGTGCACCCCGCGGGCCCCATTGGACCAGAGCAGTCTGGGAAAAAGCGGATGTGTTCGCCCTTGCCCTGTGTAAGAGGAGTGTGGTTCCTGTGTTCCTTCATTCCATTATTCTTCACCCATTTAGTAAATATCATGGAGCACCTATGATACGTGCCAAACCTGGGCTCGGTTCCGAGGACACAGTGGTGAACAAGGTGGGAAGCAGCCCACCTCTCTAAGTGCAGCTGAGTCTGGAGAGGAAGCGAGAGGAGGTTCTGTCCAGAGGGGAATGTGGTGTCAGGGGAGGTGGGGGGACTGTGAGAGCCCTAAGGAGAGCCCCTCATCCTGGCTCCTGAGTCAAAGTAGATGGAGCCGGAGCCCCTCGTCCCTGCCTAGGGATCTGAAGGTGGGGGAGTGACAGAGGGCCCATGGCGGATGCATCCTTTGCCTCCTCCGGGTGGAGGCCTGGGCTGGTGCTGGGAGGAGCCAGGGTTGGCTGGAGACACGCACAGTTCTGGGGAAAGGGGAGGCAGAGGGAAGTACAAAACTGTTTGATCAGAGCCTGGGCCTTGGGAAAGAGCTGAGTGTCTTTCTGCTGGCAGCCACGGCAAGAGGTGCAATCATTAGAAGGTGGCATTTTGCATTAAAATTGTTCCCATCAGCCAGTGACATTTTCTTGTTCTTTCTGGTCAGGAGACCTTTCATTGCCACAGATTCAAATGACTTAGGCAACAGGATTTCTTTCCCTCTGGAGGAGAAACCCAGTCCAATCACCCTGGGGTGGACGTTCACATTAGCTGAGGTTAAAAAAGCAGGTGAACTGGTGAGCGTGGCGAGGACTAGGGGGTGCGCATGAGGACACGCAGGACGACAAGCGTGTGTGTCTGTGTGATGTGCACCTGAGCCGCCTGGTTTCTGTGACGATGGCCAGCCCTGGGCTGCACACATGCCCTGCAAGTGTGTTCCTTACTGTAGGGACAGAGACCCACACTTAGGTCTGTGTGTGAGTGCGGGCATAGAGCAAGGAAGTGAGCAGGTGTGCATGGGAACGTGTGCACATGTGTGTGCAGGCAGGCACCCATCAGTGCCCAGGTGTGTGTGGATGGGTGGACAGGTGGTCTGTCTGAGGTGTGGGTGGTAACTGACTCGCGCTTCTGCTCATCCCTACCTGCCCACTGGCTTCCCATCTCCGTACTGGGTACCACCCCACGTCCAGCTGATAAGCCCCCAAACCCAGATGTCCTTTCACTGACTCTCACCTCACATTTAGATTTCTCCTCTTCACAGGGGGCTTTTATGACTACAAAAGCCAAAATTGCTCCCTCGTCCCCTCGACAAGCATTCTCCACTGCAGCACACACTTCCTTGCTTTTCCAGCATTCTCTCTGATGGAAGTTTTCCTGCTGTGTGTCTGCTCACGAGGATGGTCTCCTTTTGTCCCCTGCAGAATGAAGCTCCCTGAGAGCAGGGCTGGTCTTTCTTCTTCACCTCTCTGTACCCAGCACCAGTATGCAGCAGGCGCTTAGTCGCTGCTCCGTAGAACGAATGAGGACTTGCTTCCTTGCACTGCCCAGGGGCCGATGTAGGTCTTGGTGGGGGTGGGTATTGCTTCAGTGCAAAAACACTGACTCAGAGCAAATTGGCGGGTGAGAGGATGAGTTCCTTGTCACGGAAAGCATTCCAATCAAGCCCGAGTGAATGCTGTTAGCTTCGCACACCTGTGAGTTACCACCCAAGTGGGATATGAGGATCATTGAGGACTGGTCCCATTTTACTCCCCTAGCCTCACAGCTGTCTGTGTCATGCTCTTTTGTGCCTCTCATCAGCACTGCTGCTGTTGTGACCAGGTCAGGGGGAAGGTGTTATTCTCTCCTTGACTGGAAGCTCATTCTCACCCTTCGAGCTCTAGGAAGCCGTCTTCAATTCCCCTAGGCAGAAACAAGTCCCTGCTTTGTCCCTGCCCCCTGAGCCCTTCCTCTGGGCCTCATAGCTCTGAGCACTTGGCACGTTTGCTTGCACACCCCCAGGACGAACCCAAACATTGCAGACAGGGTAAGACCTAGCACGGGGGTGCCCTGGTGCCCAACAGAAGCTCGGCAGATGTGCGAGCAGGCACATGATGCGAGGTCCAGTGGGAAGGGGGAGAGTGCAGCTCTGAGAATAGCCTCTTCTGCTCCCTGCCCACGCCCCTCGCCCTCCCTGATTTTGCAGCCATTAGAGATTAATCCTTCCTGGTGACTCCAGGGGTTGAGCTTGAGAGCCTCTGATGCCCCTGGGGAAGACACTAAATGGGTGTCTGTGACCTTAAGCATGTGCTTGGGACACCTCTCCTGAGCTTGGGCCACTGGGCAGAGGGACTCGGGACTCAGGCCACTCAAGACGCTTGCAAGGCTCCTCCCTCATAGGAACAAGGTGGACTGTTCTGGGAGATTCCGGGCAGGAACAACACTTGCTGAGAGGCCAGGGCGAATCAGAAGGAAACGTGAGTTCCAGAGACCCCCACTCTCAGTCAGTGCTCTAGCAGGGAGACAGAGAATGGGGGCCAGAACAGGGACAGGACTGTCTGGGAAGATCAGCTTAGATTGGTCCACGCTGAGCACTCAGGGCAGCTCAGGCTACCCAAGGTGGGATGGAGTCTTGGGATTGGGCTCTGGGTGCACGTCGACAGCAGAGAGCCTGGGGGAGATGCCTGGAGACAGTTCTTTGAACCTGAGCTCAGAAACTTGTGGTCCCCAGGCTGGTTTTGTTACTTCCTAGGCACACAACCTTGGGCAAGTCTCAAAATCATTCAAGCCTCAGTTTTCTCATCTTCAAAATGGGATGCTGGGGCTTGAGCACTGGGCTGGGCACCATCTCACAATCTTCATGGCAACTCTGGGAGAAAAGCACTGCCACATTTCCCATTTTACAGATGAGGAAACTGAGGCCCAGGAAAATAACTCGCTTCTAGCCATACCCAGGTGGTTCAGTGGTTAAGAATCTGCTTGCCAGTGCAGGAGCTGCAGGAGACGTGTTTCCATCCCTGGGTCAGGAAGATCTCTTGGAGAAGGAAATGGCAACCCACTCCAGTATTCTTGCCTGGAGAATCCCATGGACAGAGGAGCCTGGCGGGCTGCAGTCCATGGGGTTGGAAAGAGTCAGACACGACTGAGTGACTGAGCACACAAGCACAGCCACACATTAGCCATGCTGTTAGCCAGGGCTGGCATTTGTGCTTTGCTGTCTCTCTGTAAAGCCCATGCCCTCTGCCACTGCTCTGTGGTGCCTTGCAATCCCTGCCAAGTCTGGTTCCCAGGATCAAGGTGACAATCCCAGGAGATCACAACTGACCGTGTGGTGTGAGGGGCTCCGGAGAGTTGGTGTGTGGGGCTCAGGAGAGCCACGGCCGTGTGGCTCATACTTCTCCCCAGCCCCGCTCCATTCCCCAAGCTGGCTCCTGTGGGGGCCCCCGGGGTCAGGCGTGGGCCAGTGCCTTCCCTGCTTGCCCCTGCCGCTGCTAAACTTTACACTGGGCTCTGTCATTAGCCCAACAACAAGCTCCCTGTTTGACTAGCCCTATCCAAATTTGCTCGGCGCGAGCAGGAGCCCATGGTAAGTAAACGCTTTTCTGTTGATATTTGAGCACTAATGAAGAGGCAGCGAGCAGGCCCATTAATAACGGAGGAGATGATTGTGTTTGCACAAGGCCTGTATACAGCGCGTCAGCCACCCAGACGGGGCCCGCCTCCTTATTGATTTCCCAATAAGCCGCCTGGTGCTCTTGTTCTCAGCCCAGGCAGGGCATCCTCAGGGTTGGATCCCATGGTTGAACCTCCTTTCCTTGCTGAGGTGCTCAGCCTGGATCTCGGTGAGGGTGGAGGTTTCATTCATTCATCATTCATTTATTCAGCATGCAAGGCTCCAGCATCTGTTATACACAGGCCACTCTGCCAATAGCTGAGTCCTTATCTTCACCTAGAAACAGCCTGCCCTTGACCTTATGGGGGAGGTGGGGAAGAGGGAGGCTCTGGGTAGACATATATGCAAAAGTTGATTCTTCGTGCGCCTCTGACCATGCATGGTACCACATCATCATAACACTGCCCATCAGGGTCCTCTATCCTCATTTCACCTTGAACTGAGCAGTTAACCTGATCTGTGATGGGAGGTGGCTCCCTGGCTGGCCCTGGGGGTGGCACCTTCCTGCCTCATGTTGTTCTTCAACCCTGAGATCCAACAGGCTCAACTTGGGGATGTCTGCTTTGGATGAGATTGTTAGTGATGGAGAAGGGCTTCAGCGTAGACCTGGGTCACCCTCCCCACTGGGAAATGTCCACATCCTGAGCTTTCCAGGGAGATGGCATGGCAGATCCAGGGCAAGTGTTCTAGAAGGGCTGCCAAGACCTCCAGTCTGAGCTGGTTTGGGGATATTTCTGGCCTATCTTGCAGTGAACATCAGAGTGAGTAAGGCAGTATCCTATCTAATGAGCTTACGGTCTGGTAGAGGTCAATCTGTAAAAAAAATAACTGGAGAAAAAGAAATCATAAAATGTTGAGAAGCAGGAATCCAGGGCAGAGGGAACAGAGAGGAAGGTACTTGAAGACATGGAAGACTTCCCAGAGGAGGTGACATTTGAGCAGCTTCCTTAAGACTGACTAGATGTTTGTAGAAGCCACAGTGACTATTCCCACTGGTGGGGCAGGAAAAGAACAGGGTCTGCCACTGACTGCCTTCTTGCAAAGAGACCCAAGACTTGTGTCTCTTGACCAGGTTTTTTGGTGGAGGACTTTGTCTGGCAGATCCTTGAGTTGGAATCGGGGTGGGGTTGGGGTTGGGCATGGGGAGAAATGGCCCTGGGAAAACAACCTTCTGGACTGGGTGTTGGTGTTCACCGCTTTAGCCTAATAGAATATTCTGGGGAAAAGATAAAGGAGGGTGTGGAGATGGGAGTCAGGAAGCTCAGATTATCATCCTAGCCCTGCCATTAACTGGGAGAATGACCTTGCCTACTGGAGTCTCTGTCTGTAGAATGGAACTGATCACAACTGCCTCCCCACAAGGGGAGAGGCAACAGGGGGAACAGAACAAAAAGTGCTACAGAGAAAAGGAGCCCAGGAGCATCAGTACACCCAGAAACACAACCCGAGCATCTGTATTTAACTTTGGTCCCTAGATAGACACACACTCATCTGACACACTGTGGTCCCTCCTGCACCACACTGGTCTCCTTGCTGCAGCCCTGGAGCAGAGTCTGTCAGCAAATAACTGAGAAGAAACTGTATTTGCAGGAGCCTGGGCCAGATTTACGATGCTGAGAACCAAGGAAGAAAATGGGAAGGATGGAGGAGAATGCCTGAGCTGGTCCCCTTGCATTCAGTGCTCTCCCAGGAAACAGGGGCCCCTGGCAGGGCTACTCACTTGAGAACCCTGTATGGGAGAACCCTAAGCTCCTGGGGCCAAGGGGGCAATCCAGAGTTCCCCTAGGGGCCTGGAAGAGTTCTGAAGAGTGAGAATCTAGCCTTCTAGGCCTGCCTCCTCAGCCTTTTGTTCAGGCCCTAAACTACTTCTCTTTCCCTCTTCCACCTTCCAGTTCTAGCAGAGGGGCAGCCCTTTTGCTGGGCTGAAACTCCCAGGTCAGTGGGCGTCTTTGACCAGATTCTAACAGGCCAAGAGGCAAGAGGAGGTGCCAGCTGTGGTGATCTCTTTTCTACCATCTTATTGTACACTGCCTCATATTACTTTCTGCCATCGAGAGCTGGAAAGAACCAACCCATAAACTCTTGCCCTCTAGCCCCAAGTTAGTATAGCTGCATGAAATGGAAAGCTGTTTGATGATGATCTGGACCCCTTTCCTGGGATGGAGACCTATCTCCATCCTGGGCACCTGGATTAAATCCAGCAGAAGAGGACTTTGGTTAGAGAGGGGAAAATGGCAGAGACTCTGTTAGCAATAATCGTGTATTTCCGTTGCATTATGCAGTTACACCATGAATGCCGATCAATATCAACACAGTGGTTCTCAACTTCAAAATTACCTGGAGACTGAAGGTGGCGCCTGGACCTCAGTCATTTTTGTTCTGGAAACGCTACCTGGGTGGTTTTGATTCATAGTGAAGGTTAAGACCTGTGGAGCTAGAGAAGCTTTCTCTTCTTGGGTATTGTTTCTGGGAGGGCTAGTGTCTTCATCCTACATGTAAGACTTGCAGAACCTGGACCCTCTTTTGATTTCCATCTAGGGGAAAACTGGATAGAAACTATTACCTGAGTTTCTGAGCCAGAGGTCAGAGGAAGAAGCAGCTGGGCTTGGAGAGGGAAGAAGAGAGGCCTGAAGCCTGAGAGGGGAAGGGAAGCAGGACAGAGTCCCAGATGTTAGTCACGTGGGACTTGGCACAGAGCAAAGGAGAAACCCGCCTTATGCTCGCCTCTAGCCTGTGTGCTTGACTGTCTGATGAGAAGGTTTCTTTCTTTTTGGGGAGGAGGGGACCTTGATCAGAAGGACTTGGGCTCCCCCATGAGTGGTGCCAGGAAATGGGTCTTTTGGGTTTCTTTCTTTTTAAAAAAATTTATTTTACTGAAGTATAGTTGATTTACAATGTTGTGTTAATTTCTGCTATATAGCAAAATGATTCCACTATACCTATTTATACATTCTTTTCACATTGTTTTCCATTATGGTTTATCACAGGACATTGAACATTCTTTGACATTGCCCTTCTTTGGGATTGTAATGAAAACTGACCTTTTCCAGTCCTGTGGCCACTGCTGAGTTTTGCATATTTGCTGGTATACTGAGTGCAGCACTTTCACAGCATCATCTTTTAGGATTTGAAAGAACTCAACTGGAATTCCATCACCTCCACTAGCTTTGTTCGTCATGATGCTTCCTAAGACCCACTTGACTTTGCATTCCAGGATGTCTGGCTCTAAATGAGTGATCACACCATCATGGTTATCTGGGTCATGAAGATCTTTTTTGTATAGTTCTTCTGTGTATTCTTGCCACCTCTTCTTAATATCTTCTGCTTCTGTTAGGTCCATACCATTTCTGTCCTTTATTGTGCCCATCTTTGCATGAAATGTTCCCTTGGGATCTCTAATTTTCTTGAAGAGATATCTAGTCTTTCTCATTTTATTGTTTTCCTGTATTTCTTTGCACTGATCACTGAGGAAAGCTTTCTTATTTCTCCTTGCTATTCTTTGGAACTCTGCATTCAAATGAGTATATCTTTCCTTTTCTCCTCATCTCACAGACTAGCAAAGTAATGCTCAAAATTCTCCAAGCAAGGCTTCAGCAGTACGTGAACCGTGAACTTTCAGACGTTCAAGCTGAATTTAGAAAAGACAGAGGAACCAGAGATCAAATTGCCAACATCCGTTCGATCACAGAAAAAGCAAGGGAGTTCCAGAAAAACATCTACTTCTGCTTTATTGATTACACCAAAGCGTTTGACTGTGTAGATCACAACAAACTGGAAAATTCTTCAACAGATGGGAATACTAGACTACCTTACCTGCCTCCTGAGAAATCTGTATGGAGGTCAAGAAGCAACAGTTAGAACCAGACATGGAACAATGGACTGGTTCCAAATTGGGAAAGGAGTATGTCAAGGCTGTATATTGTCACCCTGCTTATTTACTTATATGAAGAGTACATCATGCAAAATGCTGTGCTGGATGAAGCACAAGCTGGAGTCAAGATTGCCGGGAGAAATGTCAATAACCTCAGACACACAGATGACACCACCCTTATGGCAGAAAGTGAAAAGTAACTAAACGGCCTCTTGATGAAAGTGAAAGAGAATGAAAAAGCTGGCTTAAAACTCAACATTCAAAAAACTAAGATCATGGTATCTGGTCCCATCACTTCATGGCAAGTAGTGGAGGAACAATGGAAACAGTGAGAGTCTTTATTTTCTTGGTCTCCAAAATCACTGCCAATGGTAACTGCAGCCATGAAATTAAAAGATACATGCTCCTTGGAAGAAAAGCTATGACCAACCTGACAGCATATTAAAAAGCAGAGACATTACTTTGCCCACAAAGGTCTGTCTAGTCAAAGCTATGGTTTTTCCAGTAGTCATGTGTGGATGTAACTATAAATTGGACTACAAAGAAAGCTGAATGCCAAAGAATTGATGCTTTTGAACTGTGGTGTTGGAGAAGACTCTTGAGAGTCCCTTGGACTGCAAGGAGATCAAACCAGTCAATCCTAAAGGAAATCAGTCCTGAATATTCATTGGAAGGACTGATGCTGAAGCTGAAACTCCAATACTTTGGCCACCTGATGTGAAGAGCTGACTCCTTGGAAAAGACCCTGAAGTTGGGAAAGATCAAAGGCAGGAGGAGAAGGGGATGACAGAGGATGAGATGGTTGGATGGCATCGCTGACTAGATGGACATGAGTTTGAGCATGCTCTGGGAGTTGGTGATGGACAGGGAGGCCTGGTGTGCCGCAGTCCATGGGGTCGCAAAGAGTTGGACATGGCTCTGCGGCTGAACTGAACTGAACTGAACAGGATATTGAATATAGTTCCCTGAGCTATACAGTAGGACCTTTTTGTTTATCCATTCTACATACAATAGTTTGCAACTGCTAATCCCAAACTCCCAATCCATCCGTCTCCCCAACCCTCTCCCCTTGGCAACCACAAGCCTGATCTTTATGTCTGTGAGTCTGTCTCTGTGTCATACATATGTTCCTTTGAGTCATATTTTAGGTTCTACATATAAGTGGTACCATATGGTGTTTGTCTTTCTCTTTCCGACTTACTTCACTTAGTATAATAGTCTCTAGGTCCGTCACTGTGGCTACAAACGGCATTGTTTCATTTTCTGTGGCTGAGTAGTAGTCCATTGTATATGTATACCATATCTTCTTTATCCATTTGTCTGTTGATGGATATTTAGGTTGTTTCTATGTAGAAGATTTTTTCCTGATAATGGGCTGACCTTCCTCTGCTTCCAGCTGGTAAGATCACAGTTAACAGTAACAATTAGGGAGCTATCTTTGGGGGGTTTTGACCTAGTGTGCAGTGCCCTTCCACATTGCAGATTAACATCATTTGGCTGAGCTTCTGGTTCCACCATGACTATCTAAATGCTGGATTTGGTTAAGGGATGGAGGTAGAGTCAGCATGAGCCACAAAACATCCCCAGATGTTCAACAGGGACTTGAACACCCACATTGAGACTGACGTTGCAGTTTGGGAAGGAAGAATGATCCTGGCGAAGAGCCCAACTTCTCAGCTGAGAGCAGTAGAAAGAAAAGGCCTAAAATTTTTTAAAAATGAAATTATTAGCTGGAAAAGTAAGAAAAAAGAGTAGCTTCAGAGGACACCTAATTTCTTAGGAAGTTTATTAATTTTTTTTTTTGAAGGGGAGAAGAGGTCAGGGCAGAGATGCAGAAGCATCTTGGTACTTGTCCTGCACCATCATCTGAGGCCAGACCCTTGGGTCTTGGCTGCTGATTCAGGACCAGATACTGGAAATCAGCCAGCTCTAGAATCACTGGTACTAGCCATCTTCTTTTGGAAACTTGAATATGGGAGAGAATGAGTGGGAAAGATCTGAGTCATAGTTAGAACATTTACAGAAATAGCACAGGGTGGCCAAGCTTGCATGTAGATGAAGCTGTTGTTTATGACATGCAGAGAACGGATGAATGTGCCCCTCACAAGGGAGCTGTTCATGGATCCACTTCCATACAGACTGATGTGTCTTGCAGCTCTGGCTCACTGCCCTGGAATGAGCATATGGCAGTGTGGGAGGAATCGCTTTCTCCCTCACTCAGCATTTTACCAGCCTGCAGTGTGGGAACTGTGATTCTTTCAGAAGCAATGATAAGAGTAGTTTCTGTTCTTCCCTCTGTGCTCACAATCACTCCCTCTCTCCCAATAAGTTGATGAGATGGGAGGACAGGCTTGGGCACCCTCCCTCTCTCTGCTGTCAGGGTTGCCCTGTCTGCAGGAAGCCTGCATTCCTCTCTTCCTCAGTGGGGGAAAGGGAAAAGACCTAGGTTTGGAGGGCAAAGTTAATCTCCAGGCAAAAGTATTAAGAGCCCATCCATGGATGCAGACTCAAGCTGTGTTTCCAATGCAGTCTTTTGGCACTAAAGCTGGTGGCTCTTTGTGTTCCCATTGAGGGGGCTGATATTTGAAACAGTCATCAAAGGATGGACAAATTGATTCAGGAGAGGGAAACCACTCAGGAGAAGAGGGTGGCAAGAACAAAGTCGGGGAGGTACCCATAGAAGAGTGCTAGTGAACAAAGCTGAAAGGAGAGTCTAGGGAAGACCACAGAGGGCCTTGGATGCCAAGCTGGGGAATTTGAGCTTTATTGACAGATAGATGGGGAACCATTAATATTTATGTCAAGACATGACAAATATCGGAGAAGGCAGTGGCACCCCACTCCAGTACTCTTGCCTGGAAAAGCCCATGGACAGAGGAGCCTGGAAGGCTGCAGTCCATGGGGTCGCTGAGGGTCGGACACAACTGAGCAACTTCACTTTCACTTTTCACTTTCATGCATTGGAGAAGGAAATGGCAAACCACTCCAGTGTTCTTGCCTGGAGAATCCCAGAGACGGGGGAACCTGGTGGGCTGCTGTCTCTGGGGTCACACAGAGTCGGACACAACTGAAGTGACTTAGCAGTAGCAGCATGACAAATATCAGACTTGTGAGAGTTTAAAAGCTTGGCTTTATTGGATTTTTTAAATTTAAAATTTTTAAAATTTTAGTATTTTTAGGATTTCAAATTCTAAAAGATGCTGCTGCACTCAATATGCCAGCAAATTTAGAAAACTCAGCAGTGGTCACAGGACTGGAAAAGGTCAGTTTTCATTCCAATCCCAAAGAAAGGCAATGCCAAAGAATGTTCAAACTACCGCACAATAGCACTTATCTCACACACTGGCAAAGTAATGCTCAAAATTCTCCAAGCAAGGCTTTAATAGTATGTGAACCATGAACTTCCAGATGTTCAAGCTGGATTTAGAAAAGATAGAGGAACCAGAGATCAAATTGCCAACATCCACTGGATCATAGAAAAAGCAAGGGAGTTCCAGAAAAATATCTACTTCTGCTTTGTTGACTACACCAATGCCTTTGACTGTGTGGATCACAATAAACTGGAAAATTCTTCAACAGATGGGAATACCAGACCACCTTACCTGCCTCCTGAGAAATCTGTATGCAGGTCAAGAAGCAACAGTTGGAACCAGACATGGAACAACAGACTGGTCCCAAATTGGGAAAGGAGTATGTCAAGGCTGTATATTGCCACCCTGCTTATTTAACTTATATGCAGAGTACATCATGTGAAATGCCGGACTGGATGAAGCACAAGCTGGAATCAAGATTGCCGGGTGAAATATCAATAACCTCAGATATGCAGATGACACCACCCTTAAGGCAGAAAGTGAAGAAGAACTGAAGAGCCTCTTGATGAAAGTGAAAGAGGAGAGTGAAAAAGCTGGCTTAAAACTCAATATTCAAAAAACTAAGATCATGGCATCTGGTCCCATCACTTCATGGCAAGTAAATGGAGAAACAATGGAAACAGTGACAGACTTTATTTTCTTGGTCTCCAAAATCACTGCAGAGGGTGACTGCAGCCATGAAATTAAAAGATGCTTGCTCCTTGGAAAGAAAGTTATGACAAACCTAGACAGCATATTAAAAAGCAGAGACATTTTTTGCCAATAAGTCCATCTAGTCAAAGCTATAGTTTTTCCAGTAGTCATGTATGGATGTGAGAGTTGGACTATAAAGAAAGCTGAGCACCTAAGCATTGATGCTTTTGAACTGTGGTGTTGGAGAAGACTCTTGAGAGTCTCTTGGACTGCAAGGAGATCAAACCAGTCAATCCTAAAGCAAATCAGTCCCGCATATTTATTGGAAGGACTGATGCTGAAACTGAAGCTGTGATACTTTGGCCACCTGATGTGAAGACCTGGGTCACTGGAAAAGACCTTGATGCTGGGAATGATTGTAGGCAGGAGGAGAAGGGGACGACAGAGGATGAGATGGTTGGATGGTATCACCGACTCGATGGACAAGAGTTTGAGCAAGCTCTGGGAGTTGGTGATGGATGGGGAAACTTGGCGTGCTACAGTCCATGGGGTTGCAAAGAATTGGACACGACTAAGCAATTGGACTGAACTGAGCTGAAAAGCTTGGTTACTGATTAGATGGGAAGAACATGGGAGAGTAAGGTGTCATGAGGACCTCTTGAGTTTCAAATTTGACTGCTTGGGAGATGTGGTGGCATTCTGAGAAGTCAGACCCTTCACAAGCACTCTGTCCCTGCTCCCTTCTTGGCATTGTTGACACAGGATGGAGAAAGTCCAGGCTCTAGGAACTTGCTTGATGTCATGCAGTGGGCAGGTATCTGAGCAGGGCCCACAGATTGGGATTCCTGGCTTCCAGACTGGCATCTGCCATGTGCCAGGACCTGTGCTGAGAATGTAGAGACCAATGACATGCCGTCCCTGTCTTCACAGGCCTTACTCTCCAGTTGGAGAGATACACGAGGAAACATAGGCATGGGGTCTATACTGTTGCAACTGATGTGAACCACTGTATAAACTTGGGGCACAATTTAAAATCTGGTTGCCCAATAGTATACTTTCCTGATTAGCAATTAGTCTGAGGCCTCTGTCTTGAGGTCCCCCCAAGTGTCTTGAACTGTATAGTAATCCTGGTTATATAAGTCTAAATAGGGTTGTCCTCTTTCTGTTGCCAGGTGCAGAGAGCTGCATCCTAAGGGGCCACCACTGCTGTGACTTGCTGTGGCTTCTCACAGCTGACAGTACCCTGCAGAACCCACAAGCTCCTGTCCTCCACTCCTCAGGCCCCTGCCAGAAAACAGTGTGGCCCCAGACTTAGTCGTCAACCCTTCATACTTACTGATCAAGCTCATACACTCTGCCATTGTTACCAGAAGTAGAAACTGCCCAAGGATCTCAAGGAAGTTCTGCATCACTTACATAATTTGCCCAAACTAGCATTCTCCTGGGCACTTCCGTGTCCTTGATTTGGGCGTAGGTTACTCATGTGAACACCTCTTTATGATAATCCTAAGATAATTCTATTTTAGGGACCTACATTTTGCAGTCTATGAGTCCAGCCACAGATCTTCCTGATTGCTGCATCTTAGGGAGTAGACATTTAGCTGTCACTGATCTCTTTCCTCTCAAGAGGTGCTGCCTTGTTCTGGAAACTGAGCATCTGCCCCAGAAATGAAAGGGTAAAGCAAATTTTGCTAAACTACTAGAACAAGACAAAACAACTCCCCACCCCAGTACAGGTTTTGTTATATTCTGATCTCTAAAGCAGTGAAATCCTCTGGCTTCATCTTTGCAATTCCTCCAGTGACCCTGGGCAGGACAAAGATCAATTTTACAAGGGTAGAACCTCATAAGGGAAACAAGGTTAGTAATGAGAGGGAGTGATGAGTTCTTTCCAGGGTGGGTGTGTGGAGTGAAGAAAGACAAAGGAGAAAGGCTTTAGAAAAGTGAGGCCTCAGCAAGGACTCCTCACCCCCAACGCTGTATCATGGAAGATGTTAAGCATACAGAGAAGCTGAAAGAATATTCAGTGAACACTCCACCAACCCCCTAGATTCTACTCTCACCATGTATTATACTTGTTTCATTACAAACCCATCCATTCATCTCTGCATCCAACCATCAATTAGCTTGACTGATGAGCAGCTTTGCTGTTAATTTCATTTATACCATAAAGCCTCCTCCATTGTAAGTGTACAACTCAGTGGTTTTTGTAAGGTTAAGCAGTTGTGAAACTCTCTCTACAAGTCCATTTAGAACACTTCCACCAGCCCCAGGGCCCCTGTACACTGTCTATGACTACCCCTTCCCTCGGGACAAGGCAGGCACCAGTCTGCTCTCTGCCTCTGTGGGTTTGCCTTTTCTGGAAATTTCAGGTAAGAGGGCAGACCACAGAAGTAAGAACTACAATCCTACAGCCTTCAGAATGGAAACCATAATCACAGACAGTTAAACAAAATGAAAAAGCAGAGGATTGTGTCCTAGATGAAGGAACAAAATACAATCCCAGAAAAACGATGAAATGGAGATAAGCAACCTTCCTGAAAAAGAATTCAGACTAATGGTAGTGAAGATGATCCAGGATCTTAGAAATTTCAGGGAAACAGAGGCATACAATCCACGGTCTTGTATGTCTGGCTTCTTTCACTTAGCATAATGTTGTTGAGGCTCACTCTTCTAACATATGAAGTAGTTTGTTTCTTCTTATTGCTGAACTGTATTTCATTGGATTGATATACCACATTTCATTCATACAGTGTCTGGTTGACGGACACTTGGATTGTTTCCAGTTTGGGGCTATTATGAATCATGCTACTGTGACCCTTCCTGTGCAAGCCTTTGTGTGGATACGTGTTTTCTTTGCAAGATTCTAAAGGCTAAGTAGCAGCTAACTAGATTGTTACAACTGGAGGAAAATGTTTTTGGTGGGATGCACAATATGAGGAAAAGCACAGAAAGTTAAAGTGCCTGGTATACACAGAGAATGATGGTAGTTCAGTATTGTAGGGAAAGAAAAACAACTCTCTTTTCCTCTGCCCGTCTTGGGTTCGTTGCTGGGACCCTGGAAATTAGACTGACAGAAGACAGATTAAGGAGAAAAAAGAGCTTATTGATGTTTTCATCATGCCCACATGTAGGAGAACTCAGTGATGAGGAACTCGAAGGGGTGGTTAGAACTTGGACTTACATAGCATCTTGACAGGGGACGATAAATTTGTAGAGAAGTGATAAGACAAAGAAACAAGGGTTTATCCCTTTGAAGGCAGAAACTGTGGGAAGGTAAATAGATGGAGGAAACTAATAGAAGATGAAGGTTGTGTTAGCAAGATTTTTTATGTAGATTCCTCGAGTGTCATCTCTGGGCTGATAAGAGTCTAGAGTTGTCTCCAGTGATTAAGAATCATCCTGCTTTTCCTGATAGAGAAGGGGAGGCCAGAGAATTCACCTTGTGTCTGGTTTAAAAATTTTTTTATTTATTTGTTTATTTATTTTTGGCTGTGCTGGGTCTTCGTTGCTGCCTGCAGCTCTTCTCTAGTTGCGGCAAGTAGGGACGACAGTCTAGCTGCTGTGTCTGGGCTTCTCATTGTGGTGGCTTCTTTTTTCGCGGAGCACAGAGGCTAGGGTGCATGTGGGCTCAGTTCTTGTGGTTCCTGGGCTCTGGAGCCTGTGGGCTTCAGGGTTTGTGATACATGGGCTTAATTGTTCCGTGGCATGTGGAATTCTCCCAGACCAGGGGTTGATCCTGTGTCTCCTGAGTTCACAGGCAGATTCCCAACCAGTGGACCACCAGGGAAGTCTGTGTCTGCTTTTGAAAAATTACCTTCAGCCCAAAATAATCCTTACGGAAGAGTTGCATGGTTTGGGGTGGTATGCTTTGAACCCCTTCAGTATCATGAGGATAAAGAGGTAGGGAGGAGCTAGATCACAAAGCCTATGCTGGGGAGGGAGAGGTGTTGTATTGTGTTTTGAAGGCTCCAAAAAATCTTGGAGGAGTTTTGAAGGAATTCCGATGGTCAAGTGTGCTTTGTAGAAAGATCATCGGCTTGGAGTCCAGCGTATAGGTCAATTAGAAAGGTATTGTAATTGATAGGTGAGAGATTTAACCTGGTCTTGATTCAGAGTGGGGGTGATTTGGGGTAAACTGGATTGAGACTCTTGTGTATGTGTGTTCTTGGAGGGTGGACTTGGGGTGTTATGGGGCCAGCCAAGTGATTCAACCTTGCCTGCAGCCCCATAATTACCTGTTCTCCAGAGAGCGGGCAGGAGCAGCCCCCAGCTCTCCTTCCCTACCCGTGTGTGGCTCTCAAGGTTAGCGCCATGGGGGTCAGCACTGTTTAAATGTTGATTACAGAGACGGTGGGAGCCGCTCAGATTTCTAATTAAGATTAAAGAATGTACCCGGCTTATAAATGGTTCTCAGGAATGTATAATTTGATTAGTCTGTTTTCTCCGGGCGCTTTAATTTCTGGATTAGTGAACGTGGCCTCTGACTACAGGTGGGGCCGTTTGCTCACCACACACGAATTCTGGGACCTTGTAGCACATCTGAATGGCAGGGAGGTAGGACAAGAGGAGAAGAGTGAGCCTTGGCCAGAGTGGTCCTTCTCCTTTTGTTTCTTCTCTTCCTCTGCACTTTTGGACAAGAATGAAGATTCCCAACTCAGGATCAAAAAGTGCCCAAATATTGGCTATAAAATAAATGCACTCACCTGAATCTCATTTACATTTATTTACTTCTATCCAAAGCACAGGAGGCGGGTCCTCTTCCCTTTTCCCATTTTGAGCCCAGCCAGCTAATTCCTGGCAGGGCCCAGCCTGCGGGGGCTCCATCTCTGTAGGGAGCATTGCCCCAGTGTCAATCATAATCACCATGGTAAGTCGAGGGCTGATTCAGAGGCTGCTTCCACAGGGCTCTGGGCGCTCCCAGTGAGGAGCCAGGTCCACTGCAGGCTCTGGCTGCTCCCGGGGTCATATCTCCTGGTGGAGGCATCCTAGGCTCCGGGTCCTGTTACCACCTTCCCTCCTCACATCCTTTATCCTCCTGCCCAGGCTGCACTCCCACTTTTGTGACCCCTGGCACTCATGGGTCTCTTCCTTCATTAAAAAGGAATTTAAAAAAAAATTCTACTTTACAACTGTATTGGTATAAAGATAAAAAAAAAGTTGATATTATGTGTTAGAACATTTTATTCTATCTGAAAGTTCATTTGTTCTCTTCTGATTTTAAAAGAAATTAAAACATTTCCTCGGGCCCCTGAAAGTATAATGGGCTCTGTGCCCCCCATGACTAAAGGATGAGGCAGCCCTGTCATACCCGCCCCCGCCCCCAGAGCTCTTGGCTGGCTGCACACCTCCTCACCCCCTAGTGACAGATCGGGTCAGGGCTGGGCGGTTGGGGGGCGGGGGTGTCCAGTGGACCTAGCGCTGCTCCTCCCTGCAGGTCTCAGAGGAAGCTTGTGTTAGCTCTGCGCACCCCTCTTGCCATGTCCCTAGCCTCTGCCTGGCCGGTCTTCAGCGCATCTTCTGACACCCACGTCACCCCCGTGGAGGGGAGCCGAAGCGTTCCCATCCCCCAACCGGCCTGATACCCCCCCCCCCTCCACGCTCCACCCTCCCGTCTGTATTCTTGCGTCCAGATCTCTGGAGGGCCTGGGAAAGGGATTTAAAGCTCAGAGGGGTGGGGGCTGCGGCCGGCGGTGGTTCCCGCGATCCGGGTCTCGGTTCCTGCCCCGCCTGCTCCTGCGGAGCAACCTGGCAAAGGGGTCTCTCCCGGCTCCCCGCGCTGCTCAGGAAGCGTGTTGGGAAGAGGCTAAGGATAATTAACACTTGGGGCGCGTTTTGTCTTCGAAGTGCTTTACAAACACGACCTAATTAGCCCACGGGGAGGAGCGGCGCCACCGAAACGCTTGCATTATTATTCATTTCTATAGTCTGGAGCGCGCAGCCTTGGCGCGCGAGTGTTGTCGGGGAGGATGTCTCCTCCCAGCGCCTCCGGGCTCTCGGTGGGCAGGGCCCTGCAGACAGGCCAAGTCTAATTTGGCACACGGCAGCCTCTTCGCAAGCACCTCATTTAGTCTCCCTGGCAATCCAGAGAAATGCGTAGGCTCCGGGGCTCAGTGAGGTTAAGTGACACGTCCAAGACCACACAGCCTCAAGGAGGCGCTGAAATTCAAACCAGGCCCCGAACCGCAAAGGGCCAGATCTTCGTCCCCGCTTCCCGGGCACCTAACGGGCCGGGCGCAGCGAGATTCTGGGATTCCCCGCCTGGCTCGCAGCATCCCGGCCCAGCGGAGAAAGCCGGCGGAGGCTGGCGACTGCGGGCGGCTGGCGGCGGTGCGCGCGCTCCCCGGCCGGCCGAAACTGTTGCCAGCGCAAAGCTCCCCGCTACACCTGAGCCGGGGACAGATGTGCATCAATATTTATTCGGAACTCCCAGGAAACCTGGATGAAGTGTAATTATCTCAGCTCAATCAGCTCGGATTAGCATAACATCAAGTCACCCATCAGACGGAGGGTTTGATTTCGGGGATCAAAGCGCCGCGCTGTAGCCGCTGATTAATCGGAGAGAGGAGAGCTGAGAGAAGAAAGCTGAGCCGGCTCCTCGAGCCACAGCTGCGCCGCTTTGATGCGCGGATTGTGCCAAGTTCACTTTCTCGGCGCGTTCGGCACCCGCCCTGGCCGCTCCCTGGATCCGCTGCACCCGCCGCCGAGTCTCTGGGTTTTAGCGCCGTTTCTCGGGTAGCAAGTCGCTACCTTTAACGTAATCCACCGCCACCTTTCTCCGTGACAGCGCTAGGCTGTGCTGTGAAGCGGAGTGCTTGCCTGTCGATTTTCTGCTCTGGAGGCGCAAAGAGCTGTGGGGCTGGCCCGCGCGGGAGCCGTACTCTAGCGAGGGACCGCCCGTCTCCTGGTATCTCTGCTCTGAGAGTGAGCCGTGAGCAGTCCTTCCGAGGCTGCCCTGAGGCTGAGCCGAGGAGTGAAATGCTGGCGTTCAAGACCTTCCCCAGGCCAGCTCCAGCCAACCCTTTCCACCTCGCCAGCCCCATCCCCTCCCGCCACACAAAAATCGCTGAGGTTTGCTTAGCTCGCCCCGCTTCCTTGATTCTGTACCTTCGTGCAGTCTGTTTGCCCGACGGGGATGCCCTTGTGCCCCCTTCCCTTTCTCTAACCAACTCTGACATCTTTAGCACAGTCCGCGTGCCTCTTGCCCTGGTGAAAGCCTGTCCTCACGCTTCCAGGGGGTTCAGCCAGCGAGGGGAGCCGCTGTCCTGGCATCCTGGCATTGTGCTGTCATGATCTGATCCGACCCCCCTTTCCCAGCAGACCTGCACTGTGCCCTGGGATGGCCCAGGCCGCCCTTTTCTGGGGGATGAGGATGGGTGAATTTGATTGCTGATCCACATGGCTGCCCCTCCAACTTCAAGTCTCCTCCTTCCAATTTGCACTAGCTCCCCCCATCCTCATCCAATGTGCTGAGGGCAGGAATCCTACCTTATCTGTTCTTATGTCCCCTTGGATACAGTCCTTGGCCCAAAGCAGATGTGAATTCTAGCTTTTGCCCTTGGCTAACTCTCTGTTTCCTTAAACAAGTGGCTTGACCTCCCAGAAACTCAGATCGCCAAGGTGCATGGGTTTGTGTGGTTGTAATGTTCTGGGTTCTGTGATCTTTCAGAAACCCTGTCCAGTGAAGCCGCTCCTAGAGGAAAGCGCCCCACTTAGTACAGGGGATCCTAGAATCTTAGGGTTGAAGGGAAGCTCATGACCCCTTCCTCATCCTTCTGACAAACCTTCATCCTTTGCTAGAGGAGATGGGAGAGCAGAATTCAGCACTGAAGGTCTGCCCTGCCACTGGTCCACATGGGAGCTTGGCCAGCATGGTGGAGGTAGTGGACTGGAGGATCCACATGGCCACTCTTCAGCTCTCTCTGTCTGACGGCATGGAGGCATCAGCCATGGCATCACCTAGGGTGTCTGAACACCAGGATTCTCCCGGCAAAAAGCCTGGAGAGCAATGGAGACCCAGGCAGTTTTCAAAGCTGAGGCATGTATGTATCCATCTGCATTCTTCTCTGGAATGCAAGTTCATGAAGGCAGGGACTGTCTCTAGTTTATTCCCTACTATGCCCTACAATCAAAGCTCAGTGCCTAACACATAGTAGGTGCTCAATAATTAGATGTAGAAGAGATCAAAGAAGAAAGAACTGGAAGAGGAAGAAAGGAAAGAGGGAACGAAGGAAGGATTAAAGGTTTGCAACCCCCCGAAGGGGGCTGAGTCTTGAGAGTGGGTGGGCATGTGCCCAGTATACTGACAGAAAGACAGTTTATCTCCATTTCAAATCTCTGCTATGCAACATCGTGGATTTTTCTCTCCCCTTTAATTAAGAACTAAATATAGATCTTAATTAAGACACTGATGAATTTAATTTAGAGTGGCATTAGGGCCTTAACTTGCACAGTGCAATGCCATGTTTGTATAATGTGGGATATAAGCTAAATGAGTGCTTGTTTGTTACCACCATAAATAATTCACTCGCAAATCCCTTTTGAAGCATCACTCACACTAACCCGCCCCCCTCTAGAGGATGCTCTGGGATGCCCACTGTCTAGTCCCTTTTCATTTGTCCATATCACAAGAGCGTCCTATCCTGTTCCCACCAAGCTTGAATCCTCCTTTGTCTACTTTCGCTGCCTTGCCCATGTCCGCCTTTGTTCACACCAGTCGCTCTGCTGGGAATGCCTTTCCCCCCACGTTTTACTCTGTCAAGAGAATTCCTCCCCTTCCTTCAAGTTCCAGGGCAGGTGTGTGGGTTTGATGAAACCCTCTCTGCTCTCTTGTCTGTCTCCTGATCTCTAAGCACTTAAGTTGAGAGCGCCAAACTCCCGCAGAGTTTTGTTAATTCCAGCACTTATGCTGCCACGCACTGTTATTGTTTCATTACCTCTTATCTCCATGGGCTGGATTTTGAGTGCCATGCACAGGTCCTGTGCCCAGTGGGGAGAAGCTGTGACTTTGGCTTTTATCCACGGACCAAAGGAGCCAAGCTCCCATGTCAGTCCTGGATGCCAGGAGATAATGTTGGGACCTGATAGACCCTTACGATTTCTGCAGTGAGTCAGGGCACAGCAAGGGCTGGTGGTCCAGTTGTGTTGTGTGGAGGGGCAGAGCGTGAAATGGGCCCATGGTTGTATAGATCCCAGTCTGATGCTAAGAGAGGAAGTATAGCATAAAGATCAAATATAGCATTAGATTGTTGCTTTAGAGTCTGGTAGTCTGGGGGCTGGACTCGGTTATTTCATCTGTAAAATTGGCTTGTTATGAGATTAAGTGAGATTTTTCTCTCAGTGCAATACAGGACACATGGTAAACACTCAGTAAAGGGCACTGATGTTGACGATGGTGTTTGGTGGACATGCTCACCTGGTTGGAAATTGGGCCGCTTGCGGTCAAATGGAGGGGCAGAAGGCATCATTCATACTTTGTATATAGAAAGAAACTGGGCTGTAGGGGGTGATTGGCCTCTTCAGGAGCTCCACGCTTTTGGTCCGTGTTGTCTGTGGTTCAAGACCCTTTCTCTACCCTCTGTGCTCCTCACTGGGGAAACGAGGGCGTGGGATGGAGTGGCAGCCGACCCCACACACTCCTTTCAGTAACAGTTTCGCCCCCCCCACCCCTGCCCCGGTAGTCTTGGATGACAGCTCCCTGGCTCTTCCTCCTCTATTTCCTTACCTTGCATTGGTAAAACTTAATCACGGGTGTCTACAGAGTGGGGATCTTGTTTTTTAAGCACAAGCCCCCATGGTGCCAGGCACATTGCTCTGTCCTGTGGCCAGCGGAAACCGTCTGTGAGTTGAAGAATGAAGCCGTTTTCCAGAACCCACCACCCTGCTACAGCACCACTGTTCCAGGATCCGAACAAAAAGTGCATCTTCTGAAATCTGCAGATTCAGTTGCCTTCTCTCAACTCCTTGACAGCACTGTCTTGAACACTATGAGGCTCTAGCTCAGAGTTTCTCATCTTTGGCACTACTGACATTTTGGGTCAGATAACTCTTTGTTGTGGGGTCTGTCCCACACACTGAAGGAATTTTAGCAGCATTCCTGGCCTCTACCCACTAGATGCCAGTAAAATAGCACCCCCCCCAAATGCCCCTAGTTGTGATAACCGCAAACATCTCCATACACTGGGGGTCAAACTGCCCCTAGTTGGGGACCATTCTTTAGGCTAAGCACAGGTCATTTGCATTATCCTATGTATCCACCTGCTGAAGTTGTAATACAGATACTAGTCTAAGACTCATTCTGTAGATGAGGAAACTGGTTGAATAGGGATTGTGGAATCAGGCATATTGTCTGTTGGAATCTGGAACCTCACTTGACCTCCTTTTAGCTTCTGTTGCTCACCTTTAGTGTGTTGACAATCATACCTCACTCTTAGGGTGATCGTCAAGTTCTTAGCACGGTGCTTGACACTTGGTAATTGACGGATAAACGTTAGCAAAGATTCTCTGCTAGATGCACTTTCAGACCAACACACTTTTTAAAGATTGAAGTATAGCTGATTTGCAATGTTGTATTAGTTTCAGGTGTATAGCAAAGTGATATATACATATATATTTGTATCTATTTTTTTCAGATTCTTTTCCATTATAGGTTATTACAAGATATTGAATATAGTTCCCTGTGCTATACAGCAGGTCCTTCTTGTTTATCTATTATATATAGTGTGTAAGTAGTGTGTATCTTTAAAAAATTTATTTTTTTGGCTGCTCTGGGTCTTAGTTGCGGAATACAGGCTCTTCAATCTTCGTGGGAGTATCCAGGAGGATCTTTAGTTGTGTCATGCAAACTCCTCGCTGCAGCGTGTGGGTCTAGTTTCCTGACCAGGGGTCTAACCCGAGCCCCTTGCATTAGGAACATGGAGTCTTAGCCACTGGACTACCAGGGAAGTCCCAGGAGGTGTATCTTCAACAAACGTTTTTAATGTCAGTAATAGTAACCATTCATATTTGTAGAGTACTCATAATATTTGGAGAAGGCAATGGCAACTGACTCCAGTACTCTTGCCTGGAAAATCCCATGGACGGAGGAGCCTGGTAGGCTGCAGTCCATGGGGTTGCTAAGAGTTGGACACGACTGAGTGACTTCACTTTCACTTTTCACTTTCATGCATTGGAGAAGGAAATGGCAACCCACTCCAGTATTCTTGCCTGGAGAATCCCAGGGACAGAGTAGCCTAATAGGCTGCCGTCTATGGAGTCGCGCAGAGTCGGACATGACTGAAGCGACTTAGCAGCAGTAGCAGCAGCAGCATAATATTCAAGATACTGTTTAGATGTAGTAACTCATTTGACCCTCATAGGAATCCTGTATGGTAAATGTGTTTCTTGTTATTCTGACAAGGAACAGAAGCACAGAGAGTTAAATAACCTACTAGAAACATGGGAACAGGGATTCGAACCCCAGACCATGCTCTGTGTTGCACACCATGCCATGGCGCCAAGCTCTTAATAGGAGCTTTCACATTCATTTCATTTGTGAGCCCATTTCCAGAGACACCTTTTTCTAGGCTCGCACTATCCAGCTTGTGGCTATTTAAATTAGAATTATTTAAAGTGTAAAATCCAGTTCCTCGGTCACACTTGCCACACTTCAAGTGCTCAATAGCCCTGGGTAGTTGGTGGTTAGGCAGTGGGGCAGCTCAGACATAGAGCATCCCTATCATTGCAGAGAATCCTGCTGGGCAGCACTACTCTGTGATGTGGGAAATGGATTTCTTCCCCTTATGAGTTTTTGGATGTCTCTTTAGATAATTGATGGCCTTCAATCAACTCTGTGCCCAGAATTGTACAACCTCTAGAGTATTCAGTTCATTTTACATTTGTTTAGACCTTACTGTGTATCTGGAACCGTATTTGGGACTGAAGATATAAAGATAGATATGGTCCCTGTTCATAAGTGTAGTTTGTAATAGCGTTCGGTTGTTAACGTACAGAGCATCATGCTGTGCTTGTAGTGTGTGATCTGGGAACTAAATGGATGTGGGAGACACTGAATTTGTGCAAGAGCCAAATGTCAGGATAGGTAAGGCGGGGGGTTGGGTTAGAAGAGGGACCCTGGGGATGTTCCCAGAAGGATGCTTGTAGTCCTTGAGCAGGCAGGGCCAGACCAATGTTTTCCAGGATCTGGAGTTGCTCAAATGGTTCTTTGGCTGGATTTCTGCTATAAAACCTTGCAGCAAGGAGAATCGAGCTGTTAGGGCAGGGCATAATTTAAAGGAGATTTTGTCAGTTGGTGAAGAAGTTACGTTCCAGGCGAACCCATAGTTGAGCACAGTGAGTGGGGTTGGAAGGGCAGAGATGGAAAATATGAGGGTGTCATTTCTGCCTCCACCTCCGGAGACCCCAGCATCCTTCTTCCCACCTTCCAAGCTGAGCCCCTCCTCCCACCTCCCCGGGGCTCTCGACCCCCACTCAGCACCCCATCAGCTGACCTTGCCAAATTGCCTATCTTCCTGCTCCAATTCAATACTCCTCTAGCTCAGAAATTGCTTGGTGATATTGGGAACAATGAGGCCTGACTCTGTTAGTTCAGAGCAAAATGGTTTTTTTAAAGGGTATTGCATTCTTGGTGATGTATGGACAAGTCGGGAGAGCAGGGGGAGAGCTGGGGTGGGAGGGAGAGGTGAGCTGGGACTCCAGAGCAGCTGATGCCGTGGGGTTGTGGGGAGGGGCACGTGCTGCTACTGCTGATGCCAGGCCTGTGGTCCTGCTGATCTGGGTGCTGGCTGAGCCGGGCTCAAGGGAAACCTGGGTACTTGGCTGAGAGGGTGAAGCCATCAGGGCTCCAAGGAACCAGGCGCTGTGGAGAGCTTATTCCTTCTTAGGTCAAACGTAGCTTCATCTCATCCTTCATCTCACATTGAGTGAGGCTGGGACGTGGGTGGGAGTGAGGAGGTTTACATGGGGCCTCAACGTGACCCAGAAACTTTAAGTGACTTGCCTACTAAGGCCACACAGCACGTTAGTGGCTTTGTCCTAGAACCCAGGGCTATATGTGTGTCCCCAGGGGGAGGGGACACTTCGGTCCTTTTCTGCGTGAGCAGTGTTCCGTGGTATGCATGTTCCATTAGTTAGCCACCTGATAATAGACAATTGGGTCGTTTCCAGATTTGCCGGTTATTATTATTATTAATAAATAGACTTAATTGTTTAGGGTGGTTTTAGATATACAGGAAAATTGAATTGAAAGTACAGACAGTTCCCATATACTTCCTTCTCACCCAGTTGCCTGTATTATTAGCATAATGCATTAGTGTGGGTCATTTGTTACAATTGATGAACCAATATAGATACATTATTATTATTAATGAAGTTCACAGTTTACAGTAAGGTTCACCCTCGGCTTTGAACCTCCTCCAGGTTTTGGCAAATATATGTCAGCATCATATAGAACAGCTTCAATGTCCTAAAAATCCCCTGTGCTCTATCTGTATATCCCTCTTCCCCTCCTAGCCTCTGCCAACCATTGATCTTTTAACTGTCCCCACAGTTTTTCCAGAGCTCTTTTATTTACTTCTCTCTAGAACTTTCTGGAAGTCTCCCTTCATGGCTCCCTAGACCCAACCATACTCGGTCATAGAGATTTCTTGGGATGCAGCCTTCCTGGTGAGCTGGTTTGAGGGCATATGGGCAGCCTACATATAAGTTTGATTTGCTTTAGCAGCAGCAACAGCAGCAGCAGCAGCAAAGACCAACTATTGCTGGAACTGGGCTTCCCAGGTGGCCCTAGTGGTAAAGAACCCCCCTGCCAATGCAGGAAACATAAGAGATGCACGCGAGTTCAAGAAGATCCCTTGGAGGAGGGCATGGCAATCCACTCCTGAAGAATCCGATGGGCAGAGGAGCTTGGTGGGCTACAATCCGCAGGATCATGAAGAGTCGGACACGACTGAGTGACTGAGCACGCACGTGCATTGCTGGAGCCGGCTGATCTAGCCCAGCTACTAGTTCAGCTGTGGCCTCAAGGGAGCTTGGTGCTCCAGGCCCTGTTTGGGGGTGGGGGAACGCAGGGGAGGCAAGTGGGTGGCCCTGTCAACCGAGAGCTCAGCTCTGGGGCCTTTTCCAACCCTGCGGCCCTCGGAGACCCCAAGCACTCTGCTCCTTCACAAGCCAGCTTAGAAGCCAGCTGCCTGGGCCTTCTCTCTTCCAGTGCCTCTGGCTCAGCCTGGGGCTGTCTCCCGGCTTGCAGGCTCCCCCTCTAATCCCACTTTCATTTCTAAACAGACAGGAAAATAAGCAATTGATTTTTGGATATTACATACGCTGGGTGAGGAAAACTTTCATAAGGAAAAGAGCAGAGGGAGGGGTCTGAAGATCTTAAAGTCAAGACTACAAAAAGCCCACCGTTTCCAACTCAAATGGAGACAGCTACAAAGCTGATAGTGCAGGTGGCCTCAGGCCCTTGGGAGAAGCCTGGCTCAGCCATCCAGGGCTCTTTGATGTCCCACCTGAGGCTGCACCCGGGCATCTGTCCTCTCCTTCCCAGTGGGGCTCCTAAGGTCATCCTTTCTGTTCCCCAGCCATCAGCCATCATCCCCACCCATCCACCTCCACAGCCACACTGTGTTTGGTTCTTAAACCACCCAGCAGGCTGGGAATTCAGACAGTCCGGGACATGCAGGGTGTGAGAGTAGGAGAGTGGGAGGGGACCACGGGAATTAAAGTCAGCTCCTCTCATCATACAGGTACAGGAGCCTGGGTGAGGCCATGCTCTTGGTGCATAATGGAGGCTGTAGCTCAGACGTCCCAGCTTCCAGCAATGCCCGCTCCATCATCGTCAGGTGAGCTGGTGAAGGCACAGTGCTTGCAGAATATTATTTATTTATTGTTTTTTATATTTATTTATTTATTTGGCTTTGTCACATCTTAGCTGCAGCACGCGGGATCTCTGTTGTAGCTTTTAGGCTTTTCTCTAGTTGTGGGGTGCCAGCTTAGTTGCCCTGTGGCATGTAGGATCTTAGTTACCCAACCAGGGATCGAACTCACATGCCCTGCCTTAGAAGGTGAATTCTTAGCCACTGGACTTGCCAGGGAAGTCCCTGCAGCATGTTTTTAAACTCTGTTTTTTCCGGAGCTTGGAGGCTGGAGTTGCTGGGAAGGCCCAGGTGAGGATTTTCAGCCCCTGATCCTTAGAAGGATCTAGATCTCTAGACCTCCAAGGCCAGGACCTTCACAGAGTCTTGGACAGGCCATCTCTTCTGGCCTAGAACTCTCACCCATCTTCTACACGAAGGCTGGTACCTTTCATGGGAACCACGGCAGAGAGCATGGGGAAGGAGTGCAGGCTTTAAAAGAGCCACGAGGAAGAAGGAGAGGGTGGGACAAATGGAGAGAGTAGCCTGGAAACATCCGCTAGCATATGTAACATAGATAGGCAGTGGGAGTTTGCTGTATGACTCAGGGAACTCAAACCAGGGCTCTGTGGCGGGGTGGGGTGGGAGGTGGGAAGGAGACTCCAGAGAGAGGGGGGACATATCTATACCTGTAGCTGGTCCATGTTAATGTAGAAACCAACACAATATTGTAATTATCCTTCAATTAAAAATATACTTAAAAAGCCATGTGGGTTGTAGGAGTCCATGAAAAGTCATTACTTTGACATCTGGTCTCATCCTCTCACCAGTTCTTGGGTTTCCTGGGTGCTGAACAGCCACCCGCAGATTTTTAAACCCGTGGAGGCCCCTGTCCCTGGCATCTTGCTTCCTTTCCACTCTGCCTTTGGTGGCCTCGCTGGAGACTTCTCCCTTAATGTTTCCTTTGGTCGTTTCTCAAATAGGACTTTGTGGAGGGGGCAGCCAAGACTCATTTCACTGCCAGGCCCCTGGCTTGATCCTGTAGTGCCAGGCGCAAGGGCAGCAGAGATAGAAGCCATTCCGAAGGTGCCAGCTCCCTTGCTGCCTTTTTCCATCTGCGGCTATTCTGGGGTGAGGGGGGCTTTCCTGTTAGCCCTCCCCCATGTTGGTGGGAACCTAGACCTGCCCTATCTCCTTTGGCCTGGCCTAGGAGTCCAACACTTGGCTCGGGTAGCTGCAGGTGTGTAGAGGGAATTCCAGTTTTGACCTGGGGGAGGGTGAAAGCTGTGGGGGAGATGGGTCCAGGAGAGCAAAGAGAAGAAATATTTAAGACCAGACAGTGTGACCCTATGGGGAAGCGCCCGGTAGCTCAGCGGTAAAGAATCCACCTGTAGTGCAGGAGACTCAGGTTTGATCCCTGGGTCAGGAAGATCCCTTGGAGGGGGTACATGGCAACCCACTCCAGTATTCTTGCTGGGAAAATCCCATGGACAGAGGAGCCTGGTGGGCTACAGTTCATGCAGTCGCAAAGAGTCGGACATGGCTGAAGTGACAGCACATTTTAGCACAATCTGACCCTATAGCTCTCCTCTTCCCCCAACTCTTTTTCTTTTTTTAAATTTTTTTTAGCCATGCCATGCAGCTTAGTTGCCTGACCAGGGATTGAACCCATGTCTCCTTCATTGGGAGCATGATGTCTTAACCACTGGACCACCAGGGAAGTCCCCTCTTCCCCCAACTCTTGGTTTATTCAAGTAACAGAAGGCTAAGCCGCTGGGCCGTGCGTCTTGGGAGGGGAACTGGACTGACTAGGGCAGAACCTGCAGTCTGAGAGCGGGGAGCAGAGCAGTGTCACCCTCCCGCGTCATATCACAGGTAAGTGGTACCGTGAGAGAGGTCTCCACACTCCGTCCCACCTCCCACACAGCCCACCAAGCAGGGGTTGGGGACAGCCTCAGGAGCGGTCCTCCTGGAGGATTTGACTTAGTGTGTATCTTGGCATCATGACAGGAGGAGTTTCTCTCCGTCTGCCCAGGCGTTTGCTGAGGCTTTTATGTTGCCTTCAGCCCCAAGCACGTTCTCAGGTGGCCCGTGTGCTATTTACAGAACAGGCAAGTCTCGCCGCTTGCAACTTGTAAAGAGCTGGCGCTTGGACTCACAGGCTGGGATCAAGTCCTAGCTCTGCACTTAGAGGCAGGAATGGGGTGGGGGATCCTGTCGTAGCTCCCCAGGATGGGAGGAAAAGCCCTGTGGGGTCATCCCAGGGGTTGGCCCTGAGAGGGGTGGGTCCCAGGACATAAAGCACGAGGGCTCCCCCAGACCCAGGACTGAGAGCCTGGACGCCAGCCCGGCATTTCTGCATTCCCCGTGCAACCTGGGAGATGAAAGAGCACAGACTGTCAACCCTCTGGCCCCTGGGCTTCTGAACTGAGGAAGTGGCTGAATAATGAATGAGGCCAGAGCACTTCAGAGAAGTGGCCCCAGGGACAGTCGGGCAGGGAGAGAGACATGGACTTGGGGGGTGGGGGAAGGGGGCTCGTGGAGAGACACCAGGAGCCCTGATGAGGTCTGTGGCTGCGGCTTCCACTGCAGCTCAGAGCTGTGACTCACACAGAGGACAGTGGCCATGAATGCACACGGATTGTGTCTCCAACCTCCAGCTGGTCACAATCTCACCTCCTGGTGCCATCCTGATCGTTCCTCCCCGCCCCCCCGAACCCCATCTCCCAAGAAAAGCTACCTGTGGGGCTGGATGTAGGCTGGGCCCAGGGAGCCCTTCCTAAGATGAGAGCTGAAGGTCAGAGGCTTTTTCTGGGCATCTGGAGAAGAGCCACGTAAGCCAGGAGGGTGGCTGTGGTCCCCGTGACTTCTGGCGGATGCTGGACAATGGTGGCTCACACGGCCATCCCCAGAGGGGATGGAGGGTCTCTGCAATTGCATCCCTGCCAGACACTTGATTGATGCTGGTGGTGGGATGCTCTCTTCTCTGGAGGCTGCAGTTCAGTTATGTGGACACCCATATGTGTGACCTGGGACTTCCCACCCCCTGCTGCCTCTGTCACCTCAAGGCTCCCCTCACACTTCCTGCATGGCCTACAAGGGGCAGCAACTCCCCAGACTCAACCTGAAGGAATAAGGGCTGGAAAAGATGGTCTCGCGACAAGGGTTTCAGAGAGCCAGCCTGGATCACTGCTGGGCTGGAAATGTCTTAACAAGTTCTTCAGTACACACGGGGCCAGGGTTGGGGGGAGGCAGGGGGCAGACCCCTCCTCAAGGGAGCGTGCAGAAACACTGAAGCTATCTTGCCGCCCACTCCCTGGGGGTTCTGCAGAAACCTCATGCACTCTGCTGCCAGGCCAGGCCCCGTCTCCTCCACTTCTCCCTGGGCTGAGCCCTGGGCTGTGCTTCCGGCTGCCACCTGCCTCCCTTGGTTGGGGCCGGGCTCCAAGCCCGCCTGAGTAGACCAGAGGCACCTGGGGGTAAAGCTGTGTTAGAGCAACCCTCCATTCTTAGAGATTCCCTTTAACCCAAGTGCGGTGCCACCGCATCTCACAGCAAATTTCGCCGTCGTTCACGTTTTATTAGTGTAAGTGCCTTAAAGCAGATCAGAGATTCAACTAATTTGCTCATTAGTAAAAGGAAATTAGCCATTTGAGATCTGTTCTAATAAAATTAGCTTGGTGACAAACGCTTTGTTGCCATGTTTATTAGATTGCCATACTGCCTGCATTTTAAAGGCCAGAGGGGTCCTCAGCAACTCTTCAGGGTATGCACAGAGCTTCTCTTTTCCTTGGTTTGGTTCTTTCTTTCAGGCCTTGGAGAATCTTTTCTTTCCTTTCAAGGCTAATTGGGAAAAAGGGAAAGTGAAAGTTGCTCAGTCGTGTCTGACTTGCTTTGACCCATGGACTATGCAGTTCATGGAATTCTCCAGGCCAGAATACTGGAGTGGGTAGTCTTTCCCTTCTCCAGGGGATCCTCCCAACCCAAGGATCAAACCCAGGTCCTGCATTGCAGGCCGATTCTTTACCAGCTGAGCCACAGGGGAAGCCCAAGACTACTGGAGTGGGTAGCCTATCCCTTCTCCAGGGGATCTTCCCTGACCCAGGAATTGAACCGGCCTCTCCTGCATTGCAGGTAGACTCTTCACCAACTGAGCTATCCGGGAAGTCCCTAATTGGGAAGACTTGACCCAAATCTGTGTCTGTTCACACTCCCACAAGCCCCAAGGTCTCTCTGCCCTCCCCACTGCTCCCTCTTCCCCAGGCTCTTGCCTTGGCTCTGCCCCCATCCCCATCTCCGGGGTTTCTCTGTTGCTGGTCCTTTAAGGGAGCCCACCTTTCCCTCCTGAAATTCCCTCGGGCAAGATCAACTGCAGGCTGGAAGCCCGCAGTTGTCAGGAGGACCCTTTCTCTGTTCCTAGCTTGGAGCCTTCCGCCTTATTCTGCCTATTTAAGACCAGCCTGGTGACTGATGTCACCCAGTCTTTCTTGTTCCTATTTCCCTGGAAGTGACCCGCCCCCTCTAGTGAGGTCTGCTGTCTCATCTCCTTCTCTCCTGCATGAGCTTGTCTATCTGGTTCTCGGCTGGAGTGTGCATAGAAAATTCACCAATCAGCCCATTATACACAAAGCTGCCTGGGGGGTCCCACATGCGTCTGAAGCTAGGCGAGGGAATGTGTGGACTGTGGGGGGTCTTAGCTGCCCGGGACTGTCTGCAGTAGAAGCACCTGTCCCCCAACATTGCCACAGCACTCTGTGGGACGCCCACACTTAGCAGCTCTGCACTGAGATGTCGTTTTCACAGCCACTGTCAGCACTTGCTCTGCGTTGAGGTCAGTCAGTCCTCATTGCCTTTTTTCTTGATCTTCTGGCTGACATGGGGAGGTAGGTCACACTGCTCTTCCCACTTTTTAGTTTTTTAGTTTGTTGCATTTTACTTTTTTACATTGGAGCACAATTGCTTTCCGATGTTGTGTTAGTTTCTGCTGTACAACGAAGTGAATCAGTTATATATGTACATAAATCCCTTCCCTCTGGGACTTCCCTCCCACCCCCACCCCCATCCCACCCCTCCAGGTCATCACAGAGCACCGAGCTGAGCTCCCTGGGCTCTGCAGCAGCTTCTCACTAGCTGTCTATTTCACACACATGGTAGTGTGTGTATGGCAGGGCTACTCTCCCAGCTCATCCCGCCCTCCCCTTCCCCGATGGCGCCCACGCTTCTCTTCTCTATGTCTGCACCTCTATTCCTGCCCCGCAGATGCAGAGGAATGGATACAGAAAATGTGATACATATATACAGCAGAATATTCAGTTCAGTCCCACTACTTCAAGGCAAATAGAAGGGGAAACAATGGAAACAGTGACAGACTTAATTTTGAGGGGCTCCAAAATCACTGTAGATGGTGACTGCAGCCATGAAATTAAAACACGCTTGTTCCTTGGGAGAAAAGTTATGACCAACCTAGAGAGCATATTAAAAAGCAGAGACATTACTTTGCTAACAAAGGTCCGTCTAGTCAAAGCTGTGTTTTTTGCTATGCCGCAGAGTCGGACATGATGGAGCGAGTCGCTCCATCACATATATACATATGTTAGTGTGTGTGTGTATGTGTATATATATATATGCAGCATAGAAAAATGGTACAGATGAACCTAACACCATGGACTGCAGCACGCCAGGCTTCCTTGTCCATCACCAACTCCCAGAGCTTGCTCAAACTCTTGTGCATTGTGTCGGTGATGCCATGCAACCATCTCATCCTCTGTTGTCCCCTTCTTCTCCTGCCTTCAATCTTTCCCAGCGTCAGGGTTCTTTCCAATGAATGAGTTCTTTGCATCAGATGGCCAAAGTATTGGAGCTTCAGCTTCAGCATCAGTCCTTCCAATGAACATTCAGGACTGATTTGCTTTAGGATTGACTGGTTTGATCTCCTTGCAGTCCAAGGGACTCTCAAGAGTCTTCTCCAACACCACAGTTGAAAAGTATCAGTTCTTTGGCATTCAGCTTTCTTTATGGTACAACTCTTACATCCGTAAATGACTACTGAAAAGACCATAGCTTTGACTGGATGGACCTTTGTTGGCAAAGTAATGTCTCTGCTTTTTAATATGTTGTCTAGGTGGAATGGCTACAGTGGAATATTACTGAGCCATAAGAAGGAATGAAATCAGGTCATTTGTAGAGATGTAGATGGACCTAAAGTCTGTCAAACAGGGTGAGATAAGTCAGAAAGAGAAAAATATCATATGTTAATGTATGTATGTATATATATATATATATATATATATATATATATATATACAGCATAGAAAAATGGTACAGATGAACCTAACTGCTATTCTCAATTTGATGACAGATGTGGAGACTGATGCTTGGAACGTTTCCTGAGATTAGTGTGCTGGTGAGCCACAGAGTAAGGATGTGAAGCCAGTCTTGTGTGTCTCCAAAGCACCTGTCTCTAACCTCTGGGTTCTTCTGTGGACTTGCTGCCCATACTGGCATGGGGGTGTGTGAGCTTCTTTATTGTGGGATCTACATGCCTGACGGAGACTGGCTTGTATTGAATGCCCCCAAACATTTTGAGCGAGCTGGTGGGTAGGGGAGGGGTGGTGAGATGGCCCCACCTCCTCCAAGGCCAGAGGCCTGTTGGAGGGGGACCTGGGCTGGTCTGGCTTTTCATCTCCTTTGCCAGCAGCAGCCCCTGGCCAGCCTCTCCTGGCCCCTCCTGCTCCCTCACAGCTCGTCCTCTCTGGTACAAATCATTGGCTTAGACAACAGCGATGGGTTTATCCCACAGGATGTGACTCTGAATATTAGAATGTCAGAAGTGGCTGCCTTTGCAATAAGTTGCTGTCAGAGAGGAAATAAAAGGGGAGTTGCAGTTATTTAATTTGGAGCATGCCAGCAAAAAGGCTGGGCCTGCCGTGAACTTGCTACTGTTTCCCCAGCTGCTGGAGCATCAAACCCAGCAAGCCCCTGCCGTTGGTTTTTAGCCTCCTGCTGGTCCCACCTTCCTCCAGCCCTCTCCGCTCCAGCCTGTATGTCCCACCTGGGTGCCCGGCACCCACCCAGCCTTTGCTCATGCCTCCTTCCACCTCTCAAACCCCAACTCTCATCATCTTCAGGTCCTTCCCAACCTTTTTTTCAAAAAAAAGTATTAATTTATTTATTTTTGGCTGTGCTGGGTCTTCCTTGCTACTCATAGGCTTTCTCTAGTTGTGAGTGAGGGCTACTCTGTGTTGTGGTGCATGGGCTGCTCATTGCGGTGGCCTCTCTTGTTTCAGAGCACTGGATCTCCCTGGACCAGGGATAGAACCCATATCACCAGCGTTGGCAGGCGCATTCTTAACCACTGGACGACCAGGAAAGTCCCCTTCCCAAACTTTTGTCCTCAGTGAGTCCTGAGGTTTCACCCCTTTCTCTCGCCTACTGCCCTGCCCTCCCTTCTTCTGACACCTTTGTTATTTGTAATATGACTATTTATCCTTGCTATCAATAATAATGATCTTATTACTATTAGTCAATATTATTGATGTTAATTATTAATGGGAATTAATATTACTAATATTTTTCTTATTATATCTTTTCCTTCACTCATACTTCCATGCCAGTAAGGTAAACATGAAAGTGAAGGAAGTGAAAGTGTTAGTCGCTCAGTCTTGTCCCCTTCTTTGTGACCCCATGGACTGTAGCTCGGTGCCAGGCTCCTCAGTCCATGGGATTTCCCAGGCAAGAATACTGGAGTGGGTTGCCATTCCCTTCTCCAGGGAATCTTCCTGACCCAGGGATTGAACCTGGGTCTCCTACATTGCAGGTACATCTTTCACTGTCTGAGCCACCAGGGAAAAATGATTTCTTTTAAGAATGAGGAAATTGAAGCTCAGAAAGTCTAAACATCAGATCTTCTGATTCACATAAAAGAAGACACCAAAGGAGGCCAGTGATTGTGGTTCCACAGTCAGTCCCCAAGTGCCTTCCATGAGCTCCACTCTGGGGATGTTGAGAGGAAAGAGCCAAAGCACTGGCCCCCTGGGGTGCTGGGGATGTGCCCCTGAGCTCTTGTTCACAGGGCTCTGGGGGTGGGGGGAGGACATCCGGAGGAGGCTGTGGGTGGGGCACTTGAATGGTCGCTATTTGACTTTGAGTGGCTCTGCCTCCAAGGGCAGTTACACCTCCTTTCTTGGGTTTTGGCCCCAGTTGAGAGATGCAGGATGAGCAAAGGGCACTGGAGTGGGCGAGGGTCTCCAGGCTGACTTGGGAGCTGGTTTTGTGATGGAGAGATTTCCCCTCTTCTCAGAGCTGAGCTTTGCACATGGAGCATGTGCCCTGCTGGTCCCAGCCCCTCAGGAGAGGAGTTGGGGGCGACTCTTTGGGGCAAGATCCCAAGAGAGAGGTAGAGAGGAGAGCAGGGCTTTGGAGTCAGTGCAGACGGCACAAGTCCTGGCTCATCAGATGCATAGCTTCAAACTGTCTGCTCATCTGGCCTCCTCTTTTCAGGAGAGTTGGGAGGATGAATGGGAACATGAGTGGAGCTGAGAGGGAGGAACTCAGGGAGTGATGCTGACCCTCTAAAGGCCGGGCCCACTCAGTTTGATTTCTGGCCAAGTTCAGGACGCAGCCTGCTTGGCCTGGCCCTCCAGGTTGTGAATCAAGGGGGCCTGTAGGTCTTGGGAATCTGGCCCAGCTCTGCCCTCCACCACCCCCCTCCACCGCCCCCACCTTGAATCAATCAACCCCTGGCAAGAGGCCCACCTCGCAGTGAAAAGAGGAGAGGGTCCTGAAGGCTCGAGACACCTCTGTGCTCACCCTGTCTCTGCCCCTGCCTGAACCCCAGCCCACCACTCCGTGCTGCTCTCTAGCTGCCTCACACCTGTGCTTCCCGTGTGACTGTCCCCAGGCCATGAGGATGTGAACGTGCCCTGTGCAGTGGCAGAGGCAGCAGAGAGGGGACTGAATTCTAGTCCCAGCTTTGTGGGCTGGGCGGTTGGCTCATCTCTCTGAGCCTTTTCTGCCTGGTGAGACTGTGGCTATGGAACCGCTGACGGACTTCAGCTGACAGCCAGGGGGCGGATGTACCCGAGAGCAGGGTTCCCGGTACACCAGGGGTACAACTGCTCCTCCCTGAGAGGCAGCTCAGAGTTGAGGCTTGCGGGGCCTCTCATCACTCCCCAGTGTCCTCGGACCTTCCACATCCAAAGCAGAGTGGTGAAGGGGACTTCAAGATTGAAACACTCTTGATCCCCCTGGTATTTTTTCTGCCCCTTTCGTTGCCTCCCCTCCTCTGGGCCTCCCATTACACGTTCGCTGGTACAGTTCATCTCACCCCACAGGCCTCTGAAGCTCTGCTCATTCTTCTTCAATAATTTTTCTCTTTGTTCTTCAGATTGGATAATTTCTATTGACTTATCTTCAAGTTCACTGATTCTTTCTTCCATCGTCTCAAATCTGCTCTTGAGCCCATGTGGTGAGTTTTTAAATTTCTGTTACTATATTTTTTAATTCTACAATTTCTAGTAGGCTCTTTTTTCATAGTTTCTACTTCTTCATTGAGATGCCCCCATTTGTTAAGTCATTGTCAATATGCATTCCTTTAATTTTTTAAACATGGCTCCTTTGAATTTTTTAAACACATTTATAATAGTTGTTTTGAAATCTTCATCTACCAAATCCAATATCTGTGCCTGCTCAGAGTTGCTTTCTGTTGTCTTCTTTTTTCTTTTCTGATAGTGAGTCTGTTTCTTTCCATGTTGTATTTTTTGTTGAAAACTGGACATTTTAAGTAATATGTTGTACAAACTGTGGATTCTGATTTTTCACTCTTGAGGGTTGTTGTTGCTAGGTTCTTTTTAGTAACTTATTTGGACTTAATCTAGAGAATTTGTCTCCCCAGTAGTACATAGCACTGCTATCTCTACTCAATTTTTTAAAAATTCTTTTTATTTTTAGCCTGGCTTCCTGAGGATTTTCTCTAGGTCTGCATAGGTTAGTGGTCAGTCAGTGGTCAGTCAGAGGTATATACACACACCGTGAGCCAGAACTCAACCTCTGTCTGAGGCGTGTCTCCCACCTCTATGTGAAGATTCTGGGGAGGAGGCATATAATCCAAGTCCAGGCAGTTTCCAGGTCTTGCTTGCTTTCTACTTTCTGAGGCCATCCTGGTCTTCCCTGAAAGTATGCAGCCTCCAAGGATACCAGCCACGGTTGCTCTTCCAGCCCTACCATGGATCCCTAACTTCCAGGGGCTTCTTGTTGAGTTTCTGGCAGATGTGCTGCTCTCCCGCTTGCCCCAGCTGGGGTGGCAGCCCCTGTCCAGGAGAGCTGCAGGTTTCATCCACTTGTTTTCACACTGAGCAAACATTTTACTGCCAAATGCTGGACATGGACTCCTCACCTTCTTCTCCAAGTCAAATCATCCCTCTCCTGTGGTGAAGGTTGTTTTTTATGGTCAGCCCTGCCCAAGAAGAACCACAGCTGGGTGTGGAAATGGGGGCGGTCCCAGGCAGAACTTTCCAGACTTCCAATTTTCTTACCCACAGTTTAGTTTTTGGTGAACCAAGCCTTCTCAATGTGTTGTTTTGCCTTTGGTTGATTTCCAGAGCCCCCAAATGATTATCTTCATTTTGACTAATTTGTCCCAGATTTTGGGAAGAGACTTACTAAGTCTCTCCACGAAGAGACTTAGTGGAATGCAGTGGCCTCTGCATTCTGCTAGCACTGGAAAACTACCTTGATTCTTGAGACCTGGATTTATCAGTGTGTCTGCTGGAGGAGGGCATGGCAACCCACTCCAGTACTCTTGCCTGGAGAATCTCATGGACAGAGGGGCCTGGTGGGCTACAGTTCATGGGGTTGCAAAGAGTCGGACACGACTGAAGTGACTGAGCGTGCACACATGCACAGCTTAAGTTTTATAAGAACTTTGTACCTGCGAGGCTGGGGGTGGCGGCCGAGAGGAGCTACCCCAGGCCCGAGGTAAGGAGCAGTGGCTATGCTTTGCTGGAACAGCCGTGAAGAGATACCCCACATCTAGGGTAAGAGAAACCCAAGTAAGACGGTAGGCACTGAGAGAAGGCATCAGAGGGCGGACAGACTGAAGCCACAGTCACAGACAACAGGCCAGTCTGATCACACGGACCACAGCCTTGTCTAACTCAATGAAACTAAGCCATGCCCTGTGGGGCTACCCAAGACGGACGGGTCATGGTGGAGAGGTCTGACAGAATGTGGTCCACTGGAGAAGGGAATGGCAAATCACTTCAGTATTCTTGCCTCGAGAACCCCATAAACAGTATGAAAAGGCAAAAAATAGGATACTGAAAGATGAACTCCCCAGGTCGGTAGGTGCCCAATATGCTACTGGAGATCAGTGGAGAAATAACTCCAGAAAGAATGAAGGGATGGAGCCAAAGCAAAAACAATATCCAGTTGTGGATGGGACTGGTAATAGAAGTAAGGTCCGATGCTGTAAAGAGGAATATTGCATAGGAACCTGGAATGTTAGGTCCATGAATCAAGGCAAATTGGAAGTGGTCAAATGGGAGAATGACATTCTAACATGTATACTATCATGTGAATTGAATCGCCAGTCTATGTCTGACGCAGGATGCAGCATGCTTTGGGCTGGTGCATGGGGATGACCCAGAAAGATGTTCTGGGGAGGGAGGTGGGAGGGAGGTTCATGTTTGGGAATGCATGTAAGAATTAAAGATTTTAAAATTTAAAAAATAAAAAACTAAAAATTAAAAAAAAATAAAAGTTATTAAAAGCAAAAAAAAAAATAGGAGATGACAAGTGTGAACATCAATATTCTAGGAATCAGCGAACTAAGATGGACTGGAATGGGTGAATTTAACTCAGATGATCATTATATCTACTACTGTGGGCAGGAATCCCTTAGAAGAAATGGAGTAGCCATCATAGTCAACAAAAGAGTCCGAAATGCAGTACTTGGATGCAATCTCAAAAATGACAGAATGATCTCTGTTCATTTCCAAAGCAAACCATTCAATTTCACAGTAATCCAAGTCTATGCCCCGACCAGTAACACTGAAGAAGCTGAAGTTGAACAGTTCTATGAAGACCTACAAGACTTTCTAGAACTAACACCCAAAGAAGATGTCCTTTTCATTATAGGGGACTGGAATGCAGAAGTAGGAAGTCAAGAAACACCTGGAGTAACAGGCAAATTTGGCCTTGGAGTACAGAATGAAGCAGGGCAAAGTTTAATAGAGTTCTGCCAAGAGAACGCACTGGTCATAGAAAAAACCCTCTTCCAACAACACAAGAGAAGACTCTACACATGGACATCACTAGATGGTCGACACCGAAGTCAGATTGATTATATTCTTTGCTGCCAAAGATGGAGAAGCTCTATACAGTCAGCAAAAACAAGACCAGTAGCTGACTGTGGCTCCGATCATGAACTCCTTATTGCCAAATTCGGACTACAATTGGATAAAGTGGAGAAAACCACTAGACCATTCAGGTATGACTTAAATCAAATCCTTTATGACTATACAGTGGACGTGAGAAATAAATTTAAGCAACTAGATCTGATAGAGTGCCTAATGAACTATGGATGGAGGTTCGTGACATTGTACAGGAGACAGGAATCAAGACAATCCCCAAGAAAAAGAAATGCAAAAAAGCAAAATGGTTGTCTGAGGAGGCTTTACAAATAGCTGTGAAGGGTAGGGAAGCAAAAAGCAAAGGAGAAAAGGAAAGATATACCCATCTGAATGCAGAGTTCCAAAGAATAGCAAGGAGAGATAAGAAAGCCTTCCTCAGTGATCAATGCAAAGAAATAGAGGAAAACAATAGAACAGGAAAGTCTAGAGATCTCTTCAAGAAAATTAGAGATACAAAGGGAACATTTCATGGAACGATGGGGCTCGATAAAAGACAGAAATGGTATGGACCTAACAGAAGCAGAAGATATTAAGAAGAGGTGGCAAGAATACACAGAAGAACTGTACAAAAAAGAGCTTCATGACCCAGATAATCATGATAGTGTGATCACTCACCTAGAGCCAGACATCCTGGAATGCAAAGTCAAGTGGGCCTTAGGAAGCATCACTACAAGCAAAGCTAGTGGAGGTGATGGAATTCCAGTTGAGCTATTTCAAATCCTAAAAGATGATGCTGTGAAAGTGCTGCACTCAATACGCCAGCAAATTTGGAAAACTCAGCAGTGGCCACAGGACTGGAAAAGGTCAGTTTTCATTCCAATCCCAAAGAAATGCAATGCCAAAGAATGCACAAACTACTGCACAATTGCACTCATCTCACACGCTAGTAAAGTAAAGCTCAAAATTCTCCAAGCCAGGCTTCAGCAATACGTGAACCGTGAACTTCCTGATGTTCAAGCTGGTTTTAGAAAAGGCAGAGGAACCAGAGATCAAATTGCCAACATCTGTTGGATCGTCGAAAAAGCAAGAAAGTTCCAGAAAAAACATCTATTTCTGCTTTCTTGACTATGCCAAAGCCTTTGACTGTGTGGATCACAATAAACTGTGGAAAATTCTGAGAGAGATGGGAGTACCAGACCACCTGACCTGCCTGTTGAGAAACCTATATGCAGGTCAGGAAGCAACAGTTAGAGCTGGACATGGAACAACAGACTGGTTCCAAATAGGAAAAGGATTACATCAAGGCTGTATATTGTCACCCTGCTTATTTAACTTATATGCAGAGGACATCATGAGAAACGCTGGGCTGGAAGAAGCACAAGCTGGAATCAAGGTTGCTGGGAGAAATATCAATAACCTCAGATATGCAGATGATACCACCCTTATAGCAGAAAGTGAAGAAGAACTAAAGAGCCTCTTGGAGAAAATGAAAGTGGAGAGTGAAAAATTTGGCTTAAAGCTCAACATTCAGAAAACTAAGATCATGGCGTCTGGTCCCATCGCTTCATGGGAAATAATGGGAAAACAGTTGGACACAGTGTCAGACTTTATTTTTCTGGGCTCCAAAATCACTGCAGATGGTGACTGCAGCCATGAAATTAAAAGACGCTTACTCCTTGGAAGAGAAGTTATGAACAACCTAGACAGCATATTAAAAAGCAGAGACATTACTTTGCCAAAAAAGGTCCATCTAGTCAAGGCTATGGTTTTTCCAGTAGTCATGTATGGATGTGAAAGTTGGATTATAGAGAAAGCTGAGTGCCGAAGAATTGATGCTTTTGAACTGTGGTGTTGCAGAAGACTCTTGAGAGTCCCTTGGACTACAAGGAGATCCAGCCAGTCCATCCTAAAGGAGATCAGTCCTGGGTGTTCATTGGTAGCACTGATGTTGAAGCTGAAACTCCAATGCTTTGGCCACCTGACGCGAAGAGCTGACTCATTTGAAAAGACCCTGATGTGGGAAAGATTGACGACAGGAGAAGGGGATGACAGAGGATGAGATAGCTGGATCACATCACTGACTCAATGGACATGGGTTTGGATGGACTCCGGGAGATGGTGATGGACAGGGAGGCCTGGTGCGCTGTGGTTCATGGGGTCACAGAGAGTCGGACATGACTGAGCAACTGAATGGAACTGAACTGTACCTGTTTTGTGCCTCACGAGCTTCTGGACCTGACCTTTTCCCAAAACAACTGATTTGGAGATTTGCATGCTTACCTTGGTCCCTGGCTCCTTTCCCTGTGGGCCACCACTGGCTCCTCCACTATTGTCCATTCTATATGGGAGGATTAGGCCCCACGCCAGTCAAGTTATTGCAAGACCTAGAAATCCTTCCCATTGAGGGCTCATTTGCCTATCAGTCCTACCTGGCGCATACCACTGATGGAAATGGAAAGGGGTGATTTCCAACCAGGACCCTTGTAATTGTGGCCCTACTTCCTGTGGGGCTTAACTCATGGGAGCTCCCATTGGAAGGGCATCTGTCTGACTCTACCCTGGTGGAAGGAGTATCCGTGGCCCTCACTGCTTCCAGGACCCCATGGGCATTGTTCTCCCCAGGTATCTTTTGAAAACTCAGCTCTAATTTATCATGTTCTTGTTTAAAGCCTGGTTGTCTTGGCACCTGCTACTGAACAACTTCTACACTGTCTAGCCTGGCAGTCAAAATCCTTCATCATATGGCCCCAACTCACCTTTCTAGCCTTCCCTCCTGACAGTGTCCCTTACTCCATGCTTCAGCCCAGGAATAACCTGCTGCTCTTTGAAGACACATCTCTGCATCTTTTCATATGCTGTTCCCTCTGCTTAGAATGCCTTCATCCCTTCTCCATCTGGTCAACAGCTCCTGTTATGACCCATCTCAGTGGTCACCCTGTCTATTGACCCCTCTCTGGTTCTTCCAGGCAGAGTCACTGTCCCATGCCGTGTCCTAGCACGCAGCCTTTGCTGGGCTGGCCCACTGTACTGTCACTACCTGTTTCCATGCCTGCTCTCTCTACCTTGTGAGTAAACAGGGCAGGGGTGATCTTCAGCTCATCTTGGGATCTCAGTGTTCAACACAGTGCTTGGTCCATGGTGGGTTCCTGATAAATGTTTGTTGAATGTGAGAATGACCTTCCTATAACTTTTTACTGCCAGAAATGAATTCTCCTGATGGCATGTTGTATGTACATTCTGAAGTTTTTGGAGTATGATTTATAATATGGTTATATTCAAATGTAGACTCTACAAGACTACATTCAATTAAATTCAATTTTTTATCATTTTGGGTGTTTTTTAAACTTATTTAATACGTGTTGTCAGTAGCACTGGGAGACCTTCCTGAAACTTTATATCCATGCTCTAGACTGCTCAACTTAGTGTTGTCTGTCTGTTGTAATTAGCTGTCTTTGGAGCCTAAAGAAACATCCTCCCATCTGATTTCCAGGTCTCAGAGAATGGATGATGCGCCTGTGCCTGCAGTGACCTTTCACATAGCACCTCCAAGACTCTACATCCCTAATTCTATGCGTGTCCAGTTCCCACCAGACTGTGAGTTCCCTGGGGCAGGAACTGTGTTTAATTTTTTTTAATATGTATTTCATTACCTAGTACTGTTCCTGGAACATAGATTGAGATCACTAAAGATGTGCTGAATTAGAGAAAGAATGGGTGGATTGGGGGTACAGTTTTGGTTGGAGAAAGGGACCAGACAAAAGAACCTTGTCCCTGAGACGTAAGGGGTGTGTGCACAGTGACCTCTTAAACATGAGGATACCAGTTGTCCTCTGTAAAGCACCTATATAGTGCACTCCCCACTGTGTTCTGGTCACAGACCCTCACAGCAGCTTAGGGCTGAGGACAAGGTCTCTGATTGGTCTGGACCATTCAGTGAAGACGTGAAGATATTAGTGGCTCAGTCATGCTGACTCTTTGCAACCCCACAGACTATAACCCGCCAGGCTCGTCTGTGAAATTCTCCAGGCAAGAATACTGGAATGGGAAACCATTCCTCCAGGGGATCCTCCTGACCCAGGGATCAAACCTGGGTCTCCTGCATTGCAGGTCGATTCTTTGCTGTCTGAGCCACGAGGATCTGGACCACAGAGCAGGCCAACTCCTGGTGCCTGCTTCAGAGGGGTGACTAAAGAAGGGATCTATTGACAGGACACGGGCAGGCTTAAAGCACTCCGAGGTGATGGCAGCCCACTCCAGCACTCTTGCCCGGAAAACCCCAGGGCGGAGGAGCCTGGTGGGCTGCAGTCCGTGGGGTCACTAAGAGTCGGGCACAACTGAGCGACTTCACTTTCACTTTTCACTTTCATGCACTGGAGAAGGAAATGGCAACCCACTCCAGTGTTCTTGCCTGGAGAATCCCAGGGACGGGGGAGCCTGTTGGGCTGCTGTCTATGGAGTCGCACAGAGTCGGACACAACTGAAGTGACTTAGCAGCAGCAGCAGCAGGGCATAACAATGGCAGCAGGTAGGATATTACCACCCAGGCCTAGGAGGCAGCTGCAGCTCTAGGAGTCTTGGCATTAGGTAGAGCCTGTTGGGGAGGGAGCCAGGGGTAAATAACCCCTTCCTTCCCACCCTTCAGTCCCTCACCAGAATTTCTTCTGATGAATTCAAATGGAAGCCAGAGAGCCAGGAGGTTTGGGTGATGCGGTTCATGGAGGTGGGCCATTGGGGTCACATGGCAGGGTGGAGCAGGGTGCAGCTGGCATTAGGGGAGGGAATGGGTAAGACCCAGAGTAGAGGTATAGGGTGAGCTGAGAGCATCAACTCAAAGAGATGTGTGAGTCCACAGGCCTCCCCTCCTACACTGGCTGGGCTAACATGGAGGTGGGCAGGCGTGACCCCTGAGCCCCTGTCCCAGAAATGCAGAACTATACACCCAGCTCATTCAGTCACCCAGCCTGTCCCTCGCCTGTCCATCCTGGCCTCTGACTTCATGACCCAACACTCTTTCTCTCTATCTTGTTAAAAACCATCTACCCCCAAGCAACAGAGTCAGCTGGCTGTCAATGCAACACCAATAACCCTGTACTCTCCTAATCAATACTGGAGTAGAGAGGGAAACAATTAGTGACTTTCTGTCTTCCAAAGGGTGGGCAGTCTTTTGTGGAGAACAGAAGTGGAGGGCATCTGGGGACACCGAGGTCCTTCCTGAGTCAAAAGCTAGTGATGTCAGGGTCTTGTAAGATGGATGGACATTTGCAGAGTCGGTGTGTGGGTTTGACTGGAGGTGAGGAGTGGGAGGCCTGGGGGCCCTCATCCTGAGGGAGTGAATTTAGAGTTGAGGGAGGGAGAATGGTGAGCTTGTAGGTACTGGTGGCTTTTCTTGGCTGTGAGTTCCCAAATTATAGAGTGAAAACCCTTAGGGCCCGAGGAACTTTAGTGATCTGTGGACAAACTCCTTATTTTACAGGAGGCACTGGGCCTTCATGAACAATGACTTTCCCAAGGTCACATAAAGTGTCCCTGGCACTACCACAGAATAGCTCATGAAATCTTTTAACAAGCCTGTGAAGTGGGTCTTATCCAACCTGCCTTACAGCTGAGGAGGCAGAGGCTCAGAGAGGCCAAGTAACTGGTTCAGGACCACAACAGCCAGCAAGTGGGGAATCCCAGGTCTGTCTGGCTCTGCGGTCTGTGCCTCTCACCGCATGATCTAGGACAGTCTTACCAAGGAGACCTAGAGCCATCTCGTCATCTCACGCTTTGTGAGCAGAGCACAGATCTTTGTTTTGACAGCATCCAAGTCTGGTATTGCTAACTGCTATCGTCTGTCTGCAGTGGCCCCGCTCAGTGTTTGGGATGATGCATGAGGGTCCGCCTAGAGATAATGAATTGGATCCATCCTCCTTTCTTCTGCTCAATTGAACTCAATTTGGGGGTTTTCATTAGTCCATCTGGAGAGGACTGATGGGATAGTTGAAACCCAGGGTCACCTGCGTCTCCTACAGCACGCCAGTGGGCTGATGCCAGTCGTCATCATGAGGGGCTGGCTGATGTAGAAACCCTCTGCTCTGTGAGGGGCAGGAGGAGGACCCTGATCTGGGCATGTGCATGGAGTACCCATGCCTCCCACCGTGGGTCCTCCTGGGAGTCCTAGAATCTTGGAAGCTCTGAGCTGAAAGGGACCTCCTTGCTTTCTAATAACGAAATCCCTTCTGCAGCAGCCTGTCTCCCCTAAGCCTTGTCTAGTCTTTTCTTGCACACCTCCAGTGATTGGAAGCTCACTACCCTACAGCAGTGTACTCCCCTTAGGTGCATTTTGTGAATTCTCCTCAGCCATAGGGCTCCCATGTGGATGGTCACCATCCCATCACTGGCCACCTTTGGCTTTGGGGAGCCTCCTCCGTTCCTTTTCCCATGGTGAGTGGCACAGCTGTGGTCAGTTTCTGTGTGAGCCACACTGTGAACAGGGTCAGGAAGCACTGCTATGTGATACGAGTCAAAGCCACCACTTCTGAGTCCTCACGTGGGGCCTGTATCATCCCCCCACCCCATCCCAGCTGCCCTGCGATTTCCAACAACAGTCTGAATTTCACACTTTATGGGCCAAATGGTCAAGTCCATTCTGTAACAGCTGTTTAAATATTGGATAGTTTGTCCCTGTAAGTCCTCTGTTGGCTAAAATGCCCAGCTCCTTTACTGCGTCTCCTGTGCCATCATTTGAGGTCTGTCTGCATCCTGGTCATCCTTTTCTGTCTGAATCTCTCTAAAGCACTTAGCACGAAGCCTTGTTCCGGGGCGGGGGCTGGGGGGGTGGGGGTGGGGGGTTTAATCTGCAGAGACAAACAAGGTTATGGCCTCCTTCATTTTAAATGTGTCTCCATGAAAGCAGCCCACGTCCATTCACTTGACTGGAACCCCCTTCTCAACACTGACTTTCTGTTGCCTTGAGGCCCTAAGTCCTTTTAGCAAGGTCAAGGTGAGACCAAATCCCAGGACCATCCTCCATGGCCCTGGAGATGACTGTTAGAAGCTGTTACCATCTCTACTCTGTGCTTTTTGTGAAGAAAACCCAACTAGCAAGCATTTTTTGCACGGTCTTTCTGTGCTCAGCCATTGGCTGGTTCAAAAGAAGGAGGAGACATTGGCTTTTGCTTCAAGAAGAGGGAGACCCACCTCGCTCTTCAGGAAGAGCGGGGCCTGTCATGGGAGCATCCTGTGAGGGCAGAGTTCTCCCTGCTTTTGGTTCCAGGTCTCTTATTCTGTCCTTTCTTCCTTCTGCTCGCCTGGTACCCCGCCCTTCGCTCCCTGCAGTTCCACGCTCTCTCTCCTTCACAGGTGCCCGGTGGAGCCTTGCTTAGCCCACATGACGATGCAGGGTGAAGAATAGGGAGGGTCCTAAGATGAGAGATATCTGACATCCTCAAGGGAGGTCATGTTCCTCCCCCCTACCAGCTGGGTTGAGTTAGTTCCTCCTAAGCTGATGCTCAAAGCCTAGGGAGAAGGATCCATCCTTTATTGGCCTTCAGAGTATGTTCACAGCCTCAATCAGTAGCCTAATTGTTTTTCAGTTATTACGTTGTGTCCGACTCTTTGCGACCCCATGGACTGCAGCATGCCAGACTTACCTGTCCCCACTCTCTCCCAGAATTCGCTTGAGTCAGACAGACTCAGGTTCTAAGCCAGGCTCCATGCTTGTTAGCTGTTTGTCCTCAGGAAGGCTACTCACCATCTCTGGGCTTCGATGTTAAAATCTGTACTGTGGGTATGGAATTTCTATCTGCCAGAACTGATGAAAAAGTTTAAAAAGACACCATATGACCTACTGCTCACATAGTGGCTTGACTCTCTGTTTTTTATCAGAACTTTTCTACTGATGGTGAAATAGACACTTTCCAGGGTGAGGAGTTTGAGCAAAGTGGGGTGATTGGGGGGTGGGTTGTCTGTGGCGTGGTGTGCGGGCAGCAGCCCGTCCCTGGGGGCTGCCTGTCTCAGAGCTCGTCCCAGACAGGGGGCCTGGAGACTCTTTCAGGAGTGGCTGCTGGCGCCGCTGCTGCTCTGGGTCTTGCAGGAGCTGTCGGCTCTGCCCCCGGCTCCAGGCTCTACTGACGCTGCCAGTAACCAGCAGTTGTCAGAGTCGATTTAGCGTTGATATTTTTATCACATCTCAGGGCCTGGCGCCATGGCAAGGAATGACAGAAGCAGAATGCTAAATAATTTCTCTAAATAATGTATGCTCCCCGGGCTGCCTGGAGGGAGGAGGAGCTGAGGGACAGGGGGGACTCTGGCTTGGGTTTCAGTTTATGTGTGAGGGACACACTGAGTCCCTCATCCCCTGGGTCCAGCCCCTGACAGCCTCATGCGGGCTGGCTCGGGGCTGAGTGCAACTGACCACCAGGCAGCAGGGCCGGTGGGGAGTGGAGGTCAAGAGGAGACGGAGTCGGGGAAGAGGAGAGAGAGACTGTAGGGCTCAGACTCAATAAATACTTGTTGATTGGATTTGAGAGGAGAGAGGAAAGAAAGGGGGGGCAGAGAGGCAGAGGCTGAGTTAGAGACTGAGAGGAGAGAGGGGGGAGGGCATACAGAGAGAAGCAGGAGGAGCAGGGGAAGCCAGAGAATAGAGAACGCCAGAGAATGGGAGTGGAGAAGACAGAGATGATGCGAGGGAAGATGACAGACGGCACGGGGGCAGGCTGGGGACCCCGGAGGGTGGCAGCAACAATTCCCCGAGAGGCCAGAGCTCCAGAGAGTGAAAACATCATTACTTGCAAGCCTCTATCCCTCCATGCTTACTCCCTCCAGTCCTCAGCTTGCTTCTGGGCACAGAGGTGTGTCTCTAGGCTTTGTCTGGGGAGGCAGGGAGGTCAGAGCTGTTCAGGCTCAAAGCCTTCTCAAACGAACCATCTCTGGGGGAAGCCACGCATCCACGCAGCAGTGGAGTGGGGGTGGGGGTAGTCCCGCCTCTTCTCATTCGCCACCCTTGGTTACCACCTAAGAATGGTTATGCTGCAGCAATGCTAAACCCCTAAATCCCAGCTGCTTATCACAAAAGGTAACTCTCCCTTGTTCACTGAACACATGGCATCCATCTCCATCATCCTCCCGCCCAGGCCTCCTGAGGTCCTGGGAATGTCATCCACGTGGGAGACTCATCCAGAATCCTGGGCTCGCTGCCTTCACATCTCTTCACATGTATTTTGGTCTCTATCTTCTCTCTACTTTCAGCAGCAACTCCCACAATGGCATGCGGCTCTTATTGTTCAGAACTGTGCCCCTTCTGAAATCCTACATCTGTTTCCCGACTCAGGGATTGAACCCCAGTCTCCTGCGTCTCTTGCACTGCAGGCGGATTCTTTACTGCTGAGCCACCAGGGAGTTCCCCCACACCCCCCTTTGATTCCACACGCCTCTCTGGTTAGTGCCCCAGCTCTTTCCTTCCCCTTACAGCCAGACTTCCTGAAACATTGTCATAGTGTCCTGTTTTCATCTCACCCACTCCACTGGTGACACTGGGCTCTCACCCCACCACTCTGCAGAGGCCACCTGGGGCCTACACTGGCACTAACACGAAGGCAGGCCTTGCCTTCTCCAGATCATTAGGTCGCTAGGTGACTGCCCCTGGAAATGCTCTCTGTCCCTGGATCTCACGGTGCCATTTTTGTTTAGCCTCCTTCCTGCCTCTGTGACTGCTTCTTTGTGGTCTGCACTGTACCCTCCTCTTCCTCTCCCTTCCTGTATCAAATGCCTTTTTCATATTTCTTAATATTCTGTTCTCTGCCTCCTTCACTTTTGTACCGCAGTTCTTTCTGGATGTTGGAACCCAACCCTGTGGATTCAGCTGTGATCTCTCAGTGGAAGACTCTGGCATCTTACCTCCTCTGCCTCGCCCACCTGTGTATCCTCCTCTTTGCTGCTCTTTGTTTTGGGGGAAAACTCAACTCGTTGCCTATCCTACCCCTGATGAGCCTGCTCTTCCTGCTGTATTCCTGCCCCTTGGGGAAGCCATTCATTTCACACATGTTTATGGAGTGCCTGCTATGTGCCTGGCAGTGCGCTAGGCTCTAGACACTCTCTCCCTGGCTGCCTGAGCCAGAAACCCTGATGTCAGCTGTGACTGCTTTTGCTTTCTACCTTCCAAAGGTGCCAACTTCTGCCAAATTTACCTCTGCAGTTTCTTTTAAATGCTTCCCTGTCACTCCACTTCTACTTCTTCCTGTATTACCACCTTAGCTCCCAAATTCATTTCCTGGTTTCCAGTCTTGCCCCGTGTAATCCCTTATCTCTGTTAGGACCAGAGAGTTTTCACTACTCCGTTGCTCCAAACCCTTTAGTGGATCCCCTTGGCCCTCAGGCCCCCAGGCACCTTCCTTTGTAGGACACGGCCTCTGCTGTTTCTCTGGGCTCCTTTCTCCTGGTTTGCCTCCATCCTGGTCTGTCTACATCAGGATGAAATACTTGCTGTCCCAAGTGTGCCATGCTGCTTTCTCTGTCTAGAGTGCCCTGACTCCCCCTCTTTGCCTGGCAAACCTCTTTACCTGGTTCAGATAACGTCTTAGATGTCCCCTTTCTCAAGAAGACTTTCATCTTCTGAGACCAGCCCAGCTATTCCAGAGTGCCCTATGCTTGCTTTGTTATGGAAACCAGGATAATGTGGTTTTATTTATTCATCTGTTTACTTATGGCTGCTCTGGGTCTTCCTTGCTGCATACAGGCCTTCTCTAGTTGCTGTGAGTGGGGGCTATTCTCTAGTTGTCGTGGGTTTCTCATTGTGGTGACTTCTCTTGCTGTGGAGCACAGGCTGTGGGGTGCATGGGTTTCAGTAGTTGTAGAACGCCGACTCTGCAGTTACAGCTCATGCGTTTTAGAGTGCTAACTCAGTAGTTGTGGTGCAGGGGCTCAGTTGCCCTGTGGCATGTGGAATCCTCCCAGACCAGGGATTGAACCTGTGTCTCCCGCACTGGCAGGCAGATGCTCAACCACCAGACCACCAGTGAAGTCCACAGTGTAATTTCATAGCTGCTTTCCTCACTATTCCAACCATGAAGCTCCTTTTTGGAAGGAGTTGTGTGTTGGTCATCATTTGTATTCCTGGCCCGTCACACCGTGCCTGGTACAGTAGGTGTTCAATATATGTATGTTGAGTAAAAGAGTGAGTAAGGCAAGGAGAGAGGTGATGCCTTAATTGCTCCAGAGTCCAACAGGACCACAGTCGAAAAGGTCATCTAGGGACAAAGAAGGGCTCTGAGAGTATGGCAGTCAATGGGGTCAGCACTATCAAGAGATGGCTACCTGGCCCTTGTTTGACAGCACCAGTGATGGTAGAAGCAGGAGTGAACTTGGGGTCAGAGAACCTGGATTCAGGTTATGTTTCAGCTGTTACTTATTTTGTCTGCACCGTGCAGCATGTGGGATCTTAGCTCCCCAACCAGGGGTCGAACCCATGCTGTCTGCATTGGAAGGCAGAGTCTTAACCACTGGACCACCAGGAAAGTCCCTGTTTCAGCCATTTCTTAGCTGCTGATAAGTCATGATGACTCGTCTAAGTTGCCAAGCCCTTGATTTTCTTGTTTGTTGAGTGGTGTCATTCTTGCCCTCTCATACTGTGGGGATCAGAGTGAAGTGAGATCACAGTCGTAGGGATTTTGCAAGTGTAAGGAGGGTCCCTTGAGCTCTGCTAGGGACATGGGTGAGGGCAACTTTAGACAGCCCTGCTTGGTCAGACACAGGCAGGAGGGCAGTGCTCCCAGGGGGCTGGGGCTGGGTCTCAATGGGACAGAGAGCACCAGCTGTGAGCCCCATCTGTGAGCACTACAGCAGGGAGAGGGGCAGCCTGGACTCAGTTCTGGTCTGGGACAGACTCCAGCCTCAGTCCCCTGGGAGGAGGCCGTGTTCTGAGGTGATGGGGAGCAGGAGAGCCCGGTCCCTGTGGGAGGCTCCCCTCTGAGCCTACCAGGCTCCCAGTACTGCTTCTCCCTGGAGCTATGCCTCTCCTCCCTTGATCCTGGGCTCAGAGTCCCAAGGAGAACACCTCTGAACATAAACAGGCAGCTGAGAGAGGACAGAGAGGCAGATCTATATGGCAGGAAGGCTTTCTTTTTTTTTAATTGAAGGATGATTGCTTTATAATGTGTTAATTTTCTCTGTACAATGAAGTGAATTAGCTGTGTGTGTGCGTGCTCAGTCACCCAGTCATGTCCAAGTCTCTGCAGCCCTATGGACTGTAGCCCTCCAGGCTCCTCTGTCTACGGGATTCTCCAGGCAAGAATACTGGAGTGGGTTGCCATGCCCTCCTCCAGGGGATCTTCCCGACCCAGGGATCGAGCCTGCCTCTCCTGCATTGCAGACAGATTCTTTACTGCTGAGCCACCAGGGAAGCCCATGAATCAGCTGTATGTATACATATATCCTGGGTTGGGAAGATCCCCTGGAGGGGGAAATGGCAACCCACACCAGGATTCTTGCCAGGGAAATCCCATGGACAGAGGAGCCTGACGGGCTACAGTCTATGGGTCGCAAAGAGTCGGACACAACGGAGTGACTAAACCATACATATATCCTCTCCCTTTTGGCCCTCCTTACCCCACCATCCCGCCTCTCTAGGTCATCATGGAGCACCCAGATGAATTCCTTGTGCTTTATGGCAGGTTCCCACTAGCTGTATATCTTACACCTGGTAGTGTATATATGTCCACCCTAATCTCCCAGTTCATCCCACCTCCCTTCCCCTCTGTGTCCACAGGTCCTTTTCTATGTCTGCATCTCTATTCCTGCCCTCCAAATAGGTAGGTTCACTGATCCCATTTTTCTAGATTCCACATATGTGCATTAATATATGATATTTACATGTATGCTGAGAAAACCATAATTCAAATGGACACAGATATCCCAGTGTTCATTGCAGCACTGTTTACAGTAGCCAGGATATGGAAACAACCTAAATGTCCAAGAACAGATGAATGGATAAAGAAGATATGATACATATATACAATGGAATACTCAGTTCAGTTCAGTCGCTCAGTCATGTCCAATTCTTTGTGACCCCATAAACCGCAGCACGCCAGGCCTCCCTGTCCATCACCAACTCCCTGAGTCCACTCAAACTCATGTCCATAGAGTTGGTGATGCCATCTAGCCATCTCATCCTCTGTCGTCCCCTTCTCCTCCTGCCCCCAATCCCTCCCAGCATCAGAGTCTTTTCCAGTGAGTCAACTCTTCGCATGAGGTGGCCAAAGTACTGGAGTTTCAGCTTCAGCATCATTACTTCCAAAGAACACCCAGGACTGATTTCCTTTAGAATGGACTGGTTGGATCTCCTTGCAGTTCAAGGGACTCTCAAGAGTCTTCTGCAACACCACAGTTCAAAAGCATCAATTCTTCGGCACTCAGCTTTCTTTATAGACCAACTCTCACATCCATACATGACCACAGGAAAAACCATAGCCTTGACTAGATGGACCTTTGCTGGCAAAGTAATGTCTCTGCTTTTGAATATGCTTTCTAGGTTGGTCATAACTTTTCTTCCAAGGAGTAAGCGTCTTTTAATTTCATGGGTGCAATCACCACCTGCAATGATTTTGGAGCCCCCAAAATAAAGTCTGACACTGTTTCCACTGTTTCCCCATCTATTTGCCATGAAGTGATGGGACCAGATGCCATGATCTTAGTTTTCTGAATGTTGAGCTTTAAGCCAACTTTTTCACTTATCTCCTTCACTTTCATCAAGAGGCTTTTTAGTTCCTCTTCACTTTCTGCCATAAGGGTGGTGTCATCTGCATACCTGAACTTATTGATATTTCTCCCAGCAATCTTGATTCCAGCTTGTGCTTCATCCAGCCCAGTGTTTCTCATGATGTACTCTGCATATAAGTTAAATAAACAGGATGACAATATACAGCCTTGACGTACTCCTTTTCCTATTTGGAACCAGTCTGTGGTTCTATGTCCAGTTCTAACCATTGCTTCCTGACCTGCATATATTACTTAGCCATAAAAAGGAAATAAATTGGGTTATTTGTAGAGATGTGACTGGACCTAGAGTCTGTCATACAGAGTGAAGTAAGTCAGGAAGAGAAAAATGGTGGGAAGGCTTTGAAAACAGAGAGACCTGGCTTCCTTTCCCAGCTCCAGCATCTGCCAACTCTATGGCCTGGGCAGTTGCTTCTAGACCTTTCCTGCATCTCAAGAATGGAGCTGCAAACCCACCATGTATGCTGTAGTGAGATATGGAACTTCTCTGTGTGTCATATATATTATGCACATGGACAGAATGATCAGAGAGTCCAGGCCTTGTGACAGCCTGTGTGGAATTAGTACACTGGTCAAAGGATGAATCCTGGGCAGACATGTTCGTCCTCAGCCCTATAACGGGATGCGTATGCTGAGGCTTTGGTGAGAAAGGATTCCGTAAAAGGGAATTTCCCCATTTTTGTGCCCTCCAGTGTTGGGACTTCCTAGGATGTGCCTGCAGGGGAAGAGGGGCTACTACTCCCTCAGAAGAGGGAGGGTCGGGTTGGTGGGGGTCGGCGGGGAAGACCAGGGGAAGGCAGCTGTGATCAGGAGGGCCCCGGGGGGCTGAGGATGGGGGACCCTGCAGAGCAGGCCGAGCTGATGCCAGAACTTAGCAGAGCCAAAGTTTTAAACTGGTTGCTTAGAGTTGAGTGTTTAAAGCAGTTTACTAGTGGTGCCAACTGTTCTTGGATCATTTTCCCTAAATGTTTTATGTTTTGTACGTGTGCCCAGAGGCAGTTCTATCTGGTGGGGGCCCTTCTGTCAATCTGTCACCATGAATGATTAGAGGAAGGAGGGAGGAGGGGGAGGGAGTGGAACGCAGGGAGGAGGAGCTGTGTCCTCCTGGGGGGCTGGGGTTGGTCTGCGCCCTGTCAGGCAGGCTGGCAGATTACCCAGTGGTCACTCCCTCTGCTGCGCTGAGAGCCTTTGATCCCCTGAATGCAGCCAAGTGGAGGTGCCTGAGTAACAGGAACTGGCATCTCTGCCTTCAGGGAGCTTAGGACTGAGTGATGGGTGTCTGTCTCTCTGCCCCTGCCTCCCCTCTGCACACACACATGCACCCATGAGGCTTGGGTACAAACTAACCTAACCAGTGAGTGGTTTCCTACAGGGCATGATTTCGGGCCTTCTGGGAAGATTCTCCATCATGAAACCTCTCCTCTATCCCAGTGTCTGGAGTTCCTCTCCTCTGACCAGCGGCTCTGACTCTTCTCAGATCTCAGGTCAGCCACTTAGGGGCCAGGCCATGCCTGAGAGAGCAAGGGCCTGATCGGGAGGTGGGCAGGCCACAGGCCCTGGCTCCTCTTCCTGTGGCTCTTGATTTGAGAGCTGAGATGCTGAGGGGTGGCCGCTCTGGACTCAGAGCTGGGCCCAGGGCAACTTCCAAATCACCTGGAGGGCTGTGCTCAAAGGCTGGAACATTAGTCTGGAAGCATAGACTCATATCTGGTTGTTTTGTGACCAGAACTGTACCTGGCACTCTGTCCATGCAGAGTTAATATTGTTTGGATGAATGAATGAATGAAGACCTTTCAGGATTCAGAGTCCAGGTTTTATTTTTTGAGCAGGTGCTTTAGCAGTGCAAATCCCAGGTTAGAGGCAGAGCACCAGGTGGAGTCAGATGGATCCTAGTTTGAACCTCAAGTTTGTGATGCCTCAGTGCGTGGCCTCAGTTTCCTCATCTGTTACATGGCTTTGCAGAGACTGAATGTATGTGTACATTGGGAGTGAGAGAAGAAGGCTGGAAGCCTGGACAGGAATGGGCCATGAAAGAGGGAAGCTTAATCTTTGAGAACTCTGTGGCCAGCCAGTCAACCTTCTCACACCCCAGCCTACCTTCTCACCTCTCTGCTGTCCTGGGGAGCCGAGTCCTGCCTTGCCACCACCAAGAGGCTGGTCCTTCCAAGGTTAGTTAGACGTGAACAGCGGGGACAGTGGGAACTCAGCACAGTGGGGTAGCCACAGATGGATGTGGGATAGAGGCTGGATCCTGGGAGACACCGTGCAGAATGGACACTGGATGCTGTTAGGGCTGTCATCTGGTCCACCTGTCCCCGTGCCCAGGAAGCCCTGTGACAGTGTCACCAGCCATGCAACGTCAAGGAGTCATCCCAACTCTGGGGTCCAGGAGTGGGGATGCAGTCTGCAGTCTCTACTTGCCGGATGTGGGGTCTCAGGACCATGGAGAGCTCTCTGGGAGTAGGTTTGTATCAGGAAGCGTGGAGAGGTTTGGCTGCTGGACTGTAGGGAAATACTCTGGAGTGTGCAGCACGTGGAGAAGTGGAATTGAAGTGTACTGTGGACAGGACTAGCTATATTGTTTGTGGGATCCCTCTGGGCAAAAGAAATGTGGGGCCCCTTGTTCAAGAAATGATTAAGAATTTCCAAACAGAGATTGTTGTCTGTTGTTCTTGTTTAGTCGCTAAGTTGTGCCCAACTCTTTGCGATCCCACGGCCTGTAGCCCTCCAGGCTCCTCTGTCCATGAGATTTCAGACCATTAAATAAAGTGCAGGGCCCTCTGAGGATGGGGTTGTTTGTGACTTCATGGGTCATCTGTCCACAGAGCTAGCCTTGATCTTGGTCCATGATGGAGCGGTGGGGCAGAGTTCTTAGAATTGAGGCGGGGTCTCTGCTTTTCTACTTGAGGGGCTTGTGTTTGCCCCTGTAGGTCCTCAGTTTGTCTGGGCTCAGAAACACTTTGCTTGTAGACTTTCCTCCCTGAAGCAGGGTGGGGCTGAGGAACGGGTGGGAGGGGGCTGTGAGCAGACACAGAGGGAAATCTACCCCCTTCCCACTCAGCACTGCTCCCTCCCCACCCCAAAGGCAGCACAAGGTAATGGTTTTCGACACATTTCATTGAAATATAATAAAATATTTGCATGGCGTTATTAGATAAATAAGGGTTGACTTGAGGCAGTACTTATTGGGAAATGTGATATGAAAATTCATTTAATATGAAAGAACGTAGAAGCTTAAGTTTATGGTAATGGATTGATTGCAGATAGTATCTAATAACTCCATACAAATATATTTCAATCACAGTACCCTTCGGGGTGGTCCTCGGCTCCTGAGGCTGCGAGGCGATTGTCTGCCCGACCTCCTCTCTTCTGGGCCAGATTAGAATTAATTAACTGCTAATATTGTGACATTACTTTTGTAATTAAGAAGCCCCATAATTTTCAGTGGCAGTGAGAATGAGAAGTGTTTATTATTGTCTCAGATGAGATGGGGATGGGGGAGGGGTGGGGAGGTAGAGAAGCGGAGAAATAATAGAGGAATCTAGAGAGGGAAAAATGTATGATTTCATTCTCTGGTTCTGGAGTTTTCTGTCTTGCCTGCAGAGTGGGGAGCCCCAGACAAGAGGTGGGGGTCTCAGGTCTCAGAGGAGCAGAGGTTCTGGTGCCTGCGTGGAAGGTCAAGGGCGACTCTGTCTCAGACTCGCTGATCCCAGGAATCAGGGACCAGGGAGCCAGTCGAGTGGGGGCTCCAGTGCAGAGCTGTGGCTGAGACCCGGCCAGGAGAGCAGGGACCAGGGTGGGTCATGGTTGATGCGCCCATGGCACGCCCCTTCCTCCCTCGGTAAGCTGTGACATGCATTTGTCCTTGGCCGGGATGAGCTCAGTCAGGCTGCCGCTTCTGGGCATCTGTGGGGCCTGGGGTGGGGGGCGTGGGGGGGCGGCTGGAGGAGCGGGAGGGGACGGGACGTGCCTGCTGAAGGCCCATATGCTGGCCTGTCTCCCACTACGCGACACGCGACACTGGGAGTTTGCTTGTCTTTCTGCCTTTTCCTGTCCTGGGGAGAAAATGGAAATAATTTCCTTTGAAACGTGACATTTCCTAATCCGGCGCCTGGCCTGGCTGACAGCAGGATTAGTGTGCTTGGGCAGCCAGGCCTGGCTGGCCAGATGCCTGGCCTCCCGAGGGGCTGCGGTGGCCAGCACCGTCCCCTCCCCAGCTCTTCTCCCACCTCAGGCTGGTCTTGGCTGCCCCTGCCCTTGCACATCAGGAACTGGTGCGCTAGATGCTGTTTTCTGGCGTGTGTGTGTGTGTGTGTGTGTGTGTGTGTGTGCTGGGGCCTGGGAAGTTTCACCTCCCAGAAGCTGTTAGTCTTCTCTTTGGAAGGGGTGAGGATTCTAGGACCCAGAGAAGTGGGTTCAGGTCTGGGCTCTGCATGACCAGCTCGGGGACCGAGCGGTGTTCAGTCCCCTCTCTGGGCTGTAGACTGCTTGTCTTGGAAATGAGAGTGTGATGGAGTATTGCCTTTGATTGTTTCTACCACTCTGCTTCCAGCCATCTCTGATTCTCTAGTCTTTGTCAAAGCTCTTTTGTTGACAACAAGGGCCAACAAAATAATGGGAAATCAGTTGTAGTGACCGCATGAGGCCTCCTCCAAGGGCAGGAGCTGGCTCTGCTCTCCACTCTCTGTTCCTGTCTCCTAACCCACCCAGGGTTGGTGGCTTTGCACGTGTGGTCTCTCCAGGGGGGTGTCTGGCAGACAGCCCCTCCACGCCTCCTACCACGAGGGCCACGTGTACTAGAAGGCAGGATGTCCAACCTCCTGACCATCTGACAAGTAGATGGAGACCTGGAGGATAGAGGTTAAAGGACTTGTTCAAGTCATTAATTCAAGCAACCTTGAATCCAGACGACCCAACTCCAAGTCCCCTGCCTGCCTCTGGCTGCCATCTCATGTCACACATGAGCTATTTTTCCCAGCCTGTACCTGCCAAGTCCATACAAGCTGTTTCCACACCCTGTACCCACCCCCCAACAACCAAGTCCATGGACTCTGAGAGTTGGGCTGCCAGCTCTAGACTACCTTGGCTGTGTCTTTTTTTTTTTTTTTTTTGCAGGAGGGATTGGGGCACTTCTGAGCGGGTGCAGCGGGGAGATGTCTAGACCCTCTGCTCCATGTTTTGGATCAGGTATTGTGAGCTCCTAGACTGGCATCTTTGGAGATGTCCCCAGACACAATGCCTAGTCCCCAGATTTTGTCTACAGATCAAGCTGAGAGCTGAACATTCAAATGAGGCAACCATCAAACAAAACTGTTTAAGGAGATCTAAATTGCTTTGCTGGGGTGGAATTTTGTGAAGCAAGTGACTGGAAATATCTTCTCTGGCCTTTGACATCAAGAGAGGGAGCAGAAGGAACCCAGGGGTGGGTTAGCAAGGGAAGGACAGAGGTAGTGAGGTGTGGTGGGGAGAGCTCTAATGGGGGATGGGAGTGGGAGGTCAGGTAGGGGGTGTTATGGGGGTGGAGGTGGAGGTTGGGAAGGGGGGGATCCTGGATGCCTCTTAGGTGGAGTTTTCCCCTGCTGTTGAGCTCAGTTTCTATATCAGTAAATCAGAGACCCAGATTGGCTTGAGTCTGAGGTTTCTCTGAAGAGCTTTCAGGCCAGCCGGGGAAGGAGAGAGATCCTGCAGGTACAGTCTCCTTTCTCCCACTTCTCATCTATTCTGAGCGCCGATGCTGTAACATGTAGTTTGAAAATCAAAGAGTGTTTTATTTAGGAGGCTGGGATGTTTGTGGTGGAAATTTGGGAGGGGAGGAGAACGGTAATTTTTGCTGTGATGGCAGGGGGAAAGAAGTTACACAGCCGAACTCAGCCCTGCCCTCCCATGCCCACGTTCAAGGCAAACAACCCACAGTCAAGCTCCATCACTCCAGTTCAGAAGGAGAAGATGCTTCCAGTGCAGGACCCCCGGAGTTGAAAGGAAGACAGCTTGGTCTTAGAGTGGTTTTCTAGGAAATGGTATATATTGGCGATCAGAGTAGTGATACTCAAAATCCAAATGCCATGGGCTGGGAGAGCTGACACCGCCTGCGCGAGTGAGGTGTGGTTCACTAGGAATGCTTAGCCCCACACCTGCCGTAGATGATTACCTGACCTGCTTCTTTGAGTCCAGGGGGCCTTGTCCCACGCCACACTCTGTCTCTTTCTTGCTTTGTTTTCCTGCCTGTCCTTTCTTCTCTGTGTCTTCGATGGTGTCTCTTTCCTGGTGTTTCTGCCCCTCCTGTTTTTCTCTCCCTCGCTTGCCCTCCCCATGGATCCCCGACCTCTGCATTAGCATTCACAACCTCCGGCACCAGCCACTTAGGCCACAAAGACAGCTCCTTGGAAACACAATTGAAATATTTTTATAAATGACCAGCGGAGTTTGAGTGACATGCCCTTCTTAGGCTAAATAAAATTAAAGTTAAACCTTCTAAAACATACATGAGCCAAACATCCTCTGCACATTTCATTATGCAAATACGGCTGTCCGGCGCTGCACAAATTAGCCTCCTTTTGAAATTCGCTGCTGCCTCTTCCCTTCTCTGTGCCTTCCTCTCTCTCTCTCTCTCTTTTTTCCCTTTGGGTTTTGAGGGAAAAGGCTTTGTGATTTTAGGCTGACAGCTGGAGTCTGGGGGAGAGGCAGGAGGCTGGAGGGTGGGAGAGCCAACTTGCTTCTTCTGACTTCCTCTTGGTTGCCTCTCTCCCCTCTTTTCGGGGGTTAGGCAGTGGAAAAATGAGCCCTCGCTGACTTCTCACCCTCTCTTTCAAACTGCTTTTCGGGGATCTGGCCAGGAGAGGTCAGTCTGGGGTTGGGAATGGGGCTCCCCAGAGTTGGGGCGCTCGGCAGTCTCTCAGTCTGGGGGTGCGGGAGCCTGCAGCCCCAGAGGTAGCCTGGCTGATGGACCACAGACCCTCTCCCCTGCCAGGTCCAGGCACCCCTTCCCCAGGTTCGCAGGCATCATAAAGGAAGTCTTTTCCTGTTGCCTGGGTCCTGGGTGACAACTGGAAAAATCTGAGCAGTGCCTAGATGTGGCGTCTCCTCTCTGTCCAGCCCGCAGCAATCCATGCATCCGGGAGAGGGTCCCACTCCCAAGGCCAGAGGACCAGGTCAGGTAGGCAACATGTCAGTCCCTAGACTCTTCCCTCTACATGTACTGCTTCGCCATTAGAATAACTGATTTGCCCCTACTTCAGGGAAGGGAACCAGTAAATCACAGCATTTTGATGTATCCTAAGGTGTTTTGTGTTTCACAGCACAGGTATGGGGACTGAGATCAAAGTGTACGTGGTGGCTTGGCCTTAGAACAGGCCCCGCTTCAGTGTTCTTCTCCAAGCAGAAGCACAAGGGCAGGGCACCGAAAGAAGAGGAAAAGTGATGGAGGAGCAGAAAGAGCCGCTGAGACAAATGTCCACTGATGCTCCCCCGTCCCCAGACATGGTCCTGCCCTGAGCCTTTGGATGCGAGGCAGCACACGGCCTTACCTCCAGCCAACTCGCTGTTGATCCCTGTGTGGTTAATCCACTCTGGCCTTGTAGGACGCAGATGAATTCCAGACCAGATTGCCCCCACATGCCCATCTCCCATGGTTTTGGGCTAGTCCATGGGGCAGTCGCTGAGCTTGCCCTTGCTGTCCTCTTTCTGAATTGAGCTGGAAGGGGAGGTGAGGGTCTCAGAGGGAGAGAGGAGAGTGACTCTGATGAGTAGGCAGTTGATGATGTGGACGCAGACAGCAGCTTCCCCTTCCGTGCCAGCCTCCCTTGTCTAGACTCTCCTCCCCTCAAACTTACTGTACTCCCACTCTGAGCCACTCTGCCCCCATTGCTGGTGATGTTTCTATTCTGACTCCTTAATTCTTATCAGTCACTTTCTTGCTCAAAAGCTTTAAATGCCCAGCCTAGCACAATCAAACACTTATGGAGTCTCTGCCACATGCCAGGCATTGACCTAGGCCCAGACATTGGGTTGGGTTCAGGGAATAGTGGAAGGGGGCGCAGGGAGGCAGAACGCTGCCCTCATGGAGCTTATAATCTAGTAGTGAAGCCAGATTTAGGTGAGAGGAAGGAGGCGGAGAGAGGTTTAGATGCTGCAGAGGCCTGTGGTTATCCTAACTTGCTGCTCAGGTATTTTTCTTTAGGCAGTATTGCCTGGGAGTTGGCAAGGAATGCAAACTCTCAGGCCTCACTGAAACCATGCCCCATCAGGTTAAAAACCCATCCTGAAACCATGCCCCACAGGGTAAATAGAAGCTGGTGACTAACAGTTCTTGAGTTTGTTCTACAGAACAGCAGGTAAGGGAACAGGTTGTTTAAAACTCCTCCTTTGTAACCTGCCTTCACTGATGAGGCTCACCCTGATTACTTTTTGACTCCTTAACCACCCATATAGATAATGCCTCTGATGTATTTGGTTGCTATGGCAATTGGGGGACTTCAGTTGCTTTCCAAAGACTTGGGGTTGGCTCCTGTCCAGTTAAAACTGGCTAGGACTGGTTGGGACCACCACCTGTAAAACTGGGCTTGCACAGGTGTTCCATGAGTGACCTTTTGATGTCAGAGGGCTGAAAATTCCATCCTTATATATGTTAGGCACCTCCATTTTTGAATGTACTTCCCAAGAAAAAGCGTGTAACTCATGCAGCTACACAGAACCCCAGTGACCTCACCTCTCCCCCTACTCCAATCCCCTTTCCTCGACCTAACACCACTCTGCTTCAGTATCCCATAGATACCTCAAGCCCCTCCCCTTCGGGAGGCAGACCTGAGGTTTGTTCTCCCATCTCTTCACTTGGCTGCCCTGTGAATAGACAGTTTCTCTGCTGCCAACCTGTGGGTCTCTGTGTCTTACTTGCTGCATGTCAGGCAAATGAACCCCATTCTGTAACCCCACCTCGGAGCTACTGAACCTCCGTCTCTGGGGGCCAAGCCCAGAAACCTGAAGACTGAAGTGTGAGAAGATGCTGTAAGCCATCGACAGGAGTGGAAGTGCCTCTCTCCAGGAGCCCAGTGATTCTGAGTGGTTGGTTTCTTTTTCCTTCTGTTTATCAGATGGCAGATGCGTGGGACTGAGTTAGTCATATCCTGCAGTATGTGGCGATTGGCATCATTCATCTGTGAAAGGCCCCTATTTTGTTTTGTTTCCTAATTTCTTTCCATCTCACCCCATCCTTATCTCCCTATCTCCAACAGATACCATATGTTAGATAGCATCACTGACTCAATGGGTATGAATTTGAGCAAACTCCAGGAGATAGTGAAGGACAGGGAAGCCTGGCGTGCTGCAGTCCACGGGGTCAAAAAGAGTCAGACATGACTTAGTGACTGAACAACAACAAAAATACATATATACACATATATATTGTATATATACAACCAGACACATATATACACATATATATTTGTACACAGATTCCAACACACACACATCTATCTATCTATATATGTCTGTTTCATTCAGTTCTTTTTTTCATATTAATTCTTGCTTCTGTATATACACCTGTCTCACTGTTCTGAGTGGTACATAGTTTTTCACACTAAAGAACCCAACAAGTGTTGTTTTTGATTTCCTAGTGAGGAACACCCAGGTTGCCTCAATTCCTTGCTGTGATGAACAATGCCAAGCATGTCCTCTACTGGGTGTCAGGGGCACATACCCAGGGGAGGGCTTGCTGAGCATGTTTAATATCACCTAGAGCTGCCAGCTGGCTCCTGAGATCAGCTCCACCAGCGAGCCCTCCCACCTGCAGCGCCCGTGGGCTCCTGTCTCCTCACCTCTCTTCCAGCACTTGGTGCTATCTGGCTTTCTGTTGCCAGGCTGATGGGTTTATGGGGGACGCCATCGGGTTTGGCATTTCTCTGATTGCTGTGCAGATGTGCCTTTCTTCATGTGCGTGTTCCAGGAAAGGACTCCGCAGATTTTATCTTATGTAAGTTGCCTAGTCATAGGTTTTGGTCTTTTTTTTAGTTTTCTCCTTTTTTTCTCTTGTTGATTTGAAGGAATTCAAATATATATGATATATACTATATATATATTCTCTATTTTGCTTTTTAAAAATTTGTTTATTTACTTTTGGCCATGCTGGGTCCTGTGGCAGCACAGGCTTTCTCTAGTTCTCTACTGGGCTTCTCACCGTGGTGGCCTCTCTTTGTTGTGGAGCACAGGCCCTAGGGTATGAGAGCTGCAGTAGCTGCAGCCCCCAGGCTCCGGAGCACAGGCTTAATAGTTGTGCCTGCGCTAAGTTTCACGGCATATACGATCTTTCTGGATCAGAGATTGAACCCGTGTCTCTTTCACTGGCAGGTGGATTCTTTACTGCTGAGCCAGCAGGGAAGTCCCTATTCTCTATTTTGTTGTTGCAGTATTGTCTCCTGGCTGGTCATCTTCCTGTTAACTCTGCCTATCTGTCCTGTCAGTGAAGAGAAAGGCTCAATTTTATTCTAGTCAAATGCATCATTTCTCTTTTGCCTTTTGAGTCTTTTGGGGTCTTATTAAAGAAATCTTCCCACACCAAGGTCACAAAGATATTCTCTTTATATTTTTCCATTAGTTTTGTAGTTTTACAGATCACATATTAGGGTCCCAATCCTCTGGAGTTCAAGTTTTTATATAGTAGAAGGAGATATTTTAAGTTGTTTTTCCTTTAAATGGCAAGCCGGTCTTCCCAGCACTGCCCATTAAGCAAACCACCTTTCTTCCCTGTGCTCTCTGATTTCGCCGTTTCATAGGCCCAGGCTAGTGCACACATAAATACGTAAGAGATGCATTTTTTCTAGGTTCTCTGGTTTCCCTGGTTGGTTGGCTCTGTGCCCCTGCTATAGTTTACTGTAGTCATGAGTCGGTTTGCAGATAGTGAAGTTCCTTTCTCTTTCAGGAAAATGGTAGCATTGCACTTCCCTGTCCACCTGGAGTTCAGTGTGGCTCTGTGAGTAGATTTGGACAATGAAATGTGAGCGTAAGTGACAGATGTCACTTCTGGGAGGCAGCTTTCAGAGCCAGCGTGTAATTCGCTGTATTCCCGTCCCCCTGCCACGACAACCTGCAATGCTCTGGCCAGGTAGGTGCTGTCAGCCCAGGTCTCCCAGGCAACCCTCGACGGACATGCAGTGTGAGTGAGGAACAGACTTTGGTTGTTTCAAATGATGGCACTTGGAGTCTTTTGTCTCTGCAGCAAAATCTAGCCTGTCCTGGCAAAACCAATGACCACGACTGTGCCATTTCCTAAAGATGACAGAGCATGCCCCGCCTTTCTGTTCTTCTTTTAAATTTCACCTAGTTCTCTGTGGCTTTTGGTTCTTCCATTTTATAATTTGTTTGTCAATCTTCTAAGAAATTCCAGCTGGGAAAATCCACCCATACAAGAAGTTTCGAACAGTAGTCTGACAAAAGAGGGAGGGGTTTCTGCTACTGAAATGAAGAGAGATCTAGCTTTCATAACAAGCACCACCTTCTAAAGTATGGGTACCTCGTTTCCAACATACTTCACTGACCCCTGACTCATTCTAACCTCTTCCCATCTTTCTGGTTTATTTTTTCACCATCTTCCCTTCCTGTTTTTCATTCTCTTTCACCGTCTCATTTATGTGAATCTCACTCAGAGTGGCCTTATCCAAAATTTTGGTGCCACTGTCATTTGGGCCTTCGGGGGTTTACTGTTTATTCTACATTTATCAAGAGAATCTTCTAAATGCTGACAGTTGTTTCCTAAGGGGAATTCTGAAGCCAGCTGTTAAGCTAATACAAAATGATCCACTTTATTACAAATAAGAGATGCTGGGAAAAATTAGATAGCTGTTGGAGGTGGGGAGAGGAAGACAGACATACATTCAGATACATATATTACAAAAGAAGAATAAATTTCATATGGATAAAGAAATTATTCCCTGGTGGCTCAGATGGTAAAGAATCTGCCTGCTGTGCAGGAGACCTGGGTTCAATCCCTGAGTTGGGAAGATCCCCTGGAGAAGGGGATGGCTACCCACTCCAATATTCTTGCCTGGAGAATTCCATTGACAGAGGAGCCCGGTGAGCTTCAGTCTAAGTGGTTACAAAGAGTTGGACATGACTGAGTGACTAACACTTTCACTTTTCAAAGAAATTAACTGTAGGGGGTTGGGGGAGCAAAATGAGTAAAGAAGGTCAAAAGGTATGAAATTCCAGTTATCAAATGAACATTTCATGAGGATGGAACAGCATGGAGATATAGTTAATTATCCTGTATTGCATATTTGATGTTTGCCAAGAGAGTAAATCTTAAAAATTCTCATAGTAAGAAAAAAATTTTACAGTTATATCTGGTGATCAGTGTTAACTAGACTTATGTTGATAACCATTTAGCAATATATGTGAGTATTGAATCAATATGTTATATACCTGAAACTAACATAATTTACATATCAATTATACCTCAATGAAAAAGAAGCTAACTATAAAAATTAAATAATAGAAAAAATATCTGATTTTTGCTTTTAACCTTAAAACTAATTGAAGACGTCATGGACACACAAACTGACAGGCAGTACGTAGAAACATGAAACTCCTAAATACTCACACACTATGAGCAGGATTTAAGGACAGTCAACAAATTTAAAGACATTGCTTATAAACTTGGCAGGAAAATATCTGAAACTTTTTTGAAAAAACTTTTAAAATTGAAGTATAGTTGCTTAACAATGTTTCAGGTGTACAGCAAAGTGATTCAGTTATACAGGTACATGCCGCTACAGCTGCTAAGTCACTTCAGTCGTGTCCGACTCTGTGCGACCCCATAGACGGCAGCCCACCAGGCTCTGCCATCCCTGGGATTCTTCAGGCAAGAACACTGGAATGGGTTGCCATTTCCTCCTCCAGTGCATGAAAGTGAAAAATGAAAGTGAAGTCGCTCAGTCGTGTCCGACTCTTCGGGACCCCATGGTCTGCAGCCCACCAGGCTCCTCCATCCATGGGATTTTCCAGGCAAGAGTACTGGAGTGGGGTGCCATTGCCTTCTCCATACAGGTACATATATATGTATGTGTGTGTGTGTGTGTGTGTGTGTGTGCATGTATTCTTTCTCAGATTCTTTTCTATTATAGATTATTATAAAATATTGAATATTGTTTCCTGTGCTATACAGTAGGTCCTTGTTGTTTTGCTATTTTATATATAGCAGCGTGTGTGTGATAATCCTCCACTCGTAATTTATCCCTACACCCCTTCCCCCTTTGGTAAAAATAAGTTTGTTTTCCGTGTCTATAAGTTGGCTTCTGGTTGTAAATAAGTTCATTCGTGTCATTTTTAAGGATTCCGCATGTAAGTGATGTCATTTGATAACAATTGGTAACTTTTACGTATTTCTGGGTTTTCTCTTCTATTGCACTGATTTGCTAGTTCCCATGCCAGTGCTCCAGTTTTCTTTTTTTAAAAAATGATTATTATGGTCATTAGGACTGTTTACAAATAGTAAAGTTCTCTTCTTTCAGGAAAATGGCAGAACTGCATTTCCCTGTCCCCCTGGAGTTCAATGTGCCTATACGACTAGATTTGGACAATGAAATGTGAGCCTAAGTGACACGTGTCACTTCTAGGAGGCAACTTTCAGAAAGATGGCAATCATAGAAATAGGCAGTTCCCTAAGGAGGGAATAAAATAACAAAGTAACTAGTATACAGAAAAGATACTGAGCTCCACTGATAATGAACTAAAAACTAATTTTTAACAGTCCTGTTGGAATTTTGTTTAGGATTGCACTGAGTTTATAGTTTGACTCGGGGATAGTTTTCTCCATTTATTTAGGCCTTCTGTTTTATCCCTTATTCATTTATGTTTTTTCTTTGTAAACGTCCCTTGATTTCTTGCCACCCTATAGTCTGTCCATGGAATTCTCTAGTCAAGAATATTGGGGTGGGTTGCCGTTACCTTTTCCGGGGGATCTTCCCATCCTGGGGATGAAACCTGGGTCTCCTGCATTGCAGGTGGATTCTTTACCACTTTAGCCACCAGGGAAGCCCTCTTGAATTTTTAAGTAGGTTAATTGCCAGATGCTTTATGGTTTAGGTTGATTCGATGACTAACACTTGATTTCTAGTTGAGTATTGAGGGAGGTGGATCCTGCCACCTGTCCTGGAGCAAAAGATGGGTTCAGCCTCCTTTCCTTCTCCAGCTCAGTCCCCACTGCCAGCTGCTGACCCCTGGGAAGTTCAGGGAAGGAGGCTGAGGGCCGGAGATCTTACCTGGAATGATGCCATCAGAAAATGGCTGTGCTGGTTTTGTACTATGTCAGCGTAGCTCAGCTAGAATTCATTTTCTCAGAAATTCCTTCCTCGAGTGAGTCTGGATTAAGCTTGGCCACAAGAGAAATTTGGGCAAGATTTGGACGGTGGAAGGGGAGCAGCAGCCGTCGCGCTGGGAAGGCTGTGCAGGGACCCAAGTGCCGCAGAGCTCCCACAGGTGGTCAACGATCTGCCGGCGGCCGCACTGGGGCCAGGCTGCAGCTTCCACGGGCCTCCTGCTCAGCTTCTCTGAGTCCTGGGCCAGGCGTGTGTGCATCTCTGTAAATGAGGGCTCCAGCACCTTCTGCAGCTTGGCAAGGTTGGAGGCGGAGAGAGACAGGTGCGGGCTCTGGTCTGCCTTCACCCTCCTTTGCTTCATGACCTATAGCGACCTCGGGTCCGATATCAGACAGGCATCAGCTTTCCACAGACCCCTTCACCAGCTAACACAATTGTGTGATGTCTAAATCCTCTAACAAGTCCCTTTTCCGTCTTAACTCAGAGCAGCTCCACTCACCTGAGGAAACCCTGACTGGCACAATGGCCCCGTGCTCCCTGGGCCGAGCAGATATTTGAAGCAGACTCATTCTCTTGTGGGCCCTGAGAGGCCCCTCTCTGACTTCAGTGCCCGTATGTAGGCCGTCTTCCAGCTCTCAGCCCCTCCCTAGGGCTCCCCCTTTATCCAGGGGATGTCTACTTAATACTGGAGTTCTGCTGCCCACCCAGGTGCCCCTCGTGTAGACCACAAAATGGCTCAAAAATAACTCTCGCAGGAGCTACTTGTGATCCAGAGAAATGCAGAAGAATTATTTGTCCCTGACAATTCCCAGGGGTGCAGACCCTCCCACGCCAGGAGCAGTTCTTCCCCTGCCACCGAAGCAACTCATGGGCCTGGCTCTCACGCTCCTTCATATCCTGGCAGAGCTAAAACCAGTCCTTTGGGCCCCACAAGCCACAGGGCACCCTTATCAAGCTCCTTTGGAAGTCTGGTTGGAACCCTCTGTCGACTGCTCCTGCCCGGGGAAGGGGTGAACCCTTAACAGCAGTTCTTCCTTCTCAGACTGCTCTCTCCAGGCCCACATGTTCCACCCTTTGCAGCCTCTTTGAGGAATGAAGAGCCTTCTACCTGGTTTTTGAACCTCTACTCTGCCATTTCTACTGATCCATTGGCATTGATTGTATCATAGTACCTCAGTTAAAATTGCCATGGAACACCCCGTTGAGAATGGATGGAGGTCTTCTCCCAGATGGAGATTCTTGCAGAGAAAGGGGCCCATCCCTCATCCAAGCTTGCAGGGTTAGTTCACAGGCCACCCGTCCCTTTTCTTTCCCTGGAGAACTTAACCAGAAAGAGCAGCCTTGCTCATCTCCAGGGCTAGCTCTAGGGGGAAATCCTAGAGCCCCGGAATGTCATGGCTGGAAGTTGCCACAGAATTTGGTAGTCCTACTTCTTCATTTTATGGTGAGGAAATGCACTCAGAGAGGGGAAGCAACCTGCTCATAGATATGTAGTGAGTTGAGCCACGGCTGGACCCAGACCTCCTTTTTCTGGTATAGCTGTGTCCTGGATTCAGCAGGCTCTTAAATTCCGATAGATACCAGCTCACCTATCCCTAAGAAGAACTGAGTGTGTGCTGCGTGCTGAGCTAAATCATTTCAGTCGTGTCCGACTCCGGGCTCCTCTGTCCATAGGGTTCTTCAAGCAAGAATACTGAAGTGTATAGGAATGCACGGGATTTCTGTGTAATAATTTTATATCCTGAAACTTTACTATATTCATTGATTAGCTCTAGTAATTTTCTGGTGGCATCTTTAGGATTTTCTACGTAGAGGATCATGTCATATGCAAACAGTGAGAGTTTTACTTTTTCTTTTCCAATCTGGATTACTTATGTTTCTTTTTCTTCTCTGATTGCTGTGGCTAGGACCTCCAAAGCTATGTTGAATAGTAGTGGTGAGAGTGGGTTCCCTTGTCTTGTTCCTGATTTTAGAGGAAATGCTTTCAAATTTTTACACTGAGGAGAATGTTTGTCATGGGTTTGTCATATATGGCTTTTATTATGTTGAGGTATGTTCCTTCTATGCCTACTTTCTAGAGAGTTTTTTTTAAAATCATAAATGGGTGGCTGATTCATGTTGATATATGGCAAAAAAAAAATCACAATAGTGTAAAGTAATTATTCTCTGTTTAAAATAAATTAATAATTTTTTTTTTAAGTTTAAAAAAAAAAGAACAATGGACTGGATTGCCATTCCCTCCTCCAGGGGATCTTCCTGACCCAGGGGTCAAATGTCAAATCTGTGCCTCTTACATCTCCTGCATTGGCAGACAGGTTCTTTTTTTTTCATATGTACATTTGCTTTATTAAAATTGTGATGCTTAATATAATAGCAGAAATCATCACAGAGCTCACATCCAGAAGCAATACAATAGTGGAGGCACAAACATTCCTTATTGCCAGTACAAGTAAAAAAGTGGTCCTATGTCCCATCAGCCTTTAATTGCATAAAAGATTATATTGAGCATCATTTACAACCAGCATAATTATATAAACTAATTATTATCACCTTTCTTCTACATTCTGCAAAGGAAATACATTCATAGGACATTCAAACATGATAAAAATGAAACATCAGTTCTGAATTATTCATGGGGAGGACACAAGCAGATAACTCCTCTTTTATAATCTATTGGGTATTGTCACATGATTTTACAGTTTTTTAATGTCAGGTGGGTTCTTTGCCATTGGCACCACCTGGGAAGTTGAGTGTGTGCTGGGAGTGGTCAGGAGGTGCATGGGGAGACAGGCCTCCAGCAGATGGTTGCCATGGCACCCAACGGAGCTTCCATGCACGCTCCTACCTTAGATGAGGCCAGAGAGTCCAGTCAACCACTGGCTGATGGGGATAGGGGTAGGACTGGAACCAAGCAGCTGGGGATCTGGCCCAGTTAGCAGACATTAGCAGCTTCAAAGTACAGTCCAGAGGCTTGTGGCTGCCGGACTAGGCTGAGGATTACTCAGGAGGTAAATGCTGGGCTCCCCTGTCAGAGCCAGGCCTCTGCTCCTCCTCGGGCATGGTTGGGCCTCTGGGATACATCAGTTCCCTCTGGCCTCCAGAGGAAGCAAGTTCCTTCCCCAGAGGACAGAGGTTCTGGACAACCTTGGCTGTGGACAGAACATTCTCTTTGGGTCAACAAGGGCAGAGGTGGTGCTTGACCAAGCTGTGAGTATAGCAATATTACTATATTGAGCACTGTGATCATTTCCATGTATAGGTCTTTTAATTTTGAAAATGATTCTAAGAGAGCATGCTACGAGACTCAGGGTAAGACCCTAGCCCAAGGCCAAACATTCAGCTAATAAGTACCAATGCCGTAGAGGTGATACTGAATTATGCTTCTACCAGCAAAACAAACAAACAAAACTGTGTTTCTATACTCTTTCCTACACAGAGATTTAGAACTTTTTGGCCTTTGATCATCTGTTAGGTAAACAGTGGTGTTGTGATGTTAACATTTCTCTTATTACAGATGAGGGCTACCATCTCTTCCGTGTTTGAGAAGCATCTCCTTTTAGAGGACTGTCTGTATCCTTTGCCCAATTTCTCATTGATTTATAGATATTCTTCTTCCTTCCAGAAAATTAGCTATTTATGATATGGTTTAAAATTTCTTTCTCCAATTTGTCATTTGTTGTTTGGCTTTGTTTAAACTGTTTCCCACTCCATCAGACCCAAACCAGGTAAATTTTATTTGTATGTGGTCAAATGAGACAACTTTTTTATATTGGGTTCTGGGTTTGGGGTTATATTTAGAAAAGCCCACCTTATTCCAAGAGTATATTTGTAAAATTCTCCCTTTCTTTTTCTAGAATTTTATGGTTTTATTTTATAAAAATGTAAATATTTGATTCTTCTTGAGTTATTTTTGGTATAAGGTGTGAGATGGGAATCCGATGATCCAACCTTTTTTTTTCTTTCTCAAATGGCTACCCAGGTGGCTAAATGTCATTTATTTTAAATTTCTATCTTCTACCGTTGGAAGGGGTGTCAAAGACATACCTTTTGTCCCATTTTGTCCCAAGAGGAAGGTCTCTTTTGTCCCATTCATTCGTCCATTTGTTCACAACATGTCCTACAGTGTTGTAACTATTACAGCTTTGTCATTTCATAATGTGCTTTAATATCTGGTAATGCTGGTTCTTGAGAAATCTGTATGCAGGTCAGGAAGCAACAGTTCGAACTGGACATGGAACAACAGACTGGTTCCAAATGAGAAAAGGAGTACGTCAAGGCTGTATATTGTCACCCTGCTTCTTTAACTTCTATGCAGAGCACATCATGAGAAATGCTGGGCTGGAAGAAGCACAAGCTGGAATCAAGATTGCTGGGAGAAATATCAATAACCTCAGATATGAAGATGACACCACCCTTATGGCAGAAAGTGAAGAGGAACTAAAAAGCCTCTTGATGAAAGTGAAAGAGGAGAGTGAAAAAGTTGCCTTAAAGCTTAACATTCAGAAAACGAAGATCATGGCATCTGGTCCCATCACTTCATGGGAAATAGATGGGGAAACAGTGGAAACAGTGTCAGACTTTATTTTTTTGGGGGGGCTCCAAAATCACTGCAGATGGTGACTGCAGCCATGAAATTAAAAGACGCTTACTCCTTGGAAGAAAAGTTATGACCAACCTAGATAGCATATTCAAAAGCAGAGACATTACTTTGCTGACTAAGGTCCGTCTAGTCAAGGCTATGGTTTTTCCAGTGGTCATGTATGGATGTGAGAGTTGGACTGTGAAGAAGGCTGAGCACCGAAGAATTGATGCTTTTGAACTGTGGTGTTAGAGAAGACTCTTGAGAGTCCCTGAACTGCAAGGAGATCCAACCAGTCCATTCTGAAAGAGATCAGCCCTGGGATTTCTTTGGAAGGAATGATGCTAAAGCTGAAACTCCCGTACTTTGGCCACCTCACGCGAAGAGTTGATTCATTGGAAAAGACTCTGATGCTCGGAGGGATTGGGGGCAGGAGGAGAATGGGACAACAGAGGATGAGATGGCTGGATGGCATCACTGACTCGATGGACATGAGTCTGAGTGGATTCTGGGAGTTGGTGATGGACAGGGAGGCCTGGTGTGCTGCGATTCATGGGGTCGCAAAGAGTCGGACATGACTGAGAGACTGAACTGAATTGAATGCTGGTTCTGCTTCTACCACTCATTACCTTTCTTGAAAAAATACTTTTTCTAGTGGTTCTTGCCTATTTATTTCTACAGGTTATTATTCAGTTCAGAATCATCTTGTAAGTTATCCCCACAAACACCCAAGCAAATATAAACATACAAAATTTAAAAAGCAAATATTTGGGGACAATATTTGTTGTCCCTAATATTTGGGGACAACATTATATTGAACCTTTACATTAACGTAAGGAGAGTGTTCATATTTTTGACACTGAGTCATCATACGCCAGTCTTCTATTGGTGCTTCATGCTGTTTTCAAGGTTTTTCTCCTTAGATTGTCTACATTTCTTGGTTTAATTCTCTGTGTCTGATCTTCCATGGCTATTATAAATGGATTTTTTCTTCCATTATATCCTCTAACTGGCTATTGTTTGAGTAATATGTTTTGGTATGTTGATTTTATAACCAGCCAACCTAGTCAACTTTCTTATCATTTTTAATTTTTTTTCATTATCATTGAGTTTTCCAAGTAAATAATCACATCAACTGAAAATGATGCTAATTTTACCATCTCCTTTCCGATTCTCACACTGTTGGAACATCGCAAAGTGATGGTGGTCATATAATATGTATTGTCTCGTTCTCGACTTTAATGAGAATGCTTGCCGTGCTTCCGCACTAAACATGTTTCTGGGCTTTGCCCAAGCATATCTTTTATCATATTAAGGAAGTATCCATCCCACTATTATTTTATAAGACACTTTACAAAAATAAAGCATGGATATGAGCTTCTCAGATGTCTTTTCAGCTTCTATGAAGTGATCTATGTGATTTTTTTCTTTTGATCTACTAATATACTGAATTACAAGATGATATTTTGAGATTCAGTCATTCTTGAATTCCTGGAGTAAACTCTACTTGGTTATTATTTCTTTTAGTGTGCTGCCAATTTCTGTTTTCTAATAAAGTTTTTGTTGTGATATTCAAAGTGACATGGGCTATAGTTTCTTTATGTGCTATCTGTCAGGTTTTGACGTCACCGTTATAATACTTTCATAAATATAATTGAGCAGGACCCTATGAAGCCTTCCCAAAATAAGGCCCCCACCTATGTTCTCCACCTGCTTTTTGTCTGTAAAAAACTTTGAAGAATAGACTTAGGGTCTTCTCTGGTGGCTCGGTAGTAAAGAATCCCCCTGCCAACGCAGAAGCCAGGTTCGATCCCTGGTCTGGAAAGATCCCACATGCCATGGAGCAACTAAGCCTGGGCGCCACAACTATTGAGCCTGTGCTCTGGAGCCTGGGAGTCACAACTACTGAGCCCACACACAGCAGCTACGGAAGCCCACGTGCCCTCGAGCCTGTGCTCCCAACGAGAGAGGCCACCACAATGAGAAAACCATGCCCAGTGAGGACGGAGGGGTTCCTGCTCGCTGCAACTAGAGAAAGACCCGAGCGGCAGCAGAGACCTGGCACAGCCACAGTGAATAAATAAATAAATAAATATAAAAAATTTAATCAGAGCAATAAAAAATGCAGAAAGGAAAACAAGCAAGTAAGACAAAATAATGATACGTTAGCCATTAAACTCAAGGACCTTCAGTTCTTTCTTAAGGACTGTCAATAATATTCTGAGTCATGTCCTTTGAGCAGTTTTGCAGATACTAAAACCCCACCAGGTGGAAGAAATTAATTGCATGCTGCCCACAGGCACAGAGAACCCAGACCACTTGGAACCAGTTTGATGATGCTGACTCCCAGTTACCTCTGCACCAACCGAACGTCTGCAAGCTGATCATGCGCTCCTCGTATGACCCCTCACTGCCCTCTCCAGCGTGGCACACAGTCTTGAGGGCACTGGCCCGCTGTGGCCCCCTTTGCCCAGCAAGGCAATGAATCTACTGTTTGCAACTTCACCCAAAACTCTGTTTCCATGTTTCTATTTGGCACCAGTGGACAGAGGCCGAGTTTCAACAGCATAAAGAGTAATTGAAAGTGTTTTTTTTTTTTTTTGTATACTCTGAAGGAATCTACAAAGCATCAGAATTACCTGTTTCTTAAAGATCTGTGAAAATCCTTCTGTGACACAGTCTGGACTTGGTGCTTTTTTGACAGCTGTCTTTAGTTTTCTATAGCACTTGGTCCATTAGATTGTCTAAGTTCACTACGGTAGTTTTGGCAATATATATTTTCCTGTAACTTTATCCTTTTATCCATGTATTCAAATTATTTTGCATAACAGTGAGCAAAATAGTGTCATATTATGTTTTAAATTTTATCAGTTTCTATTTTCTTCCCCATTGCAATTATTTACTTTGGATATTTCTATTTTCTCCCTTTGACTTGATAATGTTAGCTAATGGTTTGTCTCTTTTATTAGCTTTTTTTTTTCCAAATAGAATCAGCTCCTGGATATAATATATATTAATTCTCCAACTCTTTAATTTAATTCATTGTATTCTGCTTTCACTGGAGAAGGAAATGGCAACCCACTCCAGTGTTCTTGCCTGGAGAATCCCAGGGACGGGGGAGCCTGGTGGGCTGCCGTCTCTGGGGTCACACAGAGTCAGACATGACTAAAGTGACTTAACAGCAGCATTCTGCTTTCATATAACTAATGTCTTCTTTCTGCTTTCCTTAGCTTGAGTTTGTTATTTTTTTCCTAACTTCTTTAGTTAGTTGCTTAATAATTTTTATTTTTAACTTTGAACATTCTTTGAGCACAAGTTCTGACATATAAAAAGACCTTGATGCTGGGAAAGATTGAGGGCAAGAGGAGAAGGGAGAAACAGAGGATAAGATAGTTGGATGGCATCACTGACTCAATGGACATGAGTTTGAGCAAACTCCGGGAGATGGTGGAGGACAGGGAAGCCTGGCATGCTGCAGTCCATGGGGTTGCAAAGCATCAGACATGACTTAGTGACTGAATAAGAACTGATATATAATATTTTCATTAGGATTATTTAAAGATAATTTCCAGTTTCAACTTTGATTTCCTCTTTGTTCCAAGTACTGTTTGAGAGAAAAAATGAAAATTTCTGAGTAATAAGGATTTTATTTCAGAATTCTAATTTTATTACATTATAATTCCAGAATATTTTTTGATTATTTTCTCTTTTGGGGAAGAGTGTATTGAGGCAGTGTTTGTAACCTAAAATTTTCAGTTTTAAAAATTTTCCTTTTTAAATATATTAAAGTATTATTTTTAGGATATGAATTAGAATTACATTATTAATTGGATTGCTTTCTCCTTTATATCCTTAATTATTATTATTATTTTTTTTGTTTACTTGCTCTGTCATGGGCTGCATGTCAACTATAGTCTCTATTATTATGTTTCTATTTCATCTTAGGTAAAATGTCAGTCAGTTCAGTTGCTCAGTCATGTCCGACTCTGCGACCCCATAAACCGCAGCACACCAGGCCTCCCTGTCCATCACCAACACTCGGAGTTTATTCAGACTCGTGTCTATTGATTCAGTGATGCCATCCAACCATCTCATCTTCTGTCATCTGCTTCTCCTCCTGCCTTCAATCTTTCCCAGCATCAGGGTCTTTTCCAATGAGTCAGCTCTTCACATCAGGTGGCCAAAGTATTGGAGTTTCAGCTTCAGCATCAGCCCTTCCAATGAATATTCAGGACTGATTTCCTTTAGGATGGACTGGTTGGGTCTCCATGCCAGTGCAAGGGACTCTCAGGAGTCTTCTCCAACATCACAGTTCAAAAGCATCAATTCTTCATTGCTCAGTTTTCTTTATAGTCCAACTCTCACATCTATATATGACTACTGGAAAAACCATAGCTTTGACTAGAAGGATATTTGTTGGCAAAGTAATGTCTCTGCTTTTTAATATGCTGTCTAGGTTGGTCATAACTTTTCTTCTAAGGAACAAATGTCTTTTAATTTCATGGCTGCAGTCACCATCTACAGTGATTTGGGAGCCCCCCAAATAAAATCTATCATTGTTTCCCCATCTATTTGCCATGAAGTGATGGGACCAGGTGCCATGATCTTCGTTTTCTGAATGTTGAGTTTTAAGCCAACTTTTTTGCTCTCCACTTTCACTTTCATCAAGAGGCTCTTTAGTTCTTCTTCACTTTCTGCCATAAGGGTGGTGTCATCTACATATCTGAGGTTATTGATATTTCTCCCGGCAATCTTGATTCTAGCTTGTGCTTCTTCCAGCCCAGAGTTTCTCATGATGTACTCTGAATAGAAGTTAAATAAGCAGGGTGACAATATACAGCCTTGATGTACTTCTTTTCCTATTTGGAACCAGTCTGTTGTTCCATGTCCAGTTCGAACTGTTGCTTCCTGACCTGCATACAGATTTCTCAAGAGGCAGGATAGATGGTCTGATATTCCCATCTCTTTCAGAATTTTCCACAGTTTGTTGTGGTCCACACAGTCAAAGGCTTTGGCATAGTCAATAAAGCAGAAGTAGATGTTTTTCTGGAACTCTCTTGCTTTTTTGATGATCCAACAGATGTTGGTAATTTGACCTCTAGTTTCTCTACCTTTTCTAAATCCAGCTTGAGCATCGGGAAGTTCATGGTTCATGTACTGTTGAAACCAGGCTTGGAGAATTTTGAGCATTGCTTTACTAGCATGTGAGATGAGTGCAATTGTGAAGTAGTTTGAACATTCTTTGGCATTGCCTTTCTTTGGGATTGGAATGAAAACTGACCTTTTCCAATCCTATGGCTACTGATGATTTTTCCAAATTTGCTGGCATATTGAATGCAGCACGTTTATAGCATCATCTTTCAGGATTTGAAATAGCTCAACTGAAATTCCATCACCTCCACTAGCTTTGTTCTTAGTGGTGCTTCCTAAGGCCCACTTGACTTCGCAGTCCAGGATGTCTGGTTCTAGGTTGCTGATCACGCCTTCTTGATTATCTGGATCATGAAGATCTTTTTTTTACAGTTCTTCTGTGTATTCTTGCCACCTCTTCTTAATATCTTCTGCTTCTGTTAGGTCCATACCATATCTGTCCTTTATTGAGTTCATCTTTGCATGAAATGTTCCCTTGTTATCTCTAATTTTCTTGAAGAGATCTCTAGTCTTTCCCATTCTATTGTTTTCCTCTATTTCTTTGCACCGATTGCTGAGGAAGGCTTTCTTATCTCTCCTTGTTATTCTTTGGAACTCTGCATTGAAATGGGTATATCTTGCCTTTTGCTTCTCGTCTTGTCATAGCTATCTGTAAGGCCTCCTCAGAGAGCCATTTTGCCTTTTTGCATTTCTTTACCTTGGGGATGTTTTTTTTTTTTTTAAATTGGAGGCTAATTACTTTACAATATTGTAGTGTTTTTGCCATACACTGACAAGAATCAGCCATGGGTGTACATGTGTTCCCCATCCTGAACCCCCCTCCCACCTCCCTCCTCATCGCATCCCTCTGGGTCATCCCAGTGCACCAGCCCTGAGCACCCTGTATCATGCATCAAACCTGGACTGGTGATCTCTTTCACATATGATATTTTACATGTTTCAATGCGACTCTTTCAAATCATCCCACCCTCGCCCTCTCCCACAGAGTCTGAAAGACTGTTGTATACATCTGTGTCTCTTTTGCTGTCTCACATATAGGGTTATTGTTACCATCTTTCTAAATTCCATGTATATGCATTAGTATACTGTATTGGTGTTTTTCTTCTTTCTTACTTCACTCTGTATAATAAGCTCCAGTTTCATTCACTTCATTAGAACTGATTCAAATGTATTCTTTTTAATGGCTGAGTAGTATTCCATTGTGTTCCAGAAAAACATCTATTTCTGCTTTATTGACTATGCCAAAGCCTTTGACTGGGTGGATCACAAGAAACTGTGGAAAATTCTGAAAGAGATGGGAATACCAGACCACCTAACCTGCCTTCCTGACCTATATGCAGGTCAGGAAGCAACAGTTAGAACTGGACATGGAACAACAGACTGGTTCCAAATAGGAAAAGAAGTACGTCGGCTGTATATTGTCACCCTGCTTCTTTAACTTCTATGCAGAGTACATCATGAGAAACGCTGGACTGGAAGAAGCACAACCTGGAATCAAGATTGCTGGGAGAAATATCAATAACTTCAGATATGTAGATGACACCACCCTTATGGCAGAAGGTGAAGAGGAGCTAAAAAGCCTCTTGATGAAAGTGAAAGTGGAGAGCAAAAAAGTTGGCTTAAAGCTCAACATTCAGAAAACGAAGATCATGGCATCTGGTCCCATCACTTCATGGGAAATAGATGGGGAAACAGTGGAAACAGTGTCAGACTTTATTTTTTGGGGCTCCAAAAATCACTGCAGATGGTGACTGCAGCCATGAAATTAAAAGACGGTTACTCCTTGGAAGAAAAGTTATGACCAACCTAGATAGCATATTCAAAAGCAGAGACATTACTTTGCTGACTAAGGTCTGTCTAGTCAAGGCTATGGTTTTTCCTGTGGTCATGTATGGATGTGAGAGTTGGACTGTGAAGAATGCTGAGCACCGAAGAATTGATGCTTTTGAACTGTGGTGTTGGAGAAGACTCTTGAGAGTCCCTTGGACTGCAAGGAGATCCAACCAATCCATTCTGAAGGAGATCAGCCCTGGGATTTCTTTGGAGGGAATGATGCTAAAGCTGAAGCTCCAGTACTTTGGCCACCCCATGCAAAGAGTTGACTCATTGGAAAAGACTCTGATTCTGGGAGGGATTGGGGGCAGGAGGAGAAGGGGACGACAGAGGATGAGATGGCTGGATGGCATCACTGGCTCGATGGACATGAGTCTGAGTGGACTCCGGGAGTTGGTGATGGACAGGGAGGCCTGGTGTGCTGCGATTCATGGGGTCGCAAAGAGTCGGACATGACTGAGTAACTAAACTGAACTGAACCACAGCTTTCCTATCCATTCGTCTGTTATGGACATCTAGATTGCTTCCATGTTCTGGCTATTATAGACAGGCCATTATAAAAATGCGATGAACATTGGGGTACATGTGTCTCTTTCAGTTCTAGTTTCCTCGGTGTGTATGCCCAGCAGTGGGATTGCTGGGTCATATGGCAGTTCTATTTCCATATTTTTAAGGAATCTCTATACTGTTCTCCATAGTGGCTGTACTACTTTGCATTCCCACCAACAATGTAAGAGGTTTCCCTTTCCTCCACACCCTCTCCAGCATTTATTGCTTGTAGACTTTTGGATAGCAGCCGTTCTGACTGGCATGAAATGGTACCTCATAGTGGTTTTGATTTGCATTTCTCTGATAATGAGTGATGTTGAGCATCTTTTCATGTGCTTGTTAGCAATCTGTTTGTCTTCTTTGGAGAAATGTCTGTTTAGTTCTTTGGCCCATTTTTTGATTGGGTCGTTTATTTTTCTGGAATTGAGCTGCAGGAGTTGTTTGTATATTTTTGAGATTAATTCTTTGTCAGTTGCTTCATTTGCTATTATTTTCTCCCATTTTGAAGGCTGTCTTTTCACCTTGCTTATAGTTTTCTTCATTGTGCAAATCTTTTAAATTTAATTAGGCCCCATTTGTTTATTTTTGGTTTTATTTCCGTTACTCTGGGAGGTGGGTCATAAAGGATCCTGCTGTGATTTATGTTGGAGAGTGTTTCGCCTATATTTTCCTCTGGGAGTTTTGTGGTTTCTGGTCTTATGTTTAGATCTTTAATCCATTTTGAGTTTATTTTTGTGTGCGGTGTTAGAAAGTGTTCTAGTTTCATTCTTTTATAAGTGGTTGACCAGTTTTCCCAGCACCACTTGTTAAACAGATTGTCTTTTCTCCATTGTATATTCTTGCCTCCTTTGTCAAAGATAAGGTGTCCATAGGTATGTGGATTTATCTCTGGGCTTTCTATTTTGTTCCATTGATCTATGTTTCTGTCTTTGTGCCATTACCATACTGTCTTGATGACTGTAGCTTTGTAGTAGAGCCTGAAGTCAAGTAGGTTGATTCCTCCAGTTCCATTCTTCTTTCTCAAGATTGCTTTGGCTATTCGAGGTTTTTTGTATTTCCATACAAATTGTGAAATTATTTGTTCTAGTTCTGTGAAAAATACCATTGGTAGCTTGATAGGTATTGCATTGAACCTATAGATTGCTTTGGGTAGTATCCCTGCCTCGTGCCAATGTCGCAAACTTCCGTCCATAGTTCTTCAGACACTCTATCAGATCTAATCCCTTGAATCTATTTGTCACTTCCACTGTATAGTTGCAAGGCATTTGATTTAGGTCATACCTGAATGGTCTAGTGGTTTTCCCTACTTTCTTCAATTTAAGTCTGAATTTGGTAATAAGGAGTTCACGATCTGAGCCACAGTCAGCTCCCGGTCTTATTTTTGCTGACTGTATAGAACTTCCCCATCTTTGGCTGCAAAGAACATAACCAGTCTGATTTCGGTATTGACCATCTGGTGATGTCCATGTGTAGAGTCTTCTCTTGGGTTGTTGGAATAGGGTGTATGATCAGTGCATTCTCTTGGCAAAACCCTACTAGCCATGGCCCTGCTTCATCCTGTACTCCAAAGCCAAATTTGCCTGTTACTCCAGGTATTTCTTGACTTCCTACTTCTTATTCAAGTCCCCTATAATGAAAAGGACATCTTTGTGGGGTGTTAGTTCTAGAAGGTCTTGATTATTGTTACACCGTTTCCCTTTTTCTGGTTAAATATGCCTCTGCATCCCTCTCCCTGCCTCCAACTTGAATCTTACCAGCTACTACATTGTGCTTCTTCCTTCCTCTATGTTTGTGCTGCACATTCTGTCTTTGCCCATTCTTTTGTTTCCAACCTCAGTCTAACCTTAATATTTTATTTTAAAATATATGAGAAATTCGGGCCTTATTTTGTGATTCATTCTGAGACTTAATATATTTCAGTAGGTAAAATGATCCCATTCACATAAATTAATATGACAGGCATATTTATTCCTAGTTTTCTTTTAAATCATGTTTTATGTTATATACTTCCTGGTTTTATTGCCGCTTCATTTATTTTTTCAATCTTTTACTCCGTATTCTGTTTCATTTGCTTGGTTTTTATGTGTATATTTCTTCTAATAATTTGAAAGGCTTTTATTTTGCCCCCGGTAGTTCCTTTTACACACACATATATATTTTTCCTTAGTATCTATTAACTACTTTCTCTAAGAATGACAAAATTGCTACATTTCCACTAAATCCAAACTCCCTACCCCACCACCTTATTTTAGTTGATTACACTATTACTGTTTTTCTCAGTGTTTCCCTTTTGTATTTTTAAATATTCATGTATGTCTGTCACTTTATTAGCTTTAAATGATATCCTTGACAGATAGCTGTAAACAAAAATGTTGTCAGCATACATGCACTGTTTTTTACCTTCTGTTCCCTTCCTTGAGCCAGATTTTGTTAGCTATAAAATGTCTCCATTCTTAGAGTTGATAGCCTTTACATTTGGTTCTGTAAACACAGTCGCCACATTGCTATTGTGTTGGTCTTAGTCTTAGGCACACGGTTCAAGTGTCACCCAGTTCTGCTGTGTGATCTTCCACTCGTCTTCTGATTGGCTTGAAAATTATCCTCTTGTAGATTCTTCAGGCTCATGAGACTTATGCTCTTATGTTCTTGCATGTTCCTCAACGTTGCCTTTATACTTAACTGATGGTTTGCCTAGATATAGCATCTTGTATTACACTTTATGTCTTTGTATTGATAATGTTGTAGTGCTATCTGAGGTCACCTTGATTTTTTTTCTCCTTCTTTAAGGCATCTTGACTTTTAAGTCCGGGTGTTTCGAAGGATTCTTTGTCTTTGAAGTCCAGAATCTTTACTAGATTCAATCATGTGCATTCATCAATTTGCAAATATGTTTCTGGGACACAGTGTTTTAATCTATAGATTAAATTTGGGCCTTATATTGTCATTCATTCTGAAAATATATTTTAGTAGATAAAATGATCCCATTCACGTAAATTAATATGATAAACATATTTGTTCTTAGTTTTCTTTTTCTTTTAAATCATGTTTTATGTTGTATGCTTTCTGGTTTTATTGCTGCTTCACTTATTTTTTAGTTCTTTTTTATTTTGGAAAGTTCCTATAAATCATATCTTTACATATCTGTTCTCTTTGTAGAAACATGAATTGCATGAATATTCGTCTTTCATACCTGCCATTTTCTCTCTCATCTTGTTTTTAAAACCTCTGATTACTTTTCCAGTTTTTTCTCATGTTTTACAATCCTTTCCCTGATACACGTCCCATGCTTTCAGCAGTGTCTGTGGTTGGGTTTACATGTTCTTCCCCTTATCCTCTCATGACTTATATTCTTTGCGTGTCTTACCACATTTTTTCCTGAGTATTTGTATCTCTTCTTTGTGCTTTTGATTGAAAGAGTTAATTGCTTCATAAAGTTTAGAAGTTTTTCATGTAATATATTTGTTCATTTTCTCCATGGCAATATTTTTGCAGTGACTGGCTTTTATCTTCTATTTATTTTTCCTTTCTCTTTCTCCCCTCTGTGCACTGTAGTGTCTTCATTATACAGATTGCTTGGTAGTTCCTTTTTGATTATTAATTCACCTCTGAATGAAGTGACTTCTTGGACCAGTTGTTTGCATGAGCTTCTGGAGTGAGGGAGGGAACCGCCATGAACTGGGCTGCAAGAAATGTTCCTATGGGGACATGAGTGTAAGATCTGTTAAGCTTTATTTCTCTCTCTAGTCAGTTGGTTGGAGAAGGCAATGGCACCCCACTCCAGTACTCTTGCCTGGAAAATCCCATGGATGGAGGAGCCTGGGGGGCTGCAGTCCATGGGGTCGCGAAGAGTTGGACACTACTAAGCGACTTCACTTTCACTTTTCACTTTCACGCATTGGAGAAGGAAATGGCAACCCACTCCAGTGTTCTTGCCTGGAGAATCCCAGGGACGGGGGAGCCTGGTGTGCTGCCGTCTATGGGGTCGCACAGAGTCGGACACAACTGAGGCAACTTAGCAGCAGTCAGTTGGTAGTGACAGCTGTGTATCTGCTCGTAACGTGGCACCTCTCTCCTCTATTTTGCCTCACAAAGAGACTGCATTCTGCAAATATGACTCTTCTGTATGATTCATCATTGGCCCCACCTTTGCTGTTTTATTTCATGCCAAAATAAATTCAGGAAATCTCCCTCTCCCAGCCCACATACCTACCCTAATTATTCCTAATAAAAGAGTGATATTTTGTGGCTCCGGGGGTGTAGCACTTACCTTGGGGAGCTGAGTTTGGCCAGCGATACCTGCCCTCTGGGCCATGGCTGTCTTCTCTTTGTGTCTTTCCACACCCTAGTTATGTGTTGTATCTGAGTTTATCGATCTTCGCTAGCTTTGTCAAAGATAGGGTTTGTTTATTATTCTCCTTCTTGCATTTAGGTGATTTTCCAGAGAACTATTTGTCTTTTAGAGGGAGAAACACCAACCTGAAATTCCACATACCTATTTCTTTATTTTTTGTGGTCTGTTAGTTTATAGTTTCTATTCACTCTTAATTTCTACTTACTCAAAGCACACTAACAACCCTTTTACCTCAATACCTATTTCTACATGTCTTTATTTTTCACTTTTGGTACCAATTGACTCATGCTCTCTCTGTGTTTTCCTGTTCAGACTTTTTGAGACAATTTGATTGATCCACTAATAATCATAATCACTATTTGGATAGTTTTTGTTCTCAGAAATGCTGGGAAAACCCTTGGTCAAGTTCCTTTCACTGGTCAAATAGTTGTGGACCAGGGGTCTTCAACAACACAGTAGAAGATATGCACTCTTGGACTGTCTTTCTAGCGGGGCTATGAGTGCGAGGATTTCAGTGAGCAAGCATAGCCCTAGCAGTGACTTGGGATTAGAACTGAGTTTGGAAAGTTTGGGGTGGAGCCTTCAAATGAAGCCTGGCTGGAATAAAACAAGTTGTGGGGTAGTACAGGATGAGGTTGACTATGTTGGGGGCATGGCAGGCTAGGGAAGGTCTCAAATTCAGTGCTGAGCAGTTTGGACTTGAATCAAAGGCTGTAGGGAGTCACTGGAAACTGGAGAAAATGATGTGACAAAAATAAGGGTTTCAAGAAGAGGTGCTAGACCCTTAACACACAGAAGGGCTCCCCTGGTGGGTCAGTGGTAAAGAATCCGCCTGCAGGGCAGGAGCCACAGGAGACATGGGTTTGATCCCCTGGATTGGCAAGATCCCCTGGAGGAGGGCATGGAAACCCACTCCAGTATTCTTGCCTGGAGAATCTCATGGACAGAGGAGCCTGGCGGGCAACTGTCCCTAGGACCGCAAACAGTTGGACATGACTGAAGCGGCTTGGCACAAACACACACACACCATGCTGGAAAGAGGAAGAGAGGCAACCAAGACAGAAGGGGTTATTCTCCGCAGGGTTTGTGCATAGGTGGAGTCTAGATTGCTAGGTGCAGGTGGCCACAGCAAATTTATATCTGCTCTGGGCGATGATGATATTTGGGAGGTTCCATCTGAGTAGTGGGCCTACAGGAGAGGCTTCTGAGAGCACCAGTACAGGACTAGGGGAATGCTTATAAGTTGATGCAAAGATCGGCAGAAGATGTCTCTGGCCCTGGGGGATAGGACTGAGGGCAATTAGGCAGTTCTAGGGCTCCTGGTTGACTGAGCCAAGGTTTAAGTCTAAGATTTTGCCCAGCTGAGACTCAGAGGAGAATCCGGAAATCCAGGCTGGAGCCCCTGGATCTGGCTCTGCACACCTCATGGGGAATAGATGGGAAAGCTGATGCCTGATACTCACAGGGTACTCTTGGGTGACAAGTCTCTCCCTCCCATCTCCTTCCGGTCCTGAGAGCTCCCCTGGGAGCAGAAACTCTGACTGGATTAGAACCTGGGTGGCACCCATTGAGTCAGCAGTTGGCAGGGCCCTGGAAGGATGTGGTTTAGGAGTAGAAATATGCTAGGAAGTACTAAAAAAAAGTGAAGCCAGAGGAAGAGTCCAGTTAGGAGGCTGTCACCCCTCAACATGAGGATGCAAGTTCTTGAAACCAAGAAGGAAAAACTACAACAGTTGTGAGATTGGAAAATTCTAAGACTGAGATGGAATGGGAAGGGAAGACAGGAGGGATGGAGGCAAGATCCTCTGCTAACTCAGAGCCACGGGATTCAGGTGCTAATTAGTAATGTGGGCAAAATGGAGGGCGATTGAAGATGGTACCACCAACCCAAACCAGAAAGTGGAAGGGATGAACTGGAGCAGGGGAGAGATACAGGGCCTGGCATCAGTGCAGGGAAGAACTTTTAGGATCATTGTTGAAGTAGCTAAGATTATAAGACCAATTGGTTTGTTGTACAGGTTTTTACTTTTTACAGGAAATATTTTCTCTTTAGTGACTAGTCATTGACACACTCGTGCCAGCTGAGGGTGGCACTGATGGGACGTGACTTCCAACCTGAGCCTGTGCAGACTGTCCCTGAAGGGTGGTCCGTGTGATGAATGAGGGACTTGCTTCTCTCTCATTTGACCCCAGGCTCCTTCTGGCCTCTCTTTACTCATACTACTCTTGTTCCCACTCTACTTATTATGCAATAACAGGATTACAACGTGTCAGAGAGGAAAGGTACCTAAAGACAGTCTAGTTCAACCCTCCTCTTTTATAGAAAAGAAAACTGAGGCCCAAAGAGAATGACTTTCTTAATATTATGGAGAAGGGGCTGCAGAACCCAGGCCTCTGACTTCTGGTCACTATGCGTGACCACCTGTCTAATCAATGTGGAGGATTTTCTCAGCATCAGTGGTTTACGTGGCATATGTGTTAACTTTGTGGATTTGCTCATCACACTGTCTCAAGGAGTCCTGAAAAGCAACATTTTAGAGGGCCTTTGCTAGGGCAGGTGGCCTCTGATCCTTTAGCATCTGCAACTTTAAAGAAGTCCTTCCGTCCAGTTATTCACATGTCCTGTTTATTCTCTCTCTATACCAGTTCTCCATGCAGCCCCCTTCCTGAGAGGGTGACTATCAGTTCAGTTCAGTTCAGTTCAGTTCAGTTCAGTTCAGTTCATTTCAGTTCAGTCTCTCAGTCGTGTCTGACTCTTTGCAACCTCATGAATCACAGCACGCCAGGCCTCCCTGTCCATCACCAACTCCTGGAGTTCACTCAGACTCGCGTCCATTGAGTCAGTGATGCTATCCAGCCATCTCATCCTCTGTTGTCCCCTTCTTCTCCTGCCCCCAATCCCTTCCAGCATCAAAGTCTTTTCCAATGAGTCAACTCTTTGCATGAGGTGGCCAAAGTACTGGAGTTTCAGCTTTAGCATTGTTCCTTCCAAAGAAATCCCAGGGCTGATCTCCTTCAGAATGGACTGGTTGGCTCTCCTTGCAGTCCAAGGGACTCTCAAGAGTCTTCTCCAACACCACAGTTCAAAAGCATCAGTTCTTTGGTGCTCAGCCTTCTTCACAGTCCAACTCTCACATCCATACATGACTACTGGAAAAACCATAGCCTTGACTAGACAGACCTTAGTCGGCAAAGTAATGTCTCTGCTTCAGAATTTTCCACAGTTTATTGTGATGCACACAGTCAAAGGCTTTGGCATAGTCAATAAAGCAGCAATAGATGTTTTTCTGGAACTCTCTTGCTTTTTCCATGATCCAGTGGACGTTGGCAATTTGATCTCTGGTTCCTCTGCCTTTTCTAAAACCAGCTTGAACATCAGGAAGTTCATGGTTCACGTATTGCTGAAGCCTGGCTTGGAGAATTTTGAGCATTACTATAGTCATTGCTGATTCAGGCCTCCCCATCCTTGCCCAGTTTGCAACAATGGCCTCTTGTTGGTCTCTTTTTCTCTAGTCTTGATACCTGCTGTCTCTCTGTTATGAGCCAAATTGTGTCCCTGCAAGGTTCACATGTTGACATCCTAACCTGTACCTCAGAATGTGACCTTATTTGGATGTAGGATTGTTAAAGATCCAATTAAGTTAAAATGAGGTCATATAAGTGGGCCCTAATCCAGTATCTATCCAGATCTATCCAGATCATGGCATCTGGTCCCATCACTTCATGGGAAATAGATGGGGAAACTGTGGAAACAGTGTCAGACTTTATTTTGGGGGGCTCCAAAATCACTGCAGATGGTGATGGCAGCCATGAAATTAAAAGATGCTTACTCCTTGGAAGGAAAGTTATGACCAACCTAAATAGCATATTCAAATCAGAGATATTACTTTGCCGACAAAGTTCCGTCTAGTCAAGGCTATGGTTTTTCCAGTGGTCATGTATGGATGTGAGAGTTGGACTGTGAAGAAAGCTGAGCACCGAAGAATTGATGCTTTTGGACTGGGGTGTTGGAGAAGACTCTTGAGAGTCCCTTGGACTGCAAGGAGATCCAACCAGTCCATTCTGAAGGAGATCAGCCCTGGGATTTCTTTGGAAGGAATGATGCTAAAGCTGAAACTCCAGTAGTTTGGCCACCTCATGCGAAGAGTTGATTCATTGGAAAAGACTCTGATTCTGGGAGGGATTGGGGGCAGGAGGAGAAGGGGACGACAGAGGATGAGATGGCTGGATGGCATCACCGACTCGATGGACGTGAGTCTGAGTGAACTCCGGGAGATGGTGATGGACAGGGATGCCTGATGTGCTGCGATTCATGGGGTCACAAAGAGTCAGACACGACTGAGCGACTGAACTGAACTGAACTGAATCCAGTATCGCTGATGTCTTTATTAGAAGAGGAGATTAGGACACAGGCACAGAGGGGAGGCCCTGTGAAGACATGGGGAGAAGGCAAGCCATCTGCAAATTCAAGGAGAGGCTGCAGAAGAAACCACCCCTGGCAACACTTTGATCATAGACCTTGGACTTTCAGAATGGTGAGAAAATCCATTTTTGTTGTTGAAGATACCCAGTCTGTGGTAGTTTGTGTGGCTAGCTAGACTGTGCTTAGTCGTGTCTGATTCTTTGCCGTCCCATGGACTGCAGCACGCCAGGCTCTGGAAACCCTAGCAAACTAATATACCCTCTTCCCCTCCAGCTGGAGAGAGCTTTCTGCAATAGAGCCTTTCTCTTGCTCTTCAGGACTTGCAAGATAAAGTCTAGCATGGTCTGCCACCCTTTCATCATCTGGCCCCTGACCCCCTCTTTGCCTCTTCTCTCCCTGATACACTAACCCCAGCCTTAGACTTTTAGGCTCTGGATATATCAAACAGATCCTACTTCCCCGAACAGGCCATGTCCCTGCACATCTCCGTGTCCCTGACTGGAGGATCCTCTGGCTCTCTCATCTGCCTGACTAACTTGTGTGTGGCCAGCTGCGAAGCCAGCTTATATATCACCTCCCCTGGGCAGCCTTTTCTGACTGCTCCCTCTTGCATGCACTCAGCACCTTATTCATTTGTTCTACATGGCTCACATCAATATGATTGTCCCTCTATTGGAGAGTAAGTGTTTGGAAGGTCTTACTCTTCTTTGGGTTCAGGCCAAACAAGATGGCCCTCAATAAACTTTTGTTGAATTGGGTTGACTTTTGGATCTACAGGGGTCAGGGGCCTGTAGAAAATAAAAGAGAGGGAGAAGATATAAAATAAAAGAGAGGGGCCTGCCTTCAACTAAGCCTGGCCTTAGCAAGGACGTGTCCTGAGAGAGTCTGATGGGCTGCCCGGGGCTCGCAGCTGCGGTGTGTTTCTTGGCTGAATGCACAGCGCAGTTCATTGAAGGAGAGTCTGTCTGTATTTCTATGGCTTAGGTGACCTGGGACAAGGACAATTCTAATTTGTAGCCTTGTCTGCCCTGGGGCTCATCATAGTCTAGCGACAGAACCTAACAGGTTAAAGGATGCTTCAGGGGCAGAGAGTAGAGATAAGGAGTATTGTCTCTTTCTTTAAAGAGGTATGGGTTTGAATCCCAGTTCTACCACTCAGTAATGCCTTTGGAGTAAGTTACTTAATCTTGTCACGTTCTACTTTTCTCATTCATCAAATGGAGATAATAATACCCCCTAGTGGTATTGAAAGGATTAAATGCCAATAAGCTCTCTTTCGTCTATCTAGCTACATCTGTCTATCCCTCCATGAATCTACTGATCCATTAATCCATCTTTCTATCTATGCTTTGCCTGGTTCCTGGCACATACTGGTGCTCAGTAGATGTTTTGTAAGGTGAGAGGGAGTAATCTTGTCCTCATTTCCCTCAGAGAGAGAGGGGTCTCTTCCAAGGCTGTTCAGATTTTTGACCCATGTCCCTACATCAGCCTTAAGCCCAAAGGAGAATAATGCTAATAGCAATTGCACACTCTGTGCAGCCCCTGGCAGCTCATAAAATGCACCCCCCCGCCCACCGTTCTGTGACATGCACCCAGAAATCCACTCAAGCCCGTGGCAGGAAGACCACTGAATGAGAGATGGTGAGAGCGGGGGTCGGGTGAGGGAGGCGGGCAGCAGCCCAGCATCTCCTCTTGTCCATCCACTCTTTCTCTTGCACGGAGTCCCAAACAGAGAAAGCTTGTCCAGAGGCCAACTGAACTTTTAAGGTGAGGATGGGGGTTGACCATAAAGTCCTTAGCCAGGGCTCGGAGAGAAAGTGGAGGTGGCCGGGGCCTAGGCATCCTCTCCCCACCTGCCTGCAATGGTAGCTGCCTGCCTTGCAGAGGCCCGTGTGTCCTGGCAGCTGGCCCAGGCAGCTGGCCCCTCCCACGGCCCATCCCAGAGGGCCGTGTCCTCGTTCACGGACCGTTGGGTGCAGGCTGCGGCTCTCTCCTGCCTAATTGCCCTTGTCCTTGTTAACACCCTCCCTCTGCCTCCTGCCTCACAGCCACCCTCCGCTCCGGGACCCCTCCCCCACCCACATGTGCCTCCCACTTGATGTACAAGATGTGAGTATACAAGTTATTAATCTTCCTACCAAGGCAATTACAGCCCGGCAAAGTTCCTCCCTGGCCACGTTGGCTCTTCTATGACAACCTTATCAGGTTAGCAATTTCAGATCTGCATTAAGTGTTCAGAAATCAATTTTCAGCTTATTTTCTGTTGCAAAGTTTGCCATGCCTGAAACCGCACTGCTAATTGAACAAGAGCAATTGATGTTTTAGCAGTAATTAAAGATGGTAATTATGACCAAATCTCCCCCATGGCCCTGTCGTGTTTGCTTTTGGACCTGTCAGAATGGCGGGCAGGCCAAATCAATCTTAATAAAGTTGGTGCTTCAGAAGTCTCCCCAGAGATGCTGTCGCCCTCAGGGTGGGGATGATGGAACCGCAGGGAGCAAGGCGGACAGCCTGCTTGGGGCTGTGGGGTGACCAGTAAGCTGGACAGTCATGCAGTCATCAGGTGTGACTGGTTTGGTCCCCTGAGTGCCCAGCCAGCACCGAGCTGTGGGTGAGGGATGGATGAGAGGGGCATACTACAAACATAGAGGAACACACAATATACTCATGCCCTTGAGATGCTCGCAGTATATTTGGGAGAATATGTTGTATGTGTATGCACAAAATGACTTCAGGACACTTATATTTTCATTCATACGCATTACAGAGTACCTACTGTGTGTTAGGTGCTAGCGGAACAGAAACAGAAGACATCATCCCAGATGACCCACACACGAGCACAGAGGACGAGGACTTTTGTATCTTTCATCCAGGATAACAGTCAATCCATGCTGTTGGATGGTCTGGTGGTCATGGAGTGACTTCATCACCCTTCCCTTCCCTCATCTCTCCCTGAAGCTCCTGATCCTCAGAGAGGCAGCTGGAAATACAGACAGAGCTCTGGACTGAGGTCAGAGGGCTCTGGTCCTGCGGTGGGGGTGGGGTTGCTCTGTGTGTGGCTCTCCCAGGGCTGGCATCCATCGACCTACTTAGCGTTTTACAGACTAGTCTGCAGTGAGATGAGGAAGGCGCGATGTTCAGAATGTCAGTAGTGACCCCTCCGGTTACTGTACCATGAGGATGCTCCCAGTTCATTGTTCATTTCAGGTACCAGCCATCCTGCTTTGTGCCTTGGGATACAAAGATGAGTTTTGAGTGAAAGTCATGGGCAGATCTCAGCTACTGTTGTACTGTGGGCAGAGGGTTAACATATACAGGACCCATGTGACCTCCAGTCTCTCAGCATCCCATGGAGAGGTATGCCTTGTCTTAAATGCTGCTTTTATTATTATTCAGGTGTGATGAGGCCAACAGATCAGGAGATGACTGTCATTGAAAAGAAAGTTTGTTGCAGTTCCCAAGAAGAGGGGGACGAATGCCATGTCACACTGCCACAAGGGGAGGCTCCAGGATCAGTTAAGAGGCAGAGAGAGTGGTGGGGAAACTGGGTAAGAGTGACGGGGAAACGGTGGTTTCCGAGGGAAAGGATGGACAAGGCAGGGTAAGCAGGCTGAGCGTTGCTAGTTTAAATAATTTCAGTGGGCTCCTGGACATAGGGGTTTTCCTTAGTTGTATGGTACCTGGCCTTGAGGGTGACTGACAGGTAGAGAGTGTAAGAACCCTGTGGGAACCCAATAAAGGAGATGGTTGGGGCATGGTCTCTGGATTGGTTCATCTGCATGTGAAAGATTTACACCAGTGCATGGTGACTATTTCTAGGAGTTAACTAGCCCTGGGAGGAGGAAGTCCCTCCACTGTTAGCAAGGCAATAATAAATAATTGGATGTCAAAGCATCAGAATAAAAAGACATGTTTATTACATGCTTGGGCTGGACATCTAGGATGCGTCACAGGTTAGCTCTGGGAGAGGAATGCCGTGCACTAGAGTTGTTCCATTGTTTTAGAGGGAGAACTTGCGAGCAACTTTGCAAAACCATCTAAGCCTGGGATGCTAGCTGCTTGAAGGATGCATCTGAGAGCCAGGCCTGCCAACTGCCCAGAGTTAGAGCTTCTGAAGACCATGGAGAGCCACCCACCTCAACCAGCTTGTTGTGAAAGGCCAGCTAGAGAGTGCCATCAGGTCATTCCATGGACATTCCTGTCTGCTTCTCCACAGTGATTAGAATGTTGTGCATGGCTATAGGAGCTTTATAGTCCAGCAGGGGAGGAAGATCTGTAAGCAGATAATAGAAAAGTACAGTATGACGTCAGAGCTCTGCCAGGTTTATGAGAGCATGAAAAGGACCTGGCGGGGGAGAGAGGGCTTCCTGGAGACCTGTCTTTAAGACTGAGCAGAAGTTGGGCGATTAGAGGTTGGAGGGAGGTTGGAGGGGGTCCCACCTGGGCAAAGGAGCACAACAGGAGCAAGGGCATGGAGGTGTGAAGTCTTGGGACATGTTGCAGGGGCTGCTAGTGTGTAGAGGGTAAAGCAGGAGGTGCCACAGAAGACTCTGGGGAGGTAGACAGACACTCATCACACTGGGGCGTTTGAGTCATGCAAAGCCATCTAGAGACAGGAGTGGGAAGCCACATAAGGGTGACACAGAAGGTGCCGAGTTTGCTTTTGAGCTAGTGCGTCCTAACCATTGTGTGAGGTTGGCACGGTGGGGACAGAGGCGGCAGTGAGGGTTCAGGCTCATGCCACCTGCCGCTCTCTAAGGATGGTTCCTGGATCTTTCTAGAGAGCTTAGAGGGATTCCTTGCACAAATGCTCCTCCGATTCTTGTGCCTGGTCCCACGTAGAGGGTCAGGGCAACTGAGCAGAAAGCTGGCCCCTGGCTGAATGAGCCCCCAGATCCATGCTCAGACCTGCCATCTTCAAGGCTCTGCTTCAGTGGGGTTAGGAAGATGCAGATGCAGGTTGATGGACCTGGCTGGGGAGAGGCAGCCAACTGGGCACTGGTCTTGGGCAATGCTGTGAAATCGATGCTCCCAGGGAAGAGAGCAAGAAGAGCAAGATCTCTGGCCACAGTGACCACCAGCCCCTGCCTGGCACACAGGATGTATGGACCACAGGTGAGTTTCAAAGCATGTCTGCTTAGGCACCATTCAGGGACACAGATTGCTGAAACATATACATGTACACACATGTAACATGTATGTAACATACATAGGGGCCTGATTGTGAACACACTGAGCAAGAGGTCTGCACATTTCTAGGCACACAGCAGTACACACAGATATACTTGAAGTGATGCATTCATGTGCTTACTGAAACACCACCCATGTGTCCGTAGGCACCCAGGGTGGGCACGTGTGCATGCATTTAGCCCTAATGGGAACATTTGCCCTTCGTCCCAGGTGGCAGCATTTTAAAAAATGAGGTAATTTGGGCATCAGGCAGGTCTTCAATCATAGGGCTTAGCTCTTCCAGGGGGGCTATGAGGATGGGTGGGGTGGGAGTGCTGAGAAATGGGGAGGGAAGGTGATGGCTGGTCCTTTGGCTTTCTCTGTGGGTGTGCATCAGTCTTCCCACATCCTGGTTTCATGTGGGAGGCATTTAGACCCCTCTGACGGGCCCACCCTGGTCTTCAGGCTCCAGATGGTCAGTTCCTTCCCTGTCAGGGTCAGGCCAATCTTTGCTGATGACCACAAGGGCTGGCAGTTATAATGTAAAGATATTGGTTCCAACTCTGCAATGATGGGGAAAGAGAGTCATTGAGTTTTTGAGTTTATTTTGCTCAGCCCCCAAGATGAGCAGACAGTGGTCCAGAGGGGACAAGAGACGTTCCCAAGGTCGCACTGAAGCCGAGTAAGGGTGCACCCTTGTTAGCACACTGCACGCCATGAGCTGGAAGAGACTCTGCCAGGTCTGTCTTAGGGTCTCCAAGGCTTGGAGATATGTGCCAGCTCAAGCTCAGATTTTGTTGGCCGGAAACTTATAGGGCTTCCTTGGTGGCTCAGTAGGTGAAGAATCCACCTGCCAGTGTAGGAGATATGGGTTTGATCCCTGGATCAGGAAGATCCCCTGGAGAAGGAAATAGCAACCCACTCTAGTATTCTTACCCAGTATTCATGGGAAATCCCCTGGACAGAGGAGCCTGGTGGGCTATAGTTCATGGGGTCACAAAGAGTCAAACATGACTTAGTGACTAAATGACAATAACAACGAAGTCACTTATAACACACCTTGGTACAAACAAAGGATCTATGACTCTGTGGCCAACCCCTTGCCACCAGACACTCCTACCCTGCTCATCAGCTACTGTGTGTAGTTGGGCTCCTGTTTTGAAAGCGCTTCACTGGTAGACCTCTTCTCTATCCCCTCAGTACTGTCCCCTGAGTACTGTCCCCTGAGTCTTATTTACTTTCCCTGGTCAGAACCCTTTCCCAGTGGACAGCAGCCCTCCCTCTCCCCACGGACTGCAGCTGCCTGTCACAGCTTAAGCACCTTTCCTTTGCTGGCGTCTCAAGGAAAGAGGAACAGCTGGTCATTTCTTCCTGATGTTTCCTGATGCTAATCCTCCAGGCTGGTCCAACTTTCAGACATAAACCTTGCAGGCACTTTCTAATCTCTGAGTTTTCTGGGAAACAGCATCAGTGGAGAAAATAACGGGGGAGGTGGGAGTTTCAGCCAGAAGGCTGGTTTCTCAGCCTCAGGCCAGGATTTGACTTTGGTCTTTACCTTGATGGGACTCTGTCCGCTTTCCTGGTTGGAGCTGCTGTGGCAAGACCTTAAGGGGGGCTTCTTTGGAGGAGTGGGAGATGGGAGGCTGGGCCAGGACCCCAGGACCCATAATCAGGTGCTCATAACCTCTGGGTTCAGGGCCCACAGAACATCCTCCCCGCTTGGGGAGGATGGACCCCGCGCTCTCTCCAGCTCCTCTCTCTCAGCCAGCCTGTGTGTGTTCCTGAAGCTCCTTTGCTGGATGGGTGATTGATTAATTGATTTACATATTTATTAAAATGTATTTTAGTAGCGTCTTTGCCTTTGATGCCAAATCTCATTTCCTATTGTGGGGCTGCTGACAGCCGGCATTGTAAATGCAAAGACACTTTACAAAACAATTTAAATAGCAATTGCCACCAGCTTAAAAATGAGCAAAACAGACAAATAAAATACTGATGAGGAAATTGGCAGCTTCAGGACAAGGAGGGCCAGGGGTTTCTAAACAGCTAGTAGCACAGGCTGCTGGGATGGTAAAGGCTGTGTAATTGTGTCTTTAGAATGGCTCAGATTTTAGGTATGGATGAAAGGAGGTTAATAGTCTCTGCTCGGGGAGCAGAAGTGCCTTGATCTCAAAGGTGACTGGTCTTCAGCTTTCTGAACAAAGGGGGCTGCCCGTGAAGGGAGCAGCCTGGATTTGAACCCTAGATCTTTGTCCCCCGGTGTCAACTTGCAAGGTTGTGTCTGCTTGCTCTGAGAAGCACTGTGGGTACCAAGGCTGGCCGGCAGATTGCTTTTGTCCAGGTGGTGGAGTGGGAAGAGTGTGGACAGGAAATTCAGTCTCTGGATTCTGGTCCAAGCTTGGCTAGGTCTCTGCCCTGAATCATGGGCAAGTGATGTTCTCCTCTGGGTCTCTGCTTCTCTGTAGGATGCACTGTGGGAGAGACCCACGAGCAGTAGCCTGACATCTAGTCCTGCCCTCTACTTCCTAGCTGTGTGACTTCCAGTACATTGCTTTCCCTTTCTGTGCTTCCTTTGTTGCATGAGAGCAAAGGATGTGATGCTTTGTGAATCCTTTTTTTAAACCTGTGATAGGCTAGGGGCCCATGGTACTCTGCAGCCCCACTACTGATGGTCTGATTGTAGAGAGGAAGAGAGAGAAAGACGAGCAGATGTGTGGTGGGAGGGGCAATCTGGCCAGGACCAAGACAAAAGTTGAAATAGGACATGACTGCACTGTTCCAAGCAGAGGCAGAGATGAAAGCTGTCAGAAAGACCAAAAATCTCCCAAGGTGAGTAGGATTTTGCTCCTCCCCCCTTTCCTTTATCCATGGTGTCCTCTGGTTCTTCTCCCCTCCCTGGCTGTGCCTTCTCTGTCTCCATCATTTCCCTTCCTCCCACTTCCTTAGGACTGTCCCCTCAGGCCCCTCCTGATGCTGCCTAGCCCTGCTGCTAGATTTACTTCCAACATGAGCTCATTTCGCAGCTATTCTCTCTTTTTCCAAGATGCTCAAATTTTCATTTCCAGCCTTGACCTCTTACCAGAACTCTAGTCTCATAAATCCAGCAGCCTGTAGGACATCTCTCCTTAAATGTCTTCTGTCACCATAAAACGTCTCAAACCACACTCAGCGTTTTCTCTCACAGATCACTGCTTCCCCCTGAGACCCCAGCATTCTTTCTTTTTAATGCATTCTTCTCTCTTTCATTTCATATGTCCAGGCAGTAATCAAAAGAAACCTTTATATGGTGTTTACAGTTTTCATGGTACTTTTCTGTGCATGATCATATTTCTTTCGGCAAGTGTATTGAGCAGTTATTATCTGCCAGGTGCAGGAATTAGCAGTGAAAAAAGCCCACACGCCTCCGTGCCCTCATGGGGCTTAGGCTCTGGTGGGCCTAGGTTCTCTTTGCCACGGGTCTCCGACTGGGCTGCCTTGTCCCACAGACATAGACACAGTGCTTTGCTTCTCCTGGGAAGCTTCCCAAGTCTTCAAGCAGGGGTTTCGGTCTAAACCGTGTGATCCAGCTTTTCTTGTGTGTGTGTCAAAAATGTGGGAAACATGGGTAAGCATAGTACTGTACTGAATGCTGAGAGTTTGAACATAGGGCCCCCGCCCTTAGGTAACTTGCAACCTGGAGAAAAATCTACAGGGAGTTAAGTAGCAACTGAAACACCCATGCAGGATAGTCATTCACAAGGCAGGATTTGTTCATTCATTTGTCCATTCATTTAAAGGATATTTATGGAAGACCCCTCAGATGCCCAACACTGTGCTGATTGCAGTGCATGAGGAGATTAAAGAGACAGCCCCTGCTCTCAAGGAGCCCATGCTCTGATGGAGGAGAAACAGGGATGGGCAATGAAGGCAGGAAGCATGGATGCTCTGGGGGGAGGGATGAGGGGCTGAGGGCAAGGAAGGTTTCCTGGAGAAGGGACTGGCTGAGCTGACCCTGAGGATGAGCAGGCATCAGTCAGCAGGTGGAAGCTGGGTAGTTGGCAGCGGTGGTGGGGTGCTTCAGAGGGAACAACATATATGCAATATACAGGGAGTGTGAGCTGGCAGCGTTGGTAACCGAGTGGTTCTGCCAGGCTGGTGTATTGGAAGACTGAAATGTCCAGAGAGTGGCAGTGACCAGAAGGGCAGAGGCATTCAGCAGAGGGAGCCTTTCTGGAGAGACCAGCGAGAGAGAAGGCTTCCTGGAAGAGGCAGGCTTTCAGCTACACATTGCAGGCATGGAGGATCTGTGCTGGTGGGATGGAGGAGGAAGGTGCTGAGCTCTCAGGCATGCTCTGGGTGCCGTGGCAGCAGAGCTGTCCACGTTCTGGCTCCAGCCCGCCCTTGGCTTCTCTCCTGCCATCCTGCTTTGCTTCGCATGCTCTGCCCCCAGGCAGACAGCACTGCTCGCGGCTTTCCAGCATCCATGGATCACTCAGGTGGACCTTCCGCTTGGAAGAGCCTTCTCTATGTTTCTAAATGTCAAGATCATAACTGTTCTTCAAGATCAGGGAGTCACAGGCTTCCCCCCCGTGAAGGCTTTCCTCCCTTCCCTCCCACCAGGCAGTCTCTTCCCGGCTGAGTGTCCGCAGCACTTTTCTCTAATGACTGTGACTCTTCTCTGCAGCTCCCACGGATCATAATTATCTCGAGCATAACTTGCCTCTTCTGCTGGATTGCAGGGCAGGGCCTTTGCCAGTCATCCCAGTGATGCCTGGGCCTGGTGTGAAGTCTGTGTGCAGCCAGTGGTGGTTGAAAGAGAGGAGATGCTGGGGGCCAGACTGAGCCGAGAGGCTGAGATGGCAGCTGAAGCTGGTGTGTGGAAACCAGGTAGATCTGGATCCGAGGGGAAGTAAGGAAGCGAGGGGCGTAACCAAGGATGAATGGTTACAAATTCACACAAGCTCTTCTTATTGGCATGGTAAATGGTGACTGAGGGCTTCCCAGGTGGCACTAGGGGTAAAGAACCTGCCTGCCAGTGTAGAAGCTGTAAGAGACCCGAGTTTGATACCCGGCTCAGGAAGATCCTCTGGAGGAAGGCATGACAACCCACTCCAGTATTTTTGCCTGGAGAATCCCATGGGCAGAGGAGCCTGTCAGGCTACCGTCCATGGGGTCTCAAAGAGTCGGACACAACAGAAGCGATTTAGCGCATGCGCACTTGATGAACGCACAGATAGGCTATTCTAGTGGGCGGCTCCCGTGTGGGGAAATGAGGTGCGTCTCACCTGACAGGTGAGAGCTCTCCACCTGCCATTGCAGGTGTCTGAGTGAGCCAGGTGGACTCTCAGACTAGAATCCAGCACGGAGGGAACAGCTCCAGCTGCGTGGAGCTGGCTTCGCCCATTCCTCTTTTGATTTTGTCCAGTAAGCAAGCAGATTCTTCCTTCATTCTTTCAACAATTAATTACTCATGATCCAGGCACTGAGGTGCAGGGGGAAATCAGCTGGTGTCTGTCATTTATATTTGCTATCTTTATTGACTTTTTGTTTTCCCTGAATATTTATGAAAATCTTAAAAATGCCAGCCTGCTTCAGCTGGAGTTCAGCTCCAGCTTTGGCTGGAGTTTTAGGGGCGTGAATGCAGGGAGATGTTGGGGCTTCCCCAGTGGCGCTACTTGTAAAGAACCCGCCTGCCAGTGCAGGAGATGTTAAGAGATGTGGGTTCAATTCCTGGGTCGGAAAGATCCCTTGAAGGAGGGCATGACAACCCACTCCAGTACTCTTGCCTGGAGAATCCCAAGGACAAAGGAGCCTGGTGGTCTACAGTCCAGGGGGTCGCAAAGAGTCGGACATGACTGAAGCACTTTAGCACACACACACACAGGCAGGAAAATGGCAGTGAGCCGGGGAACTGTGTGTCAGGGGGTGGCCCTTAGGAACACAGAGGTGAGCTCTTCGTCAGCCCACCCTCTAGTCGGAGACCCTGCTTCCTGAGCTCTTCTCTGCCAAGCTCCTGGGTGCTCTGGGTTTATCTTTAACAGGGTCCTCTCTTTTCATGAAATAGTACAGTGGAGTGGTTCAAACACAGGCTGAGAGAGGTGTGCCCGGGTTTGCCTCTCCCCACAAGCAAATTACTCAAGCTCTCTGAGTGGCATCTCCCTCAGGGAGTGGGTATACCAATGACCAGGATGGGGTGTGTCCTGTGCGCGCCGTAGTGAGTCTATAACAAGTGACAGCTTTCATTGTCATTATTCAGAAGTGGGAAAGATGATGGATCCCCTTGTCAGGACAGAGAGAGAAGCAAAAATGTGAAAGGCAAAGAAGGAGCTGTGGTCCCTTTTCCTGAGGGCAAGGGGCTCACATACCCTTTTCTGCACCTTTTTTGGCTCATCCTCCAATGGCCTTAGTCACGCACAGTTTGGCCAGGGTGATGGGTTTGCCTTGGGGCCCTGATTGCAATGAATAGGCTACATGGCTAAGGAAGAATTGAACCCATGACCTTGGCTTTGTTAGAACCCTGGCCTGCAGAGTCGGTGGCTGGGCAGCCCTTGATATCATCTGGTCATGTGGGCCTCCCTGAGTATGAGACCCTTCCCAAGGGGTGCCTGGGAAACGGCTGGAGTTACAGATGACCCCTCCCCTTCCAGAGTCCAGGGTGAGATCTCCCTCCTTTCCCTTCCCAGGGAGCACCATCCATGGCCATCCCCATGGAAACCGTGATGGGCATCCTGTGGCGGGAGTGGTAAGAGTGGGATGAGGAGGAAAAATAATCAACAATGACTCGTCTGGGGAAAGGAAAAAGGAGGGAGAGAGTGGAAGGAGAAAAGAGAAGGAGGCAAGGAGAGACAGAGGAGAGAGAGAGGAAAGAGAAGGTGGGGAGAGAGAGAGAGAGGAGAGAGTCTTTTCTTTGGGGAAAAATGGAAATTTAATCAGATCAGTTTTTATAGTGCAAATAGAAAATCAGTTTTAATAAAGCCAAAAGGAAATGCAAAACAGCCGCTTGAGATGGAGATTGTGTTAAACAGACAGCTCTTTAGGAGTAGCCGAGTCTGGGATGTTTATTGTGCACAGACAGAGCAAGGAGGAGGGATTTCTGGCTGAATTTCAAACAGGCGTTTGCTTTGGCTTTGGGGGTGGATGATATGCCCCCTCCTTGGCTATCCTTTCCACCCCTGCGCCCATCTGTCTATGAAGGAAGCCTCCCCAGTGAGAGGAGAAAAAAGAAGGGGAAGGTGGGGACAACTAGGGAGGAGAAGACACCTCCCCTTCCTACTGGGTGTTGGCCCCCAGGACCCCCAGCCGCCAGGCCCACTCCCTGCAGCTGGCCCTAAGTCTGGACTCTGCCCTCCGTGGACACACCCACTGCTTTCAGTTCCTGATTCTTAATTATAGTTCTGGACCAGCTCTTGGTTTTATTGCTTTCGTTTATTATGAGAAGACCAGTGTCTGTTTTTTGAAACGGCTATCTGGTCAAATCACAGTTGATAAGCAACACTGAACTGTCTTTTTAAGACAGGCCAAATTTATCACACTTAAAAAAAAAAAAAGCAAGCCTTCGATGGCCTATTAGAAAATTTCCCCCCGTTTTTCCCAGACTGACATTTTAGTAAAAGGCTTTATTTTTCCCCTTAGCTTTCACAAAACCATCGCCTTGAAAAAGAGAGGGAGGGAGGGCAAGACGCAGAGCACTTTGGTGGCTATTTCGTGGAATATATGGAGGGCATTGAAAATCACAGAATCTGTCCTAATGGGACTGTTAGCTTGGGAGGGAAGGAAGGGCCCCAGCACGTGGTTGTCAGCTGTTATTTTTATAATTAGAAGAGAAACTACAGTTTACATTTGGTAAAGACAGCTATTGGAGGCCGCAAGGAAGATGTGGTGTGGGGCCAGAAGGGTTGAGAAGAGCAGGGTTGGGCCAGATGGGGGCGGGGCCCAGCCTGGGGGCTCCTGGGGTTAATGAGCTCATTTGTCACTTTTGAAGTTGACTCAGAGCTAGAGAAGAGCCTGCAGCTCTCCACTCCCCTGTCCTTGCTGAGCAGCCACAACCACAGTGTTCACCGGAAACCGGGTGGCTGGGTTGGGAAATTCAGGCAGTGGACCCACTGGGCTACAGGGGTGGGGGCAGAGGAGGTTTCAGGCAGCGATCTTCTGTGTCGGCAGAAGCCTCTGATTATCTGCAGGGACCAGGATGGGAGCCGGGGTGAGGCTGTTCTACAAGCTTAGCTAGAAGGAAATATTGGTCCTGTGCTGCTCACAGAGTCAGCTGTAGAAAGAATAGAGGTCCAGGGATGAGGGTAGGTCCTGGCTCCTTCTGAGTGGGTGGGGGCATCCTCAGGGCAGAACCTGTGTCTAATTCACCTGCGGACCTGCAGCATCCAGGGGGACTGTTGAAGGGGTGTGGGGTGGAAGAAGTCAGTAGGCAGTTGGTGGTTCACCTCTGGGACACCATGACCTTCCTGCCCCTCCTTGTCTCCATCCAACCCTCTGTGAAGTCTGTTCCATTCCTTGTCTCCTTCTTTAAGAAATTACTTTATTTCTGTCTGTGCTAGGTCTTTGTCGCTTTGCTTGGGCTTGTCCCTGCTTGTGGAGAGTTCGGGCTCTAGTTGCCGTACACCAGCTTGTCATTGTGGTGGCTTCTCTTGTGGAGCACAGGCTCTAGGGTGCTTGGGCTCAGTAGCTGTGGGCCCTGGACTCTAGAGCCCAGTAGTTGTGATGCATGCATGGGCTTAGTTGCTCCGAGGCACGTGGGGTCTTCCCAGATCAGGGATGGAACCTGTGTCTCCCGCATTCTTTACCACTGAGCCACCAGGGAAGCCCCCTTGCTTCCTTCTTCAATGCTTTCCTCTCCAGCAGTATTTCTTTGGATGCCATTTTGTTATATTTTTTTCAGGTGTACAGCAAAGTCATGGGAAATATATATATATTTCTTTTCCATTAGGGTTTATTATGAGATATTGAATAGAGTTCCCTGTACTGTACAGTAAATCCTTGTTTATTTTATATATAGCAGTGTGTATCTATTAATGTGTGTGTGTGTGTGTGTGTGTGTGTGTATTAGTCACTCAGTCTGCCAGGCTCCTCTGTCCATGGAATTCTCCAGGCAAGAATACTGGAATGGGTTGCCATTTCCTTTTCCAGGGGATCCATTAATACCAAGTTCCTAATTTATCCCTTCCACCCTTTCCTCTCTGTGAGTCTATTTCTGTTTTGTACAATAGATATGTTCATTTATATAATTTTTTAGATTCTACAATATAAATGATATCATATGATATTTGTCTTTGGCTGACTTCATTTAATATGATAATCTCTAGGTTCATCCATGTTGTTGCAAATGGTATTATTTCATTCTTTTTCATGGCTGAGTAATATTCCATTATATGTATATATACACCACATCATCTTTTTCCACTCACCTTTGCTTCCATGTTTGGCTATGTAAACAGTGTTGCCACGAACACTGGGCTGTGTATATCTTTTTGAATTAGAGTCTTCTCTGGAAAATCCAAGTGCATGGGATATTTTTTCATTTCTACGTGTCATTTTGAAAAAGAAGATTTAATTGTTAAACAGCTACCTGCCTTTGTTCTGCCCCAGAGATCTTAGAGGTGTGCCGAGGACGGTGGCCTCCTCCCCTCTGCTCACACTCCTGTCTTTCCTAGGCTGGATGCCCTTGGCTGTGCCCCACTCAGGGTCTCCTTTCTTCTCCCTAACAGTGAGCACCTGACTTTGCAGCAGTGGAGCCCTGGACATCCGCTACCTTGAGATACAAAACAAAGCTAGATTTGGGGGAGCCTGGACCACATTGACCAGGGGCTTGGTGGTGGAGTAGAAAGGACTTGGGCTTTGGAGCCAGAGACCTGGCTTTGAAACCCAGCACTTCCATCATGGGTGAGCTTGGAGATTCTTTGACTTCTCCAAGCCTCAGTTTTCTCATCTGAAAAATGACCCAGGCTTGTTGGGATTAAATAAATAATGGGTGTAAAGCTATGCCCCTGAGCCTGGGACTCAGTACGTGGTGGTCTCCCTCTCCTTGCTTGGGTAGGAGGCAGTGGAAAACGTCCAACTGGCACATTCTGCATTCAGGGTCAAAGGTGTGGACTCAGCAGGGTAGCCTGTGGCAGGTGATGAGAAGATGAGAAGGGCTAGGACACCCTAGGACTCCCAGAACTCCCAGTCCAGGGTCCCTTCTATCCCTCTTGGTATCTCTCAGTCTTCTGGAGCCACCGCAGGTGGGCCACACCACTTGTCCTCAGCCAAGATGATCTCCAAGGTGGTCCAGTTCTACAAAGTCCAAATCACATGGCTCCATCTGGAACTCTGTGGATTCTTGGGCCTGGATGGTGGAAACCAAGCCGGGAGGCCTCACAGCTGAGTTGTTTGACCCTCCCTTGCAGACAGTATGGACTGGATAGCCCAGCCTTGCAAACAGGTCTCACATCAACAGAGGACTGCAACCCTCAGCTCTCAGTGAGGACACGCAGAGCAGGGCCATCGGCCACTTGGTTTGCCAGGGACTGCTGAGTTTCCCAGGATACAGAAGTTCCAGTGCTAAAACTGGGATGAATTGGGTGGTTGTTGTTCAGTCACTAAGTTGTGTCCAACTTTCTGCCGCCCCATGGACTGCAGCATGCCAGGCTCCTCTGTCCTCCACTATCCCCTGGAGTTTGCTCAAATTCATGTTCATTGAGTTGGTGATGTTATCCAGTCATCTCCTCCTCTTCCAGCTCCTTCTGCTTTTGCCTTCAATCCTTCCCAGCATAAGACTCGTCACATCCGGTGGTCAAAGTATGGAGCTTCAGCTTATGACAAAGCTTAAATTCAGTTCTATAAATATTAGCTGAAGCTCTGATATGGGCAAGGCACAAGGAGACAGTAATGACAGAAGCCAGCCTTACCTTGAAGGTGCTCAGAGCACAGGGAAGGAGCAGTTACAGCGTGTGACTGGGGGTCAGACTGAGGCCTGTGCAAAATTTAGGATGCTTGGAGGAGGAGGGTGAATTCTGGTTTAGTGGTGAGGAGGGTGTAGCCAGGAAGCCTTCCCAGGGGAGGAAGTATTTGAAGTGTTGAAGGCTGCAGAGATGTTTGCAAGGCAGATGGACTGGAGGGAGGGTTGGGATGGAGCTCAAGAGGCAGGACCTGGAGACACAGGTATAAAAAAGCTGGGGTGTGTAATGGGGATGGGAGGCCCAACGGATGCGGTATCTGAAAGGTAAGCTTTCCATTTTCTGCAGCGTGAAGATGGGAGTGGAATGTGGTTGGGAAGAAGGAAGTCCTTAGGACCAGGGAGAAGCTGGGATTCGCTCCCTACCTAAGGATGGAGACATAATTTTCACAGTGTCCGGGTTCCATCTCAGCCTTCCAAGGCCTATGAGAATGTTACACGACTGCTCCATGCCAACACTGCTGGCTCCCTGGTGTGGCTGGGTGCCTGGCCCATGGCTGGAAGCCAGTGGCCCAGAGCCCAGGGAAGCCAGCTGGTGACTGAATAGAGCTGTCCTGGCTTTGACCAAGCCAACTGGTGTGTTCCGATCCAGCCTATGATCCCTGCAGGACCTCCTCTGGATATATTTAGCTCAGCCGAGAGTAAGGAGGGTGGTCTGGCTCTGCTGAGAGAGTCCCCTTGCTCTGTTTCCCTTGCCTCTGGGAATCTGAGGATCCAGCCTCTTTGCAGGGGGAATCTGAGCTAAGCGACCTGGCCAAGATTAATTCCACTTCCCTCAGATCCTGCAGTCAGTGGGCCTGGGGTCAGGAATCCATGGATCAGAGTCAGCCCTTGACCTCCATCCTTGGACTAAAGCTGGGGATGGGACCATTAGATGAGCACAGGAGTGACCAGTGGGCAGGCCAAGCTTATTCCTTTGACCCCGGTAGGAGAGAACACACTGCCATGGTCCACCTTAAATTCTTTTTGGAACACAACATGTTCTGATAAACAGCCGACTAGTCAGCCAACCAGCCAATCAATTGTGAAAATTTGACCAGAAGCTTTAATAGAATAATAAAGGTGCCAGGTGCCAGGTGCCCAGTGAGGACAGGACCCAGCATCTCTCTTTATGGGATAGCAGGATACTTGGCCTTGAGAGTGAAAGTGAAAGTCGCTCAGTCGTGTCCGACTCTTTGTGACCCCATGCACTATACAGTCCATGGAATTCTCCAGGCCAGAATACTGGAGTGGGTAGCTTTTTTCTTCTACAGAGGATCTTCCCAACCCATGGATCGAACCCAGGTCTCTCGTATTGCAGGCAGATTCTTTACCATGAACCACAAGGGGAAGCCCTTGAGAGATGGGGTGTCAAAGGTTCCTATGTTTTTTCCTGATCTATAGCTGTTTACCTATGAGGATAATTTTTTTTGGATCCAAAGCTAGAAATGAATTCATATGGGTACTTTAAAAAAAATAGATCAGAAAAAGACAATGATGACACTATAATAATGTCTGTGTTGTGTGTGGGGTGACTGGTGAGGAGTAGGGGAACACGTGCTTAGAGCCCAATGCAGCAAGTTTGTCGCTTGGCTAACTGTAGGTCGCTTTGTTGTTGGTGTTCAATCGCTAAGTCCTATCTGACTCTTTGTGACCACATGGACTGTAGTATGCCAAACTTTCCTGTCCTTCATGGTCTCCCAGAGTTTACTCAGATTCACATGCATTGAGTCAGTGATGCTATCTAACCATCTCATCCTCTGTTGTCCCCTTCTCCTTTTGCCTTCAATCTTTCCCAGCACCAGGGTCTTTTCCAGTGAGCTGGCTCTTCACATCTAGTGGCCAAAGCATTGGAGCTTCACCTTCAGCACCAGTCCTTCCAAAGAATATTCAGGGTTGATTTCCTTTAGGATTGACTGGTTTGACCTCCTTGCTGTCCAAGGGACTCTCAAGAGCCTTCTCTAGCACCACAATTCAAAAGCATCAGTTCTTGCCTCTCTGAACCCTTGTTCCTCCCCCCAAGAAACTGAATTCTTCATCTTCTTGGACTTTTCCTTTTCTGTTCACTTAGAAGTTTGCCCCGTAGACTGAATTTTTAGGGGAAGGAGTCCTCTCCTCTTATATTTTTTTTCCTTGCCTTTGTATCCCGAGGGATTGGCACAAAGTAGAAACTCAGTAAATGTTAGGCAAATGAATGAATAAACGTTTGAATAACAAAAATACCTGCCCTCTGGACCTCTCTCAGGATTATTGGGAGGATCAAATGAGATAATGCACATGAAAGCACTTTGTAAATTGCAGAGCTCTATACAAATGCAAATCATTCACAGCTTTGGTGGAAATTATTATTCAGATTATTATTATTATTTTCACTCTGAAGGAGGACAGGAAGGAGGGGGCAACGGAGTCATCCCGGCGGTGGGAGCCAGGTTCGAGCAGCCCGCGGTGGGCAGTGCTCTCAAGCCTGCCTGGGAGTCTTTAAATCCTCACAGGGTGGGCCCCGGCTGAGCAGCTGCTGGGGTTGGGGCAGAAGTTGCTGTTGGAACCCTGCCCATTGTGGAAACAGAAGCTACAAGCACATCATACCCTGAACAAAATGAATTAAACGCCAAGCTCTAAATGAAAAAGGTTTTCTTTTTTTCTCTGTTGCTTCCAAAAAAAAAAAAAAAAAATTAAGTGGAAAGGTGGTATACGAGAAAGGTGTTGATGGTAGTGAGAGACAGACAGACACCCAGGGTACCCCCAAACTCAGAGTTCAGCCCACCTCCCTAGGCCGAACTCCTGTTTCCAGCGCTATTATCCCACCTCTTCCCCGACTGGCCTGTGAGAGGGAGAGCGAGCCGGCTGGGCAGCCAGCAGACTCCGAGCAAAGGCGTGATTGATAATTGGCGACTGTAATTCTATAATTCATCTCCCTGCACCGCAGTGAAATTAAAAGAGTTTAGGTTCCCAAGCATAATGATCATCAATTAAACGCCGGGGAGATTTAGTGTCCTCATTTGAATTTTGTTTTATTTATTTAAATGTGTCTCCTTTTGGGGGAGGGAGAGTGGAGATTGGGAGCCGGTGAGTGAGGGGCTGGGGCGGGCGGGCGGCCGCTACCGGGCAAGGAGAGTCTCCGAGGAGCTGGGTAGCTCAGGGCTGCCAGGGACGGCGGAGGGTGGAGCGCGGGCCGCGGGGCGGCAGGCAGAGCAAGACAGGGGATCCATCATCCCCAGGCCTAATCAGTTAATACTGATAAACTGCCAGCAATAACTGCCAATTGCGCCGCCGTTTGGAACTGCCAGTTCATTCATTTAGGGAGTGCGGCGGCACATCGGGGGAAGTGCTCTGGCCCCCGCATCCCTTCTGTCTGTTCTCCGGGAGGAGATGGGGCATCTGGTGGAGGCCGAGGACCGCCGCTGACTCCTGCGGGAAGGGAAAGGAGCCCTGGCCTGCTTCAGGGTGGCCCGGCCGGCTGCGGGATGGATCTGGCCCGGGCTGGCCCGCGGGCGACGCCGGCGGCCTGTTTCTTCCGGACGTGGCTGGCTGGTTTGCTGATGGCACCTGCCCTCGGAATAAGGCTGCTAAACCTCCGAAGCATCCAGCCGGGATCTCCTCTCACAGGGCCAGAGCAGGAAGCCTCCAGAATCAGGGAGCTTCTCTCCGCCCTGTCATACCCGACTGTGTGACTCAGTGTCCAACTCTGGAAAGGGGGCTACCCTCGGTGGGCTCTAGGGGTCCATCTAGCCCTGTGACTCCACCGAAGCTACTTTGCTGCTCTGGCCACACCCACCGCCGTCCGGCTTCCTACCCCGGGAAGTTTGGTGTCCTACTCCCCTGACTCCGCCTCTCCCTTCCCATGGAGCGCCTCCCCCTCCCCACGTTGCTGACCATTTTCTCCCTGGGTTGGTTTCTGCCGCAGTTTCCTGGCATACTCTGATTCCAGCTTCTCACTTGCAATCAAGAAACTAAAAATAGAGCATAAAAGAGCTCTCCAAGGAGGGTGGGGGTGGGGGGTGGGGTGGGCAGAGGATGAGGAGAGTGCTGGGTTCCTCCTGGGAATGAGATCTCATCAGCTCCACGGAGGGAGTTAGAAATCCAATCCAGACCATTGGCAAGGGGGCGGGTGCGGGATGAGGAGCCTTCCTGATCACCGAGTGGGAAGCTTGAGAGAAAACCGGGTCGGTGCTCTTGCCTGGGGAGAGGGTGTCGGGGAGGGGGGCGGGTGGGCGTTTAGGTCCTCAGGGTGTGGTCCATAGCTTGCCCTGCACAGTGGTCCCCCCGTGCCCTGCACTGAACAGGAGCTGAAATATACAGACCCCTGGGTGGGAGGCGTGGGCACCAGAGGAGCCTTGTGTTCTAACTCATCCGCCAGGAGGGGGCGCCCTATTCTAAAGTTAACAAAGGCAGCTGGTGCAAGCTGAGGCCCTGGAGGCTTGTGGGGACTGGTCGTTGTCCTACAGGGCTTGTGGACAACAGGACCCTTGCCACGGATTTGCTGCTTGCGACCCCGGGAATGATTTCTTTCCGATGATAAGGAATGGCTGTGGTCAAGCTTGACGTGACAAGACGGGCAACGTGGAGGTGCTGGGGCTCTGCGGGGAGAGCAGGCTGAGAGGGGGTCTGGTCTCTCAGAGAGCAGGTCCAAGACCACAAGAGAGCCCTTCCTGCTGATGAATGGAGGGATGGGAAGGCTGATTCCAGAGTCTGGAGCCCTGGGCTGCATCGCGCAAGTCACTTGCTCCTCTGAGCCTCAGTTTCTCCTCCCGTTTCTCAAGAGGCATTGTGCCAAAGCTCTGGGGGTGGCGTGGTGCTCTGCAAGCACCAAGGATAGGAGCTGTAGCTTTCATCTCGCAGGCCGCAGCCTAGCCTGATATTCTAAGGCGGAGCACCACCCTGTCTGGTGCTGTCTCCCGGGTTCCTTTCTCACTCTGGGCTATCTTTAGGACCCATGGGGGAGGAAGGGAAGTGGCTGATATTAGAATCCAGAGACTTGCCATGTTTTTGTTCCAGTGATTCAAATCAAGATACTGTCTTTCAGTCTCCTCTCCGTCTGGCTGAACTCATTCCAGTTTCCTTACCGAGCCCGTTTCCATTTGGAAAGAGCTGGTCCTTGAAAGTGTGGTGATTTCTCCTGAGCTGCAGAGATCAGGGCATCCCTGGTTTTCTTCGGTCTCATCTTCAAGGCCATCTCCTTCTAGCTTCTGAAAGAGCCCTTCTCGTTGTCCCTTCCTCCAGGAAGTCGCTCTGGGTTGATCTGAGGAGAGATGAAGGTGACCCCAGTTCCCAGGGAAGCCCACCTCCCTTTATGGATCCATCATGTTTTGTCCTGTGCCTGGGTCAACCTTCTTTTCCCTGACTCATCTGGTGTCAAGGGCTGTTTTGTGGCTCTCCATGAATGTCTTTGGCCTCTTGAGCAGATTGGATTGAGGAGCTCTGGGAGGGGCGGGGGTCAGAAATGTGTTAGTCGCTCAGTCATGTCCGACTCTCTGCAACCCCATGGACTGTAGCCCTCCAGCCTTTTCTGTGCATGGGATTCTCCAGGCAAGAATACTGGAGTGGGTGGCCATGCCCTCCTCCGGGGGATCTTCCTGACCCAGCGATGGATCTCTTATGCCTCCTGCATTGGCAGGCGGGTTCTTTACCACTGCACCACCTGGGAAGCCCGACTGGGGGGGTCAAGGACTTGACAGTTTTGTGTGGAATCTGTAACAGCACCAAGCCCAAGTGGGCATGAAGCCCAACAAAGGCTTTTAAAAATTACCATGTGCTGTCCTTTCCTCTGATTACAAAAGGAATACATATTCAGGGTCAAAAATTTGGAAAATACAGCAAAGCACAAAGAAAAAAATTCATCCATATTCCACTAGCCGGAAGCAGCCACTATTAATATGGGAGGTTTAATAGGCCTCCCCTTTCTCTCTGCTCTTTTATCTCTGTCTTTCAATGGGAATCTCACACAGTAATCCTTTTCTTTTTGTCACCGCTTCATCACAGTGTGTGGGGAGCATTTCCCCATGCAGCAAATGCTACACAGAAAGTGTAGCCAGGTGGCTTGGGAACCCCGGGAGGGTGGGGGATCTCAGCACTGACAGATCCAGCTCCTCCCCCACTCCCAGTGAAGACAGAGGACCTTAAAATCTATTGGCTGGAGGGGTGGCCCGAGAGGCAGGGCTGTGTGCAACCCGCAGTGTCCCTCGGTTGTCCCCAGAGTGTGCCAGGCTGATCCTTTAATCTCACCTGAGATCCCTTCCCAGCATCAGCTTTCTTCCTGCCTGGGTTCTTGCCTCAAACACAGCAGGCAAGTGGGGGGCAGGGAGCGGCCCTAGGTGCCGGTGGCTTGGAAACTCATAATAAGGCTAGAAACGTAAAGGGCCGCACCAGCAGTCACTTGGCATGAGAGTGGAGCCCGGAGTCCTTTCCACCCAGTCACATGCCTGAGAGATGGGAGTAACAAGGGAGCCAGTCCTGTTTAACTGCAGAACTTCAGTTGAGCTAAGCAGGGTGTGCATCTGGGGCCTGCCACCTCTCCAAAGGCTGAACAAAGGGTTACAGGATCTTGGTTTGGAGACCCTGCCCCCACACACGCTGTCCATCTAACTCAGCACAGCCCACCGACTCACCTTCTTTAATGCATCCTGAATTGCCAACGCGTGTCTCCCGTCTACCTGTCTGGACTTTTTTTCCTCTTCAAACTCTGCTCAAGATGTTCTTCCTTTAATAACAACCTCCCACGCATAACCCCAAACTGATTCAAGATGGCGGAGTAGAAGGATGTGAGCTCATCTTCTCCTGCGAGAACATCAAAGCTGCAACTAGTTGCTGAACAACCATTGACAGGAGGATGTTGAAACCCACCAAATAAAGGTACCATGTCCAAGGACAAAGAAGTCACAATAAGGTGGTAGGAGGGGCACAATCATATTAAAATCAAACCCCATACCCGCCAGAGCCACTTGGGGGGCACAAATAAAACCTTGTGCATCACAAGACCCAGGGGAAAGAAGCAGCGACCCCCACAGCAGACTGAGCCAGACCTGCCTGGGGGTGTTGAGGGTCTCCTGCAGAGGTGTGGGGAAAGGACTTGAATAGATGGTATACAGATGGCCGGCAAGCACAAAAAGACGCTCAACGTAACTAATCATCAGAGAAATACAAACAAAAGCCCAGTGAGATATCACCTCACACCCAGATGGCCACTGTCAAAAACAAAAGTGTTGAGGTGAACGTAGAGAAATTGGAACCCTTGTGTACTTTTAGTGAGAGTGTACAGTGGTCCAGTCACTATGAAGAATACTATGGTGGTTTCCCAAAATAAAAAATTAACAAAAAACTACCATATGATCCAGCAATTCCACTTTTCCACGTCTGGATACGCATCTAAAAGAATTGAAAGCTGGATCTCAAAGACATATTGGCACACCCACATTCACAGCAGGATTGTTCACAGCATCCAGGAGGGAAACAACTCATATCCACTGATATGTTAGGGGAACCGCTGGCTGACCACCTCAGCCAGACCAGATGGTAACCCCTTGCATGAGTTATCTTAAACAGGGGATCCTGGTAAGGAATGTGGAATTATTAACAAGCTACTACCAACCAGAAAATCCAGGAAAGATCAAAAGGAGAGAGGAGATGCCACTCCACGTGTCCTACCAACCTCCCCAAATCCTTCTCATTGAAAAACACCTCAGCTTAGTGATGCGCGCACCACCAGGACGGATCTCCAAGTCAGAATGGTTGGCTGGAGGCAACCCAGACTAATAACCCCATTGTAAAACCCAAGGTATCAAGTCCTGTGGCAGAGCAGTTCTCCTTGATTCCCTTACCCTGCTGCTCTCTACCTGGGTGCCCCTTCCCCAAAAAATCTTTGTCAGCATGTGTCTCATCAGATAATTCATTTCCAAGTGTTAAACAAGAACCTATTCTTAGGCCCCTGAAGGGGTCCCTCTTCCTGCAACAAATGGAAGAATAGATAAGCAAAATGTGTTATAAACCTACAATTAAATATTATTCAGCCTTAAAAAGGAAAATTCTGATACATGATACAACATGGATGAGCTTTAATAACATTTTGTTAAGTGACATAAGCTAGCCACAAGAAGACAAATACTATATGATTCCACTATGTGAGGTACCTAACATAGTTAAATTCATAGACACAAAATAGAATGGTGGTGGCCAGCGGCTTGGAGGTGAGGGGAGAAAACAGTTATTTTTAAATGCATGTAGAGTTTTCTAGTTTTGTGAGATGAATTGTTCCAGGGGTCTGTTGCACACCAAAGTAAAAAACTTACTACTGAACTGTACACTGAAAAATGGTTACTATGGTAAACTTCATGTTATTTTTTATCCACAACTAAAGGCTCTTCCTGCCTTCTCCTGCCAGCCCAGCAAGGAAGAAGCTCTCCTTCAACAGAACCCTTAATGTGCTTACATTTTCTCAGCTACCCTCTCAAACTGACCTGTTACATTTTTATATGTTCACATTCCAGCTTCTTTTCAAATAAGTTCTATTTTATTTTATTTGTGCTGGGTCTTGGTTGCTTCACAGGCTTTCCTCTAGTTGCCGCAAGCAGGGCTCTTCTCCGGTTGTGGTGTGCGGGCTTCTCTTGCTGCCGAGCACAGGCTTTAGGGCATGTGGGCTTCAGCTCCTGCAGCTTGCGGGCTCAGTAGCTGGGGCTCCGGGCCCTTAGAGCGCAGGCTCAGGAGTTGTTGCGCATGGGCTTACTGCAGCATGTGGGATCTTCCCGGATCAAAGGTCAAACCTGAGTCGTCCCTGCATTGGCAGGTGGGTTCTTTACCAGTGAGCCACCAGGAAAGCCCTCAGACAAATTCTCTGAAAGCAAGAATACAGTCTTTACCTCTTCATTTTTACCCACGGAACCTAACACAGTGCCTCAAACCCAATCCAATTAATATTTGCAGATTGAACCATCAGTTTCCTTAATAAAGTTTTGGACAGTGGGCTGGAGAGTGATGAGTAGAGGTGAGAGCAAACACAGAAGAGAAAAGCAGGAGAGAGAGCCTGGGTCTGAGGATGACTTCCATATATGGTCTATGAATTGATTGTTTAGGCCGCTACATCTGTTCCTGTTGAATAAGTTCTTGCTTTGTCATGAAAGAATTTGGAGATGAACTGATAGGTAAGAAGTGGATTTATCTGGAGAGAAACACACTCCACAGAGTGTGGGACATCTCAGAAGGTGAGTGAGAGCCTGGAAATATGATGTGGCTGATTTTTATGGGCTGGGTAACTTCATAGGCTAATGAGTGGGAGTGTTATTCCAATGATTTGGGGGAAGGGATAGGGATTTCCAGGAATTGGGCTTTTTGGCCTTTTATGGTGGGTCTTGGAACTGTCGTGGGTGAGTGTGTCATTTAGCATGCTTATGTATTATGGTGAGTGTGTGATGAGGCTCAAGGTCTGTCAGAAATTGAGAATCTTTCACCATCTTGGTTCTCACTGGTTTTTGCCGTGTGCTATGACCATGCCATTCTTTAAAGGTTGCGCCCTGCCCCCTTCCCTCTTGTTTCACATCTATTCGTGAGTCAGCTTATGTGGCTTACACTAGTTTTATGTGCACACACCTATGAGACTGGGGGGCAGGGGAGAGACCATGGGTCTCTAACCTTGAGTTAGACCTGAGCAAATGGCATTCGGACTCTTTCAAAGGTTTCAAACTAAAAAATGTTGGCAGGCATTAACCTGAACCACCTGGGACATGTACCTAATTTCACTTTTCTTTAGAATTCCTAGAGAAACAGATTCTTGACTCTCCTCAGGAACACGGATTAGTGTCTTAACAGCTCTTCTGCCGTGAAAGTTTCTCCTGACCCCCTCACCTCCATCCCTCTGGCTGCCATGTAACCTTCTCTACTGAAATGGAGAACAGTCCTGTGCACCATATCCCTTGCAGGCGCTTTTTCAAAAATTGAACTTTCACAGAATAAAGATCCCTCACATGAGGTATCTGTAATTTTCTCTTCGTAGGGTGGCTCCTCTGCTAAATTAATTATCTGGTTCTCTTGAAAAGCAATCTTTTCCCCCAGTTCATGTTCGTTCTTGACCTAACATGGCCATTCTTGGCCTTTTGAATGATTTGCTTCTAGCGGGGAATTAAATTTCCATAGCAACACAGGCAGCCATCTTGAAGGACTCTCCAGGCCGCATTTCCATTCTCAGCCATCTCCAGCGCAGCCGGGTGTTTGCTTGCGTACAAGTCGTGTGTGTATTTTTTCTCATTTCAGTTGGGGTGGACAGCAGCAGTGGCAACTCAGACTACTAATGGGATGAACAGAAAAATACATGAAGAAGCCTGCCTGCTTTTAGTTCCTGGGGGCCCTGGGCTCCCAAGGAAACATTGGTGTTTACATTTTAGCTTCACAGCATTAAAAAAAAAAAAATAGTGGGGATTGGAGATTTTCATCTTATTTATTTCTGAATCACCTGGGCCTTTTTCTGAAAGCAGGGCACCCTGCTTCAGGAGAAAGGCCTGAAACCTAGGTTTGGGGATGTGTCTGTTTGTTTAAAGTTTTATTATTTATGGCTGTTTTTAAGTAAACGATTAGAAATGTGAGGATCCCCGCACCCCCCCCCACACCCACCCCCACCCCCACCCCCCCACCCCCCCCCCCCCCCCCCCCCCCCGCCCACCACCACAAGCGCACTGTTCAGCTCCCTATCGGTAACTCTGAAAGGCACTTGGTTGACTGTGGCATCAATTCCTTACGCTGTGACATGCTGTTCAAGGCCCCCACTTCCCTGGCCTCAGCCTGCTTTCTCAGTCACAACTCCCTGATTGCCGCTTGGGTTCCTACCAAACAGGATATTAGCATGCTGTCAGAACACGCCGGACACTTAGACCTGTCTGCCCAGTGCCTGTGAACTGGCAGTTTTCCTCCCACCCACCTGCTGAGGTTACTCCTCCTTCAAGGCAGGGCTTCCCAAGTGCTATGTAGTGAGGTGCTAATTCCCCATATCCCTGAGTTGCAACCCTTGTGGCTCAGAGGTTAAAGCGTCTGCCTGCAATGTGGGAGACCTGGGTTCGATCCCTGGGTCGGGAAGATCACCTGGAGAAGGAAACGGCAACCCACTCCGGTATTCTTGCCTGGATAATCCCATGGACGGAGGAGCCTGGTGGGCTGCAGTCGAAAGAGTCGGACACAACTGAACGACTTCACTTTCACTTTCTGAGTTGCAACCAGATGGGGCTGGGGCCACTGGAATCCTTCCTGGCCTGTGCTCCCATCCAAGGGCCGCCTTACCCATTTGTCCCAATGAGCCAGCCAGCTGATCCCATTTTCTGTTTGTGCCACAGGGTGAAAAGGCTGGGAAGCTTTCTTTAAAGGCCAGCTCAATGCAGTTTCCTCCAGAAACCCCCTCCCAGGCCATCTGATCAGGAGGCTCCTCCGCTTCCCCAGATACCTCATCCAATCCTTATGGTTGACTTTGTATCTTAGTTACAATCCTTATGGTCTGCTCTATATCATGGATGTTTAGTGCTTTTCATAGGCATCCTCCTTGTGTCCCTTCCCACAAGAGATTGGAAGAATTTTGCTATTTTTGTTTTTGTTTAGCTACACACAGTGATTTTTAATAAGAAATGTATATTTGGTCTTCATGCCTGATTCTAGCACGGAACTCCTAAAACCCTAGGAATTTCCTAGTGGTGGTGCTAATGGTAAAGTATCCTCCTGCTAATGCAGGTGATGCTCAAGAGACATGGATTCGATCCCTGCATTGGGGAGATTCCCTGGAGTAGGAAATGGCAACCCACTCCAGGATTCTCACCTGCAAAATCCCATGGACAGAAGAGCCTGGCTGCCTGCAGTCCATGAGTCACAAAGAGTCAGGACTAGGCACACAGTTGGAACTACGGATTGGAAACTGTGGTGTAGATGTCTTTTGTTATGTTAATAGTGTTATGTTATGTTAATTGTGTTTAGACAGCCTCTAGGGTTGCCAGAAGAAGCCACCTGTGGTTAGAGGATTGGAACTTTCAGTTCTCCACCCCCACCTCCTGTGGGAAAAAGGGGCTGGAGGTTGAATCAACTGCCAATGACCAATAAATTAATCAATCATGCCCGTGTAATAAAGCCTCTGTAAAAACCCAAAAAGATGGGGTTTGGACTTCCAGGTTGATGAAAATGTGGCAATTTGGGGAGTGTCTTGGCAGGAGAGGGCATGGATGTTCTGTGCCCTTTGCCATATCTTGCCCTGTGCACCCATCTCTTCTATCAGGCTGTTCCTGACTTGCACTCATTTATAATAAACTGGTAATCTAGTAAGTCAAATGTACTCTGAGCTCTGTGAGCCACTTTAGTGAACTAATCTGACTCAAGGAGGAGGTTGTGGCAAACTGATTTATAGCCTGTCAGTCAGAAGCACAGGTGCAACCTGGACTTTCAACTGGCTTCTCAGCTGGGGAGTGTGTGTGTGTGTGTGCGCGCACGCACATCTGTGGGTGGGGTGGGGTCGGGGAGCAGTCTTGTGGGATGGAGCCCTTAACCTGTGGATTCTGATGCTGTCTCTGGGTAGGTGGTGTCAAATGTGAGTTGAATTGTAGGACACCCAGCTGGCGTCTGGAGAGTCATTTGTTGAGGTACCACACCCCACTCCATGTCAGATTTTGGGGGGCAGAACGCAGAAGAGTCTAGGTCTTGTCCAGCAAGTATTTGGGATTCCTTCAATGTCTGTCAGTTTGAAATCCAGAGCTTCTGGGATCATAGCTTGTCCTCCTTGATATGCAGCTTTTATTCTAATGGCCCTACCAGTGTTCAGAATATTTGGGGAATTTCTTTCCTGGAATTGCTCTCAGAGAAATTTGATGAGCCAAAGAATAAAACTAGTCTCTTTTCTTTAGACTCAAACAACGTGTATTTAATTTTCATTTTGTTGTCATTGTTAGTCAACAAATATTTATTGAGCCCCAGGCACCTAGTTGTTTTTTTTTTTAAACTTAATATAAACGGCTTGTCTACCGTATTGGCAAGATTTGGCTCCAAATAAGTTTGATTTTTTTCCAGAAATCGAATCTACCCTCAAAACATTAAAGATTTACTATCTTGGAGCAGACTCACAACAATGAAAGCAAGGAATACAAAACAGCAAAAAAAAAAAAAAAAAAAAGGGAAAAAACCCAAACTTAAACCAAAACACAGTGAGTGGTAGTAACATTGCTGGAATAAATGCAGAGACTCCCAAAGTGTCAGCTTGCAAAGGACAGCATTAACTTGGATGCCTAAGCTCTGGAGTGTTTGTTAAAAGGACTCAGTCTCCCTGGCTTATGTCACACCTTGTTCTGGTATATGTCACTCACTAATGATGAGTCAATACAATGTGGTTAGATTATTCCATCTGAAGCCAATGGATGCAGTTTATGTCCCTGCTCTGCCGTCTATCAGCGGGGCTGCCTTGGGTAGTCATTTAAAGTGTCTGGTAATTTCTCACCTGTCTCATGGTGGACGGTGCCTACATTATAGGGCTGTTGCAAAGATGAATGTTGACTAAAGCATCTATACATGTTTTGGATTATAATTCTCCCCTGCCACCCCCTAGAGAATAAAAGGGCTAAGGAATAAACGTTGCCTTCAAACTTTTGGAGACTTAGATACAGACTGAGCTTTAAGTTTTTCTCAGATTCCTCTGAAGAGAATAGGAGAAGCCTGGCATTTTATTGCTATAGAAATGACACATGTTGGGATCTCATGAAGAACTTCCCCTGAAGATGGTTAGGCCAAGGAAAGGATGTGTGAATAAAGGAGAAGATTGCGTGAGGGAGATCATTTCTAGAGAAGTAGCATTCTTGTTTGGCTGGGTGCATGAAGGTGATGCCTGACTTCTTCCTGCACGGTAGCTATTTGGATGACAGGTGGACCTTCTTCTGAGTTGTGGGCCCTGCCTCCTCCCAGCTGCGCTCCTCCGGGCACTGGGAATTGGAGCCTGCTGGTCAAACCTCAACTTCTCCGAGAAGCTTTCCCAGAGAAACATGATTATGATGTAATAGATATGGTCACGTCACACAAACCCAGTCACTTAACTCTAGAGGCGGGTACCATAATGGCCCCATTTTATGGGTGAGGAAATAAAGGCCCAGAGAGGGAAGCGAATTGACCAAAGCTGCACAGCTAGTTAGCGGTGGAGCCAGGATTTGAGCCATCCTCAGTTCCCAGCAGCCTCAGCACTCCTTGACTCTGCCTACTTTAAGAATTCAAAGATTAGTACAAATGAATTAATTACTTATCATATTCATTATTTGTCCTCTTTCCACCAGTGTCTAGGCTCTGGGAGGTGAAGAACTTTTGTCTTTTTTATTAACTGCTGAATCCTTAGTACCTAGAATAGCAGAAGTACACATAAGAGATACTTAACGTTTGTTGAAAAAATGAACTTGTTAATACCTTGTAATACATTAATGTGTTTCATAAAATTTTAAATTGAAGTTTAGTTGATTTAAAATGTTGTGTTAGGAAAAAAATGTCTCAGTTTCCAGTGTGTAGCAAAGTGATTCAGTTATACATATATATACATTTGTCATTTTTTTTCATTATTTTTGTTTTACAAGTGCATTATTTTTTGCAAACCTTCCTTTATTTTTTTAAAAGCATGTTGTTTTTTAGGAGTTCTGACCTGTGTGCTTCTGAGATTCTGACAGCCCTGCATTGCACAGCCCTGGATTTTAATCAGTGTTATTAATTAAGATACCAGCTCCAGTCTGGGGAAAGCATATTCCCCACCCAAAGCTCATTTTCTGTGGCTACTTTTCCCAGTTAGAGGTGATCAAAAGCCCAAGAAATCAACTTGTCTCGGAGTTGTCATGATAAATAAGCCCCACAGACATGATTTTCTGGTGTTTGTTAAATTGTTTTTAAGTTGAATGCCTGTTGGTGGGAATGTGCTCATGTCTACTACAGTCTCTTATGCTATGGTTTACCAGTCACAAACTTTCCCTCTTGGTCCCCAGATGGAATCACATGCTTCGAGTCCTACCCCATCCTTTTATGGTCGAGGAAAGTGAGACCTGCAGAAGGGGTGGCTTGCCCATGGTCATGTAGCTGATAGAGCCTGGAATCAGTTCTCACTCCCCTTTCAGCCAGTGCACTTTTTTCTCCACCAAGATGTGCGCCCTGGGCAGGAATGCCTTGTCTGAACAGGGATGAAAAGCAGATGTCATTAGTCCCAGGGATGGGGAGTCTGGGGAGAAGGGACGACAAGGGGAGTTGCAGGGTGAGGGGCATCTCTCCTTGTCCTCCGCCCCCACGTGGCCCCTGTGCTCACGGGCTACCCCTTCAAATGATGGTATTTTCAACAAATGGGAGCGAAGCAGGTCTTTCTCTGTCCCTCTCCCCGCCCAGCCACCATTGTAATTAGTTGTCAAAAATTTTTAGATGGAAGGGGGAATGTTCAGGTCCTGATGAGATGATACAGCAAAGATTTCATTTCATCTTGAATTTGACATTAAACTTTAATAGTCTCAAGGACAAGAAGCCAAGAGATATCAGATGTAATGAGATAAAGCAAAGTTTCTCTGACAGCAAATTTGATCACAAATGGGCTCCGAGATTGCTTCTTTGATATAAATGAAACATAATTCATCTTCTAGCGCCCCGAATGGGCTTTCAGGCTGGGGATGAGCCTGGCATCTCTCTTGCCTGGTGCTGACAAGTGGCAGCACCGGGAGGAGGTGGAGATGTCGCTGGACCCGGTCCGAGCAGTTCAGCTGCTCCGTCTGGGAAGAGATGGACCAGGCAGCGCAGGACCTGGAGGGCATAGGGGGTTCCAACAGGGGACTGTGGACACCTTCTGCTCTGGGTTTTGAGTTGGGAGGTTCTCCTCAAACTCCGAAGGGCAACGAAGTGGGGAATCAAACAGGGCGGGGCTCCCTCTCAGGTCTGGATTTCATGGGAAACTGTTCTTTTGATAATTTTCAAACTGGGTACTAAAGGTGTCCAACAGTTTACTTACTTGATTTATCTGTTTTCTTTTTCTTTCTTTCTTTTTTTTTTTTTTTTTTGCTTCTTTGCAGGGATTGAACCGATGCCCCCCTGCAGTGTAAGTATGGAGTCCTAACCGCTGGACTGCCAGGGAAGACCCCTAACAGTTTTTTTTGAACACCCTGTCATGCTCCTCTGATAGGTCTTCCTGTCATAGTCCCTTCTCTCTGCACCTCCTACAGCTGCCTAAATTCAGATGTGCGTGTGTGCTAAGTCACTTCAGCAGTGTCCGAATCTTTGCAACCCTATGGACTGTAGCCTGCCAGGCTCCTCTGTCCATGGGGATTCTCCAGGCAAGAATACTGGAGTGGGTTGCCCCTCTCCAGGGGATCTTCCCCACCCAAAGATCAAACCCGTGTCTCTTTTGGCTCCTGCACTGCAGGCGGATGCTTTACCGCTGAGCCACTAGGAAAGCCCACATTCAGACGGTGTGGTGCTAATTCAGATGGTATGATGGGGGTGGGTGGAGGGTTCTAGCCTCCCAGTCTCCATCAATTCCCCACTGGTTTTCTTTTCTTTTTTAAAACTAAAATAAATAAATAAATAAATTTGGCCGTGCTGGGCCACCTCATGCGAAGAGTTGACTCATTGGAAAAGACTGATGCTGGGAGGGATTGGGGGCAGGAGGAGAAGGGGACGACAGAGGATGAGATGGCTGGATGGCATCACTGACTTGATGGACGTGAGTCTGAGTGAGTTGGTGATGGACAGGGAGGCCTGGCGTGCTGCAGTTCATGGGGTTGCAGAGACGGACACGACTGGGCGACTGAACTGAACTGGGTCTTTGTGGCTGCGTGTGGACTCTCTACGGTCGCAGTGCATGGGCTCCTGGTTGCAGTGGCTCCTTCCGTTGTGGAGCACGGCTCCAGGATGCGGCTCAGTAGTTACGGAGCACGGGCTTGGTTGCCTCGCAGCATCCTCCCAGACCAGGGGTTGAACCTATGTCCCCTGCATTGCAAGGTGAATTCTTAATTACTGGGACCACCAGGGAGGCCCCTCAGTGGTTTTCTTAATCTTGCATACATTGTCACATTAATCCTTCGGGGTCTGCTCCCCACCTTTCAGCAAGATTACTGCCCTCAGCCGGCTTTGCGCGGGTACTGCAGGTGCGGCTGCGTCAGCATCCTGGGTCTGACTGGGGGCCCACTGCCACAGCCTCCCACCTCCAGCCTTTGCCCCTTCTGACCCCTCCTTCTCCAGGCACAAACCTGTAGATACTTTAGGACAGACGCCTTAACCTGATGCCCCAAGTGCTTTTTTAGCCCATCTGTCACGCCTGCTCTGAGCCCCTGCTTCCTCATTGGGATGGGGGTGGGGGAGTGGAGGACCATACCCTCCTCCCTCTCTTGCTCCTGCGGAGCCCTCAGGAAGCCCTTCTCCTCCTGTGCAAACGCCACTCACCTTCCTTCAATCGTGATGTCACATCTTCTGAGAACCTTGCCCTGCCCAGCTCTGCCAGAATACAGCTACCCTCCTCTGCATTCCCAGGCCCCTATAGGACTCAGGGTCTGTCTTCTCTGTTTCACTCTGTTCCTGCAACTATCTGTCTCCTTTTCCAGCCCCTGAGTGCCTCTGGCCATGTCTCACTGATCTCTCTGTATCCCTGGGTATGTTGCGGTACCCGGCATGAAGCAGGTAACCAGTGAGGATGTATTAGGTGAACGTGAATCCTGGCCCATGGCATGGCCTTCTGGGATGTGCCTGGCTCACTGTGGGCAGAGAGCACAGAGAATCAGAATGCATGCACATTTATCTATCTGCCCAGATGCAACAAATGCACCAAGTAGAGTTGTTGTTGTTCAATTGCCAAGTTATGTCCAACTCTTTGCGACCCCATGGACTGCAGCATGCCTGGCTTCCCTGTCCTTCATTTTCTCAGAGTTTACTCAAACTCATGTCTATCGAGTCAGTGATGCCATCCAACCGTCTCATCCTCTGTCACCCTCTTCTCCTCTTGCCCTCACTCTTTCCCAGCATCAGGCTCTTTTCCAATGAGTTGGCTCTTCCCATCAGGTGGCCAAAGTATTGGAACTTCAGCTTCAGCATCCATCCTTCCAATGAATATTCAGGGTTGATTTCCTTTAAGATTGGCTGTTTTGATCTCCTTGGAGTCCAAGGGAGTCTCAGGAGTCTCCTCCAGCACCACAATTCAGAAGCATCAATTCTTTGGTGCTTGGCCTTCTTGATGATCCAACTCTCACATCCACACATGATAACTACTGGGAAAGCCATAGCTTTAATTATATTGACCTTTGTTGGCAAAGTGATGTTTCTGCTTTTAAATACACTTTCTGGGTTTGTCATAGCTTATTTCCCAAGAAGCAATCATTTAATTCAGTAGTTCAAACTAATATAGTAGTTAAAGCTAAATAATAATTTTGTCCAAGTTTTCCTTGATCAAGATATTGGGATTGCAAAATTGAGACCAGATTGAAGACAGAAGTTCTGCTGACACCCTCTTCTCTTTCCTGGAGGTCCAATGTGAGGGCTCAGGTTAAAGCATCTTCACCTTTCTTAGCTGAAGACAGCTTGAACACCTGCTGAAGAGGGACTGTCCTTGGCAAGCACATGTTGACTTTGGGCTGTACAAACCTGGGAGGGCTGTGCTAGAGTAGAGCATGCATGAGAACTAGACAGGCCTCCCTGGGAGGCAGATTCAGAGCCAGGAAGCAAGGGCTGGTGTGCTAGTTCACACAGAGGTGGATTTGAGAGCTCTGGGTCCAACCAGAACTGTGGGTTTAGCCCAAATGTTCCTCAACAGATAAATGGATAAGCAACTGGTAGTATGTCTATACAATGGGATAGTATTCAGCCATAAAATGGAATTGAGTTGTGATACATGCTACAATGTGAAGAACCTCAAAAACAGGCTAAATGAAAGAAATCAGGACTTCCCTGGTGATCCAGTGATTAAGAATCCACCTGCCAATGCAGGGGACACAGGGTTGATTCCTGGTCTAGGAAGATACTGCATGCAGCTAAGCCTGTGTGCCACAACTACTGAAGCCCGCAGGCTCTGGAGACTGTGCTCCATAGCAAGAGAAGCCACTGCAATGAGAAGGCCATGCACCGCAACTAGTATAGCCCCCATTCGCTGCAACTGGAGAAAGTCCGGGCACGGCAACGAAGACCCAGCACGGCCAAAAGTTAAAAAAAGAAAGAAACCAGTCGCAAAAGTCATATATGAGTCCATCCCTATGAAATGCCCAGAAGAGTGAATCTATAGAGATAGAAAGCATATCAGTGGGTGCCAGGGACTGGGAGGAGGGAGTATGTGTATGGGGTTTCCTTTAGGAGTTATGGAATGTTTTGGAATTGGACAGAGGTAGTGGTTGGCCAACACTGTGAACGCACTAAATTGTTCACTTTACTTTGTGTGTGTGTGTGGTGTTTTTTATTTTTTAAATTTTTATTTAAAAATTTTTTATTTTATATTGAGGTATAGTTGGTTAACAATGTTGTGTTAGTTTCAGGTGAACAGCAAAGTAATTCAGTTATCCATGTCCATGTATCTATTCTTTTTCCAATTCTGTTCCCATCTAAGTTATTACCAAATATTGAGCAGAGTTCCCTGTGCTATACAGCAGGTCTTTGTTGGTTATCTATTTTAAATATAGTGTATATATGTCAGTCCCAAACTCCCAATTTATCCCTTCCCCCCTCCAGCTTTCCCCAATTGTTCACTTTAAAATGATTAATTTTGTTATATGAATTTCATATAGATAAGAAATTACAGGCAAACAGAAAAGAGATTGCAGGCTTATATCCAGGGGATCTGGGTAAATTCTGCTGGTTGTCTTTCTCATCACCTGAACTGTTTCAGGAAGCTGCCCACGTATACGTGTAGATGTTTATGCAGGCTGTCACTCTGCACAAATCCAGAGGACACCATCACCATGGTGGTCCATGCAGATGGAGCACACTGGGCTTGTGTTCACCACAGTGTGCCGCTGGACCTCTGGCCAAGGGAGGGGTATGGTGGAAGCTCCAGGCCAGCCTCCTCCATCCGTCTTTTGCTCCCATAGCCATCATGGGATTCACTTCCCTCCCCCTTGCTGCCAGCCAAGGGGACTGACCACTGGTTGTCAAGAATTAGTGGACAGAAAGACGATCTCCCTTCTCTGCGGTATCCATCTCCATCCCAGTTGCTCTTCCCGTCTCTCCCAGCACCACACTTACTGCCAGCACCCTTTTGAGATCTAGGGCAAGGGAGGGGAGAGGACCCTAGGCGACGACAGAAGAGACCCAGAGTCATTGCTTTAATGGAGTCATTGGCTGTGCTTCCAAATCTTCTTATCAATGTCATTAGGATTAATTTGATCGTGTGCGCTCCCTCTCCTCTCTCTGCCTCTTCCCTCCTCACAGATGACTCTCCTCATGCATATGGTACCCTGGGCATGACAAGTCTCCAGGCATGGGGACCCACGGGCGGTGGTAGCGATGTGCAGGGGCTTCTGGTCTCCCAGCACTGGCTACAGAGCCCTCCTCCTTCTGGAGGCCAGCTTCCCTGCTCTCAGGGCACTGAGTCAGAGAGAATCATTAAAGGCTTCTAGCCTTCTGTCTGGTGGTGTCTCCCTACAGAGCTAAGAGATCCCCTGTCCTGCTCCCATCAGCCAGAGCAAAATTTAGGGACCATAGCTCTGAAGAGTCTTACTTTACCCCTTGAGGCAGAATTCTTAAGCCTCATGAAATTCTTCCCCCTGGTCCTAGACTCCTATCCCGTCCAGCCCAGTTCTCATAGACCAGAGATTTGTGACACAGTCTCATCAGGGCTGTGCGGTAACCTGCATACCACGGCAGGGGGCAGTAGAGGCGGGAACCACCACTTACCAGAGGCCTCGTGGGGAAGGCTCTGTGAGTGAGGGTGAGGGTCCCTGAGCATGAACAGGCATTGTCTCCTTGGTTCTTGTCACTGTCTCCCCAGAGATGGCCTCTCTGAGATTGCAAGGTAGGAGGGGAACTTTCTGAGTTCTGCCACCGACTTCCTCGAGCAACCTGATAAGCCAGTCGTGTGCTTTCCTTCTGAGAAGACTCCATGGTGGGACCTTTCCCATCCAGGAAAGGTCCTTGGGTTGTTTGCTAACTGCCAATTCAGATTTCAAGGGGGTTAGAAATATAGGAGTACGTGGCAGCTAAGAATGGCACTCATACCCACTCATAATTAACCCTTTGTATACTGTGCTGTGGACACTTGCCTGGCCGAATGGACTCTGGGATCTGTGAGTTGGACACTGGGTGAATGCTCCCCTCTAGCAGGCTGGCCCTGTCTTCTGTCTGGGAGAGTGTCTGGGAGATGCCACCTGCTCTGCCTCTCTAGAGGGCTCGGGGTCAGGCCTTGTAGGGGTAGGAGGGGAGAGTTAGTCTCTGGCAGGATGCTGGAGTGAAAGGAGCCCAAAAGGGGGCCTAAAACCTCTTTCCGTTTATTTGGCTGCATTGGGCCTTAGTTGCAGCACGTGAAATCTTGTCGCATCACGCAGGCTTAGCGGTTGTGGCAGGGGATGTGGGTTCAGTCCCCTGAGGAGACATCCCCTGCATTGCAAGTTGGGTTCTTAACCACTGGACCACTGGGGAAGTCCCCTGAAATCTCTTAAAGCCCTGCCTGGGCCACTGTCTAGCCGTCTGACCTTAACATGTTATTTTCCTTTTTTTGGGCTGTTAGTTGGCTCTGGCAGCTATAACAGAGTACCACAAAGGGGGTGGCTTAGAGCAACAGAAATGTGCTGTTTCACAGTGCTGGGAACTAGAGATTTGAAATCAAGGTGTCAGCAAAGCCATGTACCTTTTGAAACCCGAGAGAGTGTCCCTCCTTGCTTCTTTCAGCTTATGGTATCTCTGGACATTCCTTGGCTTTTATAACATAACTGCAACCTGCACATGGCATTCCGCCTGTCTCTTTACATCACCTTCCCTCTGTGTGTGTCTGTCCCTGTGTCCAAAGGTCCCCCCTCTGAGAGGACACCTGTCATAGTGGATGAGGACCCACATTAATGACCTCATTTGAACTTGAACACTTCTGTAAAGGCTCATTTCCAAAGAAGGTCACCAAATAAGGTCCAAATGACACCTGCTGAGAGTTGGAAGTTGAGTACAGCTTTTTGAGGGGTCATGGCTCTGCCTGGAACATGGAACTTGGTCTGCTTAGCCTGCGTAATGAAGGTTGAAGAAGGCCCCTCCACCATGGACCTTTGTTGGTCCTTTACCACTCACCAGAAACTTGCCCGCATTTCTGCCAATGTGAACGAAAGAAAGTCTAAATTCCCAAACAAGGAGAAGGGGTTCGCATCAGTCGTCGTCAAACAGTTAAGATTTTCCTGGGGAGCAGGTTAACATGGCAACATTTTGGTCCTGCCCCCAGAAAGTCTGATCCAAGAGGACTGACTGTTTTTACAAGCTGCCTGTGATTCTGAAGCCACTGGTCCTTGGGCCTCAGTTTAAGACATTTCACCTTTCATGATACATATGTATATCAGAACATTGTCATACAACTTAAATATGTAGTTTTAATTCATTGATTACACCTCAATAAACATGGGGGACGAGAAATACTGCTTTGCCTCTTAAAAAAAAAAAAACAAAAAACCTTTCTATTCATTAATTTCTGGCTGCGCTGGGTCTTCACTGCTATGCTTAGGCTGGTCTGGTTGCGGCCAGTGGGGGCTGCTCCTCATCCTGCATGCAGGCTTCTCATTGCAGGTGGCTTCTCTTGTTGAGCATGGGCTCCAGGTTTGCAAGCTTCAGTAGTTGTGGCCCACGGACTTAGGTGCCCGGTGGCATGTGGGATCCTCCTGGGCCAGGGATTGAACCGGTGTCCCCTGCATTGGCACGCAGATTCTTAACCACTGGGCCACCAGGGAAACCCTCTGCTTTGACTTTTGTTCCAGACTCAGGTACTGTCCTCGCCTAAGAGGCTGAATGTAGATGCTGGGCTAGAGGGCTGGAGGAAGAGCTGTCTGAACTTGGCCCTCAGCAGTTTGGATCCACTGTCAAGGGCTTTAGTTATGGTCCTACACTGAGAGCCCAAGGTAGGGGAGGCTCCCAGGCTCTTCTGTCAGGCCCCAGGGAGAGAGTCGTGGCTGTGTGAAGGAGGCAGGGGCTGCTGGGGGCAGTGGGCAACAGCCATCACCTCCAGGCCTGTGGCAAATGCCATTTATTGTCACTGAGAGTGATCAGGCACGTTTTGCACTCCCAGATACTGTTTCTTAATTGGTGAGACGGGGCTGATTTATTTGTTAATTAACAGATGGAGGTGCATGCAGTAATGTGGTTTTGTATATTTGCAATTGACAGTGGTGGGTTTCTGGAGGAACGCCTGAGGATACAGGAACTGTCTGAAGAAGGGGCTGGGATAACGGATGTGATGGGAAGATGAGTCATCCTGGATAGGGAACCTAAGGCTACACCTGTTCCCCCAGGTATATCCACATGCCTCCCCTGACCAGGAAATCAGTCTCTTCTGGTTGGAAAAGTTGTTTGGTCGAGTGAGAAAACCAAAGATATTATTTATTAAAAATTCAGGTTTTCCTCCTATTATTTCTTTATTCTCTTCTTGTACAAATATTGGATGTCTACATGCTGGGCACTGTGTTAGGTGCTGGGTGGCCAGCAGAGAACCCCATACACAAAGTCCTTGCTTCCAGAGATCAATATCCCTCTTCCATGAAGTGGGGTAACCCTAAAAGGGCTTTTTTTTAAAAAAAAAAAAACTGAGATATAATCGACCTTTAATGTTTATGTAGTTTAAGGTAAACAATGTGCTGTTTTGATACATTTATATTTGCAGTATGATTGCTGCCATAGCATTAAGTCACATATTTCTCATTTCCTTTTTGTGTTAAGAACTGTTAAGATTTAGTCTCTTAGCATCTTTGAAGTTTATGATACAGTATGATAGGCTAAAGTCACTATGCTGTGCATTAGATCCCCAGAACTAATTTATCTGCCGGTTGTAGGGCATACCCTTCAGCAGCATCTCCCCTGTCTCCTTGCCCCCAGCACCATTCTACTCTCTGTTTTTATAAGTTCAGCTTTTTTAGATTCCACATGTAAATGATATCATATAGTATTTGTTTTCCTCTGTCTGACTTGTCTCACTTGGCATAATGCCTTCACTTTCCAGCCATTTTGTTGCAAATGGTGGGATTTCTTTCATGTGGTTGAATAATATTCTGTTTTATATATGTATATACATGCATATATATTAAATATATATATGTATGTATATCTCACATCTTTATCCATTCAGACACTGACAGACACTTATGTTGCTTCTACGCCTTGGCTGTTATAAATAATGCTGCAGTGAATATGGGTGTGCAGATGTTTCTTTGAGATACTGATTTCAATTACTTTGGAAACCGACCCAGGAACAGGATTGCTGGATCACGCCGTAGCTCAACTTTCAGTTTTCTGTGGGACCGCCATACTGCTTCCCATAATGGTTGCACCTATTTCCATCCCACCTACAGGGCACAAGGGTTCTCTTTACCCCACAACCTGGCCAGCACTTATCTTTGTGCTATAAGTCTTCCTGACAGGTTGAGGATATCTCATTGTGGTTTTGATTTGTGTTCCCCTGATGGTTTGTGCTGTTGAAAACCTTCATATACCTGTTGGCCATTTGTATGTCTTTGGGAAAAAATGTCCCTTCTGGTCCTTTGCTTGCATGGCGGTTCCTGTCCCTCCACGCTTAGTGTGAAGAAGACAAGGATCCATGACTGCAGGATGCTTTGTAGCCACTCGGCTCTGATGCAGACCCAGCCACCCTGAGCAATTGGTAGGTGCCTCCCCTGATTGAACAGATCTTGCCGGGGAGAGTGAATCACCCCCATTTCAATTCCATTACAGCGGGAGGACTTTCCCTTGAGGAACTCACACAGGGGCAGAAGCCTGGGCTTGCCTGCACTGAGAGGAATTTGCATGCCCCTAACTTGGGATGCCAGCATCCTGGACTTGCCTTACACCCACATTTATGCCTTTTAATTCCAAAGGTTGGTACCAGGCTTTTCCAAGGGATCCTTTCCTTTTGATGCATAGTGCAAATTCTGTTTAAGATGCTGGCCAGTCAATGGCCATATCTGGGCTGAATATCTGAAGTTAGCCAGGGCCTACAAATTTCATAATTTGAAGTGTTAGTGGTTTTCCTATTACATTGTGTCTTAGCACATTTAATCCTCATAACAAGCTTATGACATAAGTACTCTTATCATCCTCATTTTACAGATGAGAAAACAGAGATGGGAAGGAATGACGTTTTCCTGGGAGATGAGGGTCTCTGGGCTGGTGAAGGGCAGAGCTAAGCTCTGGTTCTGTAGCTGGCGATTTTTAAAACTAAGTCATTTTATTTACTTGTTTAAATGAGATTTTATTTAAAGAAACTTAATAATAATAACCTTTTTATTTTAAAATTATATCATTAAATTATTACATTATGTTATTAAAAATAATAAATTTTCTCCCTAGGTTAAATGGAGATAGCAGTAGTACCTGTCTCACTTATTTAAATAAAATAAATTTAATCCTTGTCTCATTTATTTAAATGAATAAAATTTATTTATTTTTGGCTGTGCTGGGTCTTTGTTGCTGCACAGGCTTTTCTCTAGTTGTGGCGAATGCAGGCTACTCTCTACTCGCGGTGCATGGATTTCTCATTGCAGTGGCTTCTCTCGTGGAGGAGCATGGGCTCTAGGCACTTGGGCACAGTAGCCATGGTGCACAGGTTAGTTGCTCCACAGCATGTGGAATCTTGCTGGACCAGGGATCAAACCTGTGTCTCCTGCGTTGGCAGGAAGATTCTTTGCCACTGAGCTGCCAGTGAGGCCCTAGAGCTGGTGTTTTTAGCTATCTTCTTCTCCCAGGATAGTGTGAGCCTTGCCTATGGCCAGATCCATGGCTATACTCAAACCTAGTCTACCTTCTCGCTCTCATTTTCCGCACATGCTCACACCTGGATGGGTATCAGGACAAAGCAGGGCTTGAAGTCATATACCCTGCAATGGGATATTGATTTGTATTTCCATGACTGTTTGTCCTTTCCACTTGCCATTGCCATTGCCTCTTCTGTACATATGGAGGAGCAAGTGAACAGCATCTTCAAATATGCTGAAAGAAGAATGGTAGCCTCCAGTGAAAAAGAAGTTGTAGGCAGGCAGTATAATGGCTGGGAGCTTAGGCTCTGGAGCCTCTCTGTCCGTGTCACAGGCCTTCTCTGCCGTGAACTAGCTGTGGGACCTTGGGCAACTCACCTCTTCAGGCCTCGATTTCCCCCTGGGTTAAATGGAGATAGCAATAGTATCTGTCTCATATAGTTCCTGAGGCAATGGAGTCAGGTAAGGCATATAACGTGCATATCACAGCTGCGGGGAGAATACACAGGGAATGAACAGGGCTGCTGCTGCTGCTGCTGAAGATCAGGAGAGTGGGCATATTGAAGATGATGTTGATGAAGAAGGTGGAAGAGGAGAAGGGGTCAAGCCTCACGCGAAAGACTTTATACATGTCCTTGCCACCAGCTTTGGGGAGAATATGGTCATCTCTCAGGCCCAGAAGAGGCTGCTTTTTAGCTATGGAGGAAGCATCCCTAAGCAGATGTAGAAAAAGAGGAGCATTCTCAAAGTGCTCCCCTCTTGGGGGGGGGGGGGCGTGGTGTCAGCGCGTCCACACGTATGCGCACTGGCCCTCTGCTCTGGGAGCATTTTGACAGAGAGCCGCCGAGTCACAGTGTCGGCTTCCAACTCCTTCTATTCAACGCTGCAGATCTCTTTGCTTCAATCTATGAAAACAGATGGTATAAGCAATTAGAAAGCCAAACAGCTTTGCTAAGATCCAAGAAGGTAACTGTTCCTGCCAGGCATTCATAATAGGTACCATTGTGTCCCAATTAGGTGTCAGGTCCTCAGCAAAACAGTCAGAGTGATCCTGTTAAAGGATAAATCAGACTATGTCTGTCTGCTGCTCCAGAGGGATCTCCATTTCACTAAAACATAAAAGAGAGCCAAAACCTTACAGTGGCCCCGAAAGTCCTCTGGAACCTGACCTCCTTCCATCCTGGACCTCATCTCTCGCTGCTCTTCTGCCCCGCTTTCTGCTGCAGCCACACCGGGCTTCTTTGTTCTGTGGATATGAGGCGCACTCTTGCCTCTGGGCCTTTGCACTGTCTGTTTCTCTGCCTGTGTGCCGTCCTCCACACACCCCCTTGGCTCAGGCCCTCATTCCTTTCAGTCATGTCCAAAGAGTCCCATCTCTGTCAGGGCTACCCTGACCATTTTAATTTAAATTGTAAATCTTCCCCAATGCCCTTACTTTGTTCTTTTTTCTTAGAAACGCTTGCCTTCTAATATACTGAATGCTGTTTAGTCACTCAGTCGTGTCCGACTCTTTGCAACCCCCATGAACTGCAGCACACCAGGATTTCCTGTCTACTATCTCCCGGAGTTTGTTCAAACTCATATCCTTTGAGTCAGTAATGTCATCCAACCATCTCATCCTTTGTCGTCCCCTTCTCCCCCTGCCCTTGATCTTTCCCAGCCTCAGGGTCTTTTTCAATGAGTCGGCTCTTTGCATCAGGTGGCCAAAGTATTGGAGCTTCAGTTTCAGCATCATTCCTTCCAATGAATATTTAGGGTTGATTCCCTTTGTCTGATTATTATGTTTTGCCTGATTCCCCAGTTAGAATGCAAACTCTGTGAAGGCAGGAATTAGAAGAAAATTTACTTATTTTTGTCTATACTGGGTCTTTGTTGCCGCTTGCAGGCTTTCTTAGTTGTGGCGAGTGGGGGATACTCTTCATTGCAGTGGCTTCTCTTCTTGCAGAGCACGGGCTCTAGGGCAGGGGCTCAGTAGCTGAGGCACAGGGGCTTAGTGGCCCTGCAGCATGTGGAATCTTCCTGGACCAGGGTTCGAACCTGTGTCCCCTGCATTGGCAGGCAGATTCTTAGCCACTGTACCACCAGGGAAGCCCAGAGCAGAAATTTTTATATTTTGTTTATTGAGGCCATCCCAGTGCTTGGCCCAGCATCTGGCACACAGCAGGAGCTCCATAAACGTGTGTCGATGGATAGGTAAGTGCTTTATGTGTATTCTCTTAATACGTAACAAACCTACAGAGCAGGTAGTATTATTATCCTCACCTTATCCTTCAGTTAAGGAAACAGAGGTGCAGGGAGATGAAGCAACTTTGAAGGCCACACAACCAAACAATTGTAGAGCTGATTTTGGAACAATATTATTTTAGAACTGATGCTAGGGTCACTTATGCCATGCTGCTTCTTCCATCCAACTTTCTAGCCTCTCTCTCTCTCTGTCTGTCTTCCTCTCTCTTTCTGGCAAGATCTAGTTTGTACCAGGCACCATGATGGGCTTGTGGATCCAGAGAATAATGGCACATAACTGAATGACCAAGGGCGGCACAGGTCTCCAGGGACTACATTCAGATTTATAGGAAAGGAAGCTGGCTTTAAGCAGGAAAATTTGGGCTTTTTCTCTCTGTGATCTGGCTTCAAGTACTGTTAATCTGTTTTCACCTTGTCTGTGTACAACAATATCCACAAAGCTCTGCCCACAAATCTCTACATAGAAAGGTGGAACTCTCATTTGAATATTGTATTTGGTGCCCGACATGGTATTGGTCCCCTGAAAGCTCTTGGTAGAAATTATAGAAGGTGGGGGATGCCCTAAGCAGGAGTTTGTCATTATGTTGCTGCTTTAGTTAAAGATTGCCCTGGCTGAAAGTCACAATGGAGAAAGAAAATCAAATTGTTCTTCTACTTATATGAAATCCCAAAGGCTAAAGTTAGTTTTTTTTTAAGTCTGGATTGTTGAAGTGTCCACTGAAGAAAGTAATTGAACTTGGTTTCTTGGTATGAGAGGCAAGTTTTGTGAAATTCTTTCCTACCAATGAAATGTCCACACAATTTCATTTGTTATTATTATTTCTAGGAATACTAGTGATCATTTATTGTGCATTAACACTGTGGCAAGTCTATGCTAAGGGGTTTTACATCCATTGATTAATGATCACAAGAGCCGCCCCCGCCACCCCCATAGGTAAGTAACATTAGTTCCATTTTGCATAAAAGGAAATAAACTCCCAGAGATTAGTAATAGAGCGTGTTCAATCTAGCCCAGTGCTTGGGATACAGCGGATGGTCAAACGTTAGTCCCCTCCTTGGCTACTCTTCTTAATAGAACACTATGGTTGTAGAAGGCTTGAACTTTCCTAGACGCACCTGGAGTCCATTAGTGTTTGCTGCCTACACCACCTCTTGGGTTAATGAGTTTTACAAGCTGACAACCAGCTGTGCCAAGCAGTAGTTCTTCCTTTCATTTGTTTTAAACTACCTATTTCAGGCTTCAAGTGGTGCCTCTGTAGATCCAGTGATTCAGGAGTTGATGAGCCCATTCATGCTCGTCTCTGATAGCCTTTCATCTCGCAGCCATTTATTGTGCACCTGCTAAGTGCCACGCATTGTGCTACTCTCTGTTCATCCAAAGAAGAAACCTTCCCTGACCTGAAGGGGCTCTGACTTAAAAGGCGTTGATTACTGGACGCTATAAGATAGAGGAAATGGACTTCGGAACAGAGTGAGCAAAGGCTCTACACTGAGCATGTGGGTTGCACACTGCGAAACTCCAGGTGGTGCCATCTGCATCGAATACTGTTGTACACCGTGGACTCGTGCAGTGCACGGCCTGTACGATGGCATTCAGGGATCTCATTGCTGCTGGGGGTGGGGAGCAGGGGTGGTATCACAACAAGTTACTAGCATTTTCTTTAAAATTCTATTTCCTTATCCGCAATGTGGTAATCCCACTCCCTTCCTCACAGAGTCACCTTGGGGATTAAACGAGATCACGCACGCTAAGTGAAGATTACAGGGTCCGGCACACAGGGGCTGCTGAGTAAATAGCAGCCACTATCATCTTGTCTTTGCAGGGTCAAGAGTGTGCTTTGCTGTGGAGTGAGCTCTAAATGGGGCTGATCTTATCTGGGAAGGCTCAGGCCCACGGTCCTACCTGAGAACGTGCACGTGTTTTATTGAGGCCTTGGCTCTAATCGATAGGAACAGTATTCTCGACTGCTGGTGAAAGCTTGTGTGTTAGTCACTCAGTTGCGTCTGACTTTTTGTGACGCTATGGACTGTAGCCTGCCAGGCTCCTCTGTCCATGGGATTCTCCAGGCAAGAATACTGGAGTGGGTTGCTGTTTCCTTCTCCAGGGGATCTTCCCGACCCAGGGATTGAACCCGGGTCTCCTGCACTGCAGGCAGATTCTTTACCATCTGAACCACCAAGGAGGCCCTCTGAAAGCTTAGAAACCTTCTCTGAGAGCTGAAGGGTGACATTGCTGTGCAGAATCCTCCCAGCTCTTTCTTGGAAAGCTTAGACAAACTGATAATAAAATTATTATTATTGCTTTCACTTAATAAATTTTTGACATTGGTGGTTTACTAAATATCCTCCTTAGATCTGGGTGATTTGCACCAAATTTTTGTAATTCTTGGGGCCTCCCTGTTGGCTCAGATGGTAAATAATCTGCCTGCCATGCAGGAGACCTGGATTCGATCCAGGGTTGGGAAGATCCCTTGAAGAAGGAAATGGCAACCCATTCCAGCACTCTTGCCTGGAGAATCCCATGGACAGAGGAGCCTGGAGGGCTACAATCCATAGGGTTGCAGAGTTGGACATGACTGAGAGGCTAACACTTTGTAATTCTTCCTAAGGTGGAGGCCAGGAAGCTTCATTGTCAGCCTTCCTTGCATCTGAGGCCTGGATCACGACTGAGGTTGAGCCGACCAGAGTGGTCCCCAGAGAATAAGCAGCAAGTGGAGGTGGGAGGTGGTGGTGGTCAGGGGGTGGAGTTGGTTTCTAGGCCAGCCCAGCGGTGGACATGTTTGGGTCTCTGACCCTGAGGGTGGCAGTGGCAGAGCGTCTGCCGTTCAGTCCAGAGCTGATGGAGGCCTCACAGACCACCCACCCTGATCCTGTCTGCATGGCCTTAGATGCTGGGTCTGCATTACTAGGAGCTCTGGGTACGCTAATAGTATTCATATACATTAATAAATAGGTTTTTAATGGAAACGTGTGTGTGTGTGTGTGTGTGTGTGTGTGAGAGAGAGAGAGAGAGAGAGAGAGAGCTAGCCAAAGTGGGTTGGGTCCTTTACAGCCAAGAAGGCTGACGGATACTGTAGGAATGGTCATGGTAATGTTTATGTCAGGATAACTGTAAACCTCTCTGCATCCCCTTTGGCAGAAGTGATGGAGGATTCTAGAATGCGTGGAGCTCCCAGGAAGTGTTCCCAGCAGCACTGCTCACCCTTCTCTCCTCTCCATGCCCCAGCCCCACCACCTCGCACTGGCTTGGTCTCTGGACCCTTCCTGTGCCTTTCAGCATCCTTTATGCCAGTCACAGGAGAGCCCTGTCACCCCTGGGCCTGGCCTCCACTAGGCGCTGCACGTCTCTCTTTCTGCCTTATGTCTGGCCCCTCCCAGCCTTCACCCTTGCCCTCTAGGACACACGGCCAGCCGTCAGCAAGCCCCACCTTCCTCAGTCTCTTCTGCAGGCCCTGGCTTGTCTTTGTCGCTTCCATGCTATTCTCAGTCCCGTCTCTAAGCACCCCCAGCTTTGACATACGTCATCAGGGGTGTCTGTGGGTGCCCAATGACTCTGGGTGACTTGTTCTCGTCCCTTTAGGATTTCAGCTTCTGACTCAAGGTCATTCTCTCCAATACAACCTTCTCGAAATTCTTGCTGGTTTCAGTATCCATGATCTTTCCAGTACTTGGACCTCTTAGTTCTTTGCCTTTCTCCAATGTTCTCCATCCTGCCCTCTACCACCCTCTCTATGGCCACACCCTACACTATGTTATTGCAGACCACTGCCACCACTCCAGGATGTACATGATAAGGATCCCCCCTTCTTCTTCTAGCTCCCAAGCTCTAGTACCCTGACTCTAACAATCCTTCCCCTTCTGGGAACCCACAGTCCCTTGATCCAAAAGTCCTTCTCAGGTCCTCCCTAATATCCGTGTGCAGCTTAAATTCTCCTGTCCTTCTTGATCATCCCTTTTCTGTTCACCCTGTCTTTGCATTCTAGGAGCAAAACCCCAACTCAGATGAGCCCCGACTCTCTGTTGACTTTGAGCTTACACGTGGGCAGCTCAACACTGCTGGAGAAAAATGCATCCTTATCTGATTCTATTCCACATTCATGAACCAAATGCCCTGAGTTCTGCCTGACAACCTTATCGTGTTTCCCCACCAGTCACTCCCCCATCACTGTCTCTTCCTTTTTCCCTCCTCAGAGCTGCAGCGCCTCCTCCCCTCACAGCTGATGACTTTACCTCCTGCGTCCACCACCGCATCTACCCGTCTGGGCACCTGTGCCCGTGTTTACACCTGCCTCTCTCCTGTGACCACAGGTGCGTCACCCATTCTCCTGGGCAAGTGTGTGCTCCATCCCACTCCTGCCAGATTCCTAAGGACATCTCTTCTCACTTTTTCCTGGTCTCCTCCTCTCATCCGTTTCCTCCGATCTGCAGCATCATTTCTCTTTGCATAAAACAGACTATTATTTCTCTTACCTTTAGAAAGGCCCTCTTTTGACCCCATGTCTCCCATTAGCAGACTCCTCTGAAGAGATATCTGTGCCTCCGATCTCTCCTCTCATTCTCTCTCCAACTCATTCCAATTAAGCAGCATGCCTGCCTCTGACACTGCTGTTGTCAAGGTCACAAATGAGCTCTGAGTCGCTAAATCCGATGGTCAGTTCATCTTCATCCAGCTTGACTTGTCACTAACATCTGACGGCAATTTGACTTCGGACCCTTTCCTGCCCAGAACACTTTCTTTATCTGTCTTTCAGGACATCTTGCCTGTTTTACTCACCAACTGCTTTTTAACTCCCTGTTCTCTTAACGGTGGAACCTGCTAGAATTCCATTCTTGGACCTCTTTTCTCTCTACCCTAAGTGACCTCAGCTGGTCCCACAGCTATAAGTTCAGAGCAGATAAGACTGGCAAATGTGTATGTCCAGCTCAGTTACCTTCCTGAACTCCAGACTCAGCTGGATAGTTAACTCAATACCCAGCTGCTTAGTTAACATCTCCACTTGGATGTCTAGAAATGACTCTACCCTCCAAACCTGCCATGACAAAGTGTCACAAGACTGCGGGGCAACAACAGTTGTCCCGTGTCCTGAATCCAGGGATTGGCAGAGCCCTGCTCCCTCTGAATTCACCAGGAAAGACTGTCCCAGGCCTCTCTCCTAGCTTCTGGTATTTCCTTGACTTGTGGCAGACTAACTCCAGTTTTCACATGACATTTTCCCTGCTGCATGAATCTGTGTCCTAATTTCCTGATTTTATATGGATACCAGTCATACTGGATTAGGATCCACCCTAATGACCTTACCTTAACTTGACTACATCTGTAAAGACCTTTCCAAATGAGGTTGCAGTCACAATTCTGGGGGTTAAGACTTCAACCTATCATTCTTGAGGAACACAGTTCAGTCTATAATACCTCTTCTTTCTACTTTATCCCATTTTACTAAATGGAAACTCCGTTCTTCCTACTGCTCAGGTCCAAGACTTTGGTATCATCAGCGACACCTTGCTTCCTTATCCACTGACATCCAATCCCTCAGCATATTTGGTTGGTTCTGCCTTCAGAATAGATCCAGAATCCAAAAACATATCATCACCTCCACTGCTAGCTCCCTGGTCCAAACCGCTGCCTTCTGCCATCTGCATTAGAGGCAACAGCACCCTCACTGTCTCCTTGCTTCTGCACTTGCCCTCCTGTGGTAGCCAGAATAACTTTTTAAAAATGTTAAGACTTCGTCATGGCTGTCAATGACAAATTGGCACTTGCCAAGAATATTTGCCAGGGATTCATGGGGTCGCAGAGTCGGACACGACTGAGCGACTGAACTGAGCTGAACTGAGCTGAACTGAACAGCGAGAGCATTCACCGTCTGCCTCTGTGGAGACTGAACCCTGTCCTGCCGCAGCTTCCAGCCTTCAACAGCCTCTGAGGGGGTTTCCGGGTGGAGAGTGAGGCACTCGGTGCTCCAGGGAAACTGGTGGAACAAGTCTTCAGATAGTTAGAAATTTTCAGGAATTGATTTCACGACCCCAATCCTTGTATCTCCTCATTTCTAGAAAAGCATTCAATCCCTTCATGGTGCCATCAGCTCCTCGTGTCTAGCAGAAAACCTTTTGTAAAGTAAGCGCTTGATTGCACTGAACTCCCCCTTCAGGAGAGTCTTATATATTGACCTTCCCCCACTGCCTCTTTGGAGCAGCCTCTCAGAGCCATCTGAAGTGCTGTCTCCTGGACTATAGTCCTCATTTTGCCCCAAATAAAACTTAACACATGACTCTCACATTGCGCATCTTTTTAGCTCATGTGGCCCTGCTCAAAACCTTCTCATGTCTTCTGCCCTGCCCCCGACATGGCATGTAGAGTAAAAGCTAATGACCATCAAGGCCTTACAGGACCCACCACCTGCTTCACGCCTCTGGACTCATCCCTTGCTACTCCCTCCTCCACCCCCCTGCTGCATCCACGCTGGCCTCCTTGCTGGTTCTGCCTCAGGGTCTTTGCCCTTGCTCTTCCCACTGCTCAGAACACCCCTTCTCTGGATAACTGCCCTGCTTGCTCCCCTCATTCGCTGAGAACCTTGTGCAAATATCACCTTCTTTCTGTGGTCAGCCCTGAGCAGCCCCCTTACCTTCACTTTTTATTTTATTATTTTAAAAAAATTTTTGGCCATGCTGTATTTTATTTTATTATTATTTATTTTTTGGGGGGCTGTTCTGTGTGGCGGGTGGGATCTTAGTTCCCCTGCCAGGGATTGAACCTATGTCCCCTGTAGCAGAGGTGGAGTCTTAACCACTGGACCATCAGGGAAGTCCCCTACCCTCACTTCTTATGCTCCTTTCCTCACTTTGTTTTTCCCCTTAGCATTAAGCTTCATCTGATAAACCATGTATTTTACTTGTTTCTTGTCAGTCTGTTTCCCTCACTTGAATGCATGCTTCTTGGAGACAGGACAGTCTCTGTTTCAATCATTGCTGTATCCCTGGGCCTGGGACAGGGCTGACACAGAGTAGGCGATCAGGAAATATTTGTACAAGGAATTCACCAATTGAATTAATAATCGTAATTCCAATGGTGAACTGATAGTGATTTGCAGCTTTTAAAGGATGTGTGTGTGCTAAGTCGCTCCTTCATGTCCGACTCTGCAACCCCATGGACCTTAGCCCCCCAGGCTCCTCTGTCCATGGGATTCTCCAGGCACAAATACTGGAGTGGACTGCCAGGCCCTCCTCCAGGGAATCTTCCCAACCCAGGGATCAAACCCGCATCTCCTAAATCTCCTGCATTGACAGGTGGGTTCTTTACTACTAGTGCCACCTACTTAATTGACCCTCCAGGAGCCTGATGAGGTCATTCTTATTATCCTCATATTGCAGATGAGGAAATTGAAGGTAAATGTGATTATGTGATAGTTCCAGGTCATGCTGCTGATTAACAAAGCAAGAACTTGACCTTGGAATCAGACCATCTAGTTTCAGATGCCCACTCTGCCTCTTTCTGTATGTGTATCTTTAAACTTCTTGCATTATCTTTTGAAGCCTCAATTTCTTTTTTCCATAACATGGGGATAATAACAGTTTGCATTTCATAGAGGTATTGAAAAAATGAGATAGTCTTTGGGAAGTGACTGGCAAGCAGGAAGCACTTGCTAAATGTTACTTTTTATTATTATTATTCTCCTTATTTATGATTGTTATTGTACCCCACTGATGAAGCAAGAGATAACATTGTGGAAAAGGAATACTGTTTTGGAACCTTTTCTTTTGACATCAACTCAGGATCTAGCTAGGAGAGGGAAATGGCAACCCACTCCAGTGTTCTTGCCTAGAGAATCCTGTGGACAGAGGAGCCTGGTGGATTGCTGTCCACAGGGTCACACAGAGTCGGACACGACTGAAGCGACTTAGCATGCATGCATGCATTGGAGAAGGAAATGGCAACCCACTCCATATTCTTGCCTGGAGAATCCCATGGATGGAGGAGCCTGGTGGGCTGCCGTCTTTGGGGTCGCACAGAGTCGGACACAACTGAGGTGACTTAGCAGCAGCAGCAGCAGGTCTAGCTATAGCATTTTTCTAAGATCTGGAAATTCAGTGTTTTTTGTTTTGTTTTTAAAAAGCCGAATCCAGCCCTATCTCAACAAGCGCATGTTAGTGTTAGTGTATATGTGGGTGAGTGTGTTTTGCTTGTGCCTGTGTGTCTTTATTTTCCATTTACCTAGAAAATTGATAGATTTCCAATTTAGAGCAAGGGGGGACCAGGAGAGAGAAGGGAAATGGAGCTGCCCATCAAAATTAGCAGGGAAGTGAGTAAAGGTCATTTGATCACAGCTTGGCTGCCTCTGAATTAACCTGCATAAGAGAGACTTGTTGAGTTTGCAGCTCTTTAAGGGGCATATTAACACGGGGAGTGAGGCAAGGAGACACCCGGAGAGAAGGTCAATTTGTGGCTGTTCAGATCACCAGGGCTCCTGGAGAAAGTTGGCTGGAGAGAAGCCAGCCCTGGGCCATTGGGGTGAGGAGCAAGGGAGGAAGGTCTGGTCTGGTCCATGGAGGAGGCCTGGGTGCCTCCCTGAGGGCTGCCTCTGCAGTCTGGCTGGCCCTGTGAGCATCCTGGCATTGGAGCTGGGAGGGGCGTCCCCGGCACTGAAGGTGCAGGAGCTATGGCAGAAAGAGCATTAAGAGACGTGAGTACGGAACCCAGTATGGCAACTGCAGATTCATTAATCGTCTGTGGGGAAAGGAATGGGAGGCATTTATATGATAAAGACACTGAGAAATTAGAGGGAGCAGCAGTGCTGTTTACTATTTTTATTTTATTTTTATTATCATTAAATTGCTTCAAGTCACCTGTAATTTTCCAAGGCTGTCACAATTACAAATCTTTGAGGATTACACAAGACACACAGAGTCAGAAAGGTAGGCTTTAAATTTTCAAAGGTCTCAAAGTCTCAGCTCTTTTTCATTTCCTCCCTGGCAGTTGGCTCTGTTGAGCCGTGTTAAGTGATCTACCTTCCCCCTGAAACCCAGGGCTGGTTCCAGCCCCCAGACTTTGTGCTTTTACTACTATCTTGGGAGCATGGTGGACCATGAGGCAGGAGTTCCCTGGAGGGAAGAGGCATGACCTAAGGCCAAGGACCTAACTTAACATTCCTGCTTTTCTCCAGAACGGCTCCCTGCCTATGGGGGAGTCACTTACCCTACCTGGGTCTCAGTCTTCTCAGCTGCAACATGGCATATTGATTGTAACTTACAAGATTGTGGTTTGACTTATATATAGGACCTGTGTTGTGACAACAATTCTCTGACACCAGCTGAGTGTCGTGCAATCTAATTCAATTCTGACACTACCTGGAATTAGGTCTGGTTTCAGAGTTAAAGACCTCAGCAAGACTGCCCTTACCCCAGATGCCAGCCACAAATGGGGCCGCATCCTAGCTGCACTTTTGTCTGACTTGGCTATAAATTCAGGTGTTCCTACAACTTCCCTTTAGGTTGATTAATTTGTTAGAACTCCCTCCAAGTGCTATGCTTACAATTACACCCTTACTGTAAAGAATACAGCTCAGGAACTTCCGAATGGTCTCGGATTGTGGGGGGATTATGTGGGGCGCTGGCCAGAGTTTCCATGCTTTCTTCTTATGGAATCAGGTTGAGTCACCTCCCAACACATAATATGTTCATCAGCCAGGAAGGTCCACTGAGCTTGTGTCCAGGGTTTTTATGAGTTTTATTATGTAGGCACATTTGATTAAATCAATGGCTACGGGATGGACCCCAGTCTCTAACCCCTCTCCCCTCCCCAGAAGTTAGGGGGTGAGACTGAAGGCCCTGTTCTTGGTCATTCTGGCATGGCCAGCCCCTCCCTTAGAGCTATCTAAGGGCTCACAATTAGCATAAACTCAGGGATGATCCAAAGATGCTCATTATGAGTAACAAAAGAAAATTCCAAGGACCTCTGAAGCTCTGTACCAGTACTTAGGGACAGAGACCAGATTATAAATTGCCAGTTAATCGTTTTCTTTAGACTCACCCCAGAACATGTTACAAGTTCATCTTTCAGGGTACTGGCTTTCCAGTGGTTGATATACCAGGTCTGGGCAGAAACCTACAAATCTGCATGCTTACCATGCTCCCAAATGATGTTGATGCTGGTGGTCTATGGATCATACTTGGAGGAAAGCTGATGTAATATCATGTACAGTAATAGGCATGAAATTGCTCTGAAAACTGTGACACTCATCACAAACATTAGGCATTATCATGAGGATTGTCTCCTCCTTTGAACAGATCTGATATGCGTTAAGTGTAACTGTGATTAAATATCAGAGCTGAAGGAAGCCTAGAAACTTCAGGAGTCTAGTTCTCTGGAGCTCCTAGAAGGCTTTATAAGGGGTTGGGAATAGTTGGAAAGCCTAACTGAGGTTAGAGTCGGGCCATATGCAATGTTTCCCTAGAGACTCCTACAATCACCCGCTTCTCTTCCCCTGCTATTTCCTTGTTCACCCCAGTGATGGGTGAGCCCCACTACTGCCTCATGCCCATACTTCCAGGGTGACTATGAAGAATGTAGCCTGGGTCCTCTGCAAATTTGGGATCTCAGCTCTGATCCAACAAACTCTTGCAAGCTTCTAGTTCAGTTTCTCCAACTGTGGTCTTAGGCTATCTCCCAGAGAACCACCTGGAGAGTGATCCTGAATTGGTGTCATGAACGGGGTGGGTGGGCAAGGAACTGGCTTTCTAGTTAAGTTCCCTAGAATCATTGCCCGCCCCTCCCATCTGTTAAGCTCCTTCAACCACAATGGCACCTGCTCTAGGAACCCTTCCATCATCCCCAGACAAAAGGGGCATCTCTGGAACCTTTATAGCCCACTGTTGATCCCCACTCTGCTTTGCTTTGTGGTTATATATATATGCATCTTCTGAGGTAATCAAGTCCTTAAAGGCAGGTAACAGCATCAATAACACCACACTAAGTGACAGGGATGGCTACAATTGATTGAGCACTTATTATGAGTCCTCCCCATGCAATAGCTTATCGCCATACTCCAATTTAGCTGTTATTTCCATTTTACAGATATGGAAACAGACTTACAGGGGTAGAGGCCAAAAAGCTGACAAGTGACAAAGAAGAGATTCACACCCAGATTGACTGCAAACCCATTCTCTCTCTACTCCCAACACTGTTTCCAAGACAAACAAGAAAACTCACACTCATTGAGCAACTACTTTGTGCCAGTCAATACTGGGCAGGGGTCCAGAGCTGGGCGAGATAATCCCGTGAGATAACATACATGAGAGTGACTAGCACAGTGTTTGGTACATAGTAGGTGCTCAACATAATATAAATGCTAACTGAGAAGTGGCTAAACCTTGTGTCTATTGTGCCCCCGAGGTTATTCCAGAGCAGTGACTGTGTCCTACCGGAGGGAGCTGTGGAAGGAACCCTGGGGCTGAGACCTCATTTGGGCTCAGCCGAATGCAGTTCTGATGACCTTGAAAGTCTCACAGCCTCTCAACCTCATTTCCTCACAGTGAAATGAAAAAGCCAGATGACTTTTTTTTCCTAAGGTCTTTCCAACTCTCAGAGGTAAGGTGATGTAGTGGGTCAACGAGTTGTAAACAGCAGAGCAAATACAAATGGAAGTGATTATTTTAATACTTTAGATTCTTCCTGGAGCAAGGACATGTCTCTGATTTTTTAGGAAGACAGGATAATTCCCTTCTCAGAAGCTGAATTTCTGGGGATAAAGTCCCCAGCTCTCCTGGGTCAGCAGGGACAGAGGACAGTCACCCCTCCCCAGTGCATGCAGGGGAGATGAGGTACAAATGGGGTCCCCCTCTGTCTCCTAGGGTGCTGACTTCTGCGGGCTCTGGCTATGCCTGGCAGAGAGTTAATTAACGTCTGCAGAACAAGTTGGCAGAAGTAACAGTTGCTTTGACTGATGCAGGGAGGTGGCTATGAGCTTTGCTTTAAGCACAATGGACAGAGAAGGACTAGGAAGTCATCCACTTTGCTGGGCCCACTGGCCTTCATCTGTGCTGGCTGCTGGCCCCTCTAATCTCTCCCAGGAAATGAGGCCCCCACCCCAGTTGTGTATATATGTGGGACCCTGGTTTTTGCTGTTGCAGATAAGAGAATCAATACTGCTGTGGGCTTGTAAATGGGAATCTGGACAGGAGCCCAGGGAACCGGGAAGAGGCGATGATGGCAGAGCTCAAACCAGGTGCCCACAGGAGTAAGACACACAGCACAGACGTGCTGAGAGGGCTGCCCCTCAGCAGGGCTGCCGCGAGCGAATGCTGATATAGGTGCTTTCCCTGCATTTTCTCATTTGATCTAAAGCCTCTGGTTCAGGTCACTGGACTTCTGAATAATGAAGCCAGGATTTCTATGCAGGTCTGTCTGTCTTGGATGACAGCCTGATTACTCATTATACTCCTCTAGGGCAAATGGACTTGCCAGGGGATGTAAAATAGCGAGAAAAGAAAAGGAAAGAGGAACCAAGAACAGTGGATTTATGAGGGGAGACCACTGAGCCCAGTACTCCTCAAACTTGCCAGGGTTGGCTGCAAGAAGCTTCTAGTGCTAACATTAGTTGAGCCCTACTAAGTAAGAGACTGAGGGACATTGTATGTACCTGCTCATTGAATTCTCACAGTAACTGCAGAGCTGTTATTTCTCACAGGAGGAGATGAAACCTGGAAAGGACAAACATTTTGTCCAAGTTACACCGCCAGTGAGAAGTGCTAGAATTTGAACCTAGTTCGGCCCCATTCCTCGGCCTTGCCAGGTAGTGCTGTGGTGAAGAATCCGCCTGCCAGTGCAGGAGAAGTGGGTTCGATCCCTGGATCTGGAAGATCCCCAGAGGAGAAAATGGCAACCTGTTCGATTATTCTTGCCTGGAGAATCTCATGGACAGAGGAGTCTGGTGGGCTATAGTCCATGTGGTTGCAAAGAGTCAGACATGACTGAAGTGACTTAGCACGCACACACACTGTCCTATACCCTAAGTCCATGCTGGTTCCTCCCTGCAGCACTGCCTCCCTCTTTGTGAAGCATCTGAAAATGTTGCTAAGTCCAGCCTTGGCATGAAGCACACATCTCACCCCCCAAGGGCAGGAGAAGTGGAAAGGAGTGGGCAGTGGAACAAGGGACAGAGCTCTTGTTGAGTCCTTCCAAGCCCTGCCACTTGGCTCAGCACTCCACCTGGCTTTAATCTCATTTTGTTCTCCTGACACTGAGTGGGAAAGGCATAATTGCCCACATTTTGCAGATGAGTGTATTGAGGCTCAGAAAAGGCAATTGATTTGCTGAAGGTCACAGAGCTGGTTAAGTGGTGGACCAAGGATTCCCATTCAGATGGGCCCAACTTCAAAGCCCAGACTAATTAAAAACACAATTTTGTACTAAATCAAGTAGCATCTCATGCTAGATTCTATTAAAGGCAAGCTGTAGCAGAGGCCAACATTTAAAAATAATTTTGTCGTTGAAAAATTTGTAATTAAGGCAATCATCAATTAACTTATTTTTCTGGGCATAGAGAAAGCTTTGCTGTCATTGCAGAAGAATCTGGAGCCTCGTGTAAGAACCATGGAGTGTGTTCAGTAAAGCAGGAGTTAGAGCAGCTCGGGGAAGCTGACCCCGGCCGCATGCCCAGAGAGGGGGTGCGTTCAAGAGCTTTCTGGGCATGGAGAGCAGGCAGGGATCATGGCCAGGTTCACCACTGCCTCGGAGAGGAGCTTTGGCTCCGGTATAGCCTATACATAGTGTCTGCCAGAGAATATCATATGTTCTCAGAAAACAGGGACTGGGAACAAACTAATTTGATCATTTGTCTTCCTTGCTCAGTAACTTTCAATGGCTCCCCATTGTATCCCAAATAAACCCTGTAAACATTATCTTGACATTCACAGCTCAGCACAGCTCTGGTCCCCATTTTCATTCTCAATCCAAGGCCCCACCCATCACCTTGCATTAACTTCATGCTGGGGTTAAACTGGTCCATTTTTCATTCCACAAACCCGATTTTGCGTCTTTCTCCTGTCTCCCCTTTCCCTCCAAATCTACTTGATAAAAATCCTGCTCATGCTTCAAGTTCTTTCCCAGGTAACTCCTCCTTGAAGTCTCCTGGGATTGCCCATCTAGAAGCAAACATTCCCTCTCTTTATTTACATGTGGCACTGATCACATGGAGCATTGAACTGAGATTACTTAGGTACATGTCTCTTCTTTCCCAATAGGGCACAACTTCATTGTGGATAGAGGTGATCCCTCTCACCTGTGAGTATAGGAATAAATCAGTAATGGATTTAAAAGAGCTAGAAGATTAATGTCTTATCTGTGACATCATTGTAGTTAAATAATGGTCAATGTTTATTTTCAACAGTTTGAAAGGACTTAGCTTGAACTTGCTTAAAAGTGTGTTAGAGACCTCAAATGTTTTAAGAATTAGGTTTTTGTGGAGTTCATGATTGCTTAATGTTCATCATTCATTCAATATTCTCAGTGTGGAATAATATTTTTTTTCCTAAAAACCTTGTTTGAGAGAGCTTGAGGGCATTAGATTCCACTCCCCTGTCCCCCATCCTGAGACTGAGTCTATCAGAAACTGCAATGCCACAGGTCCTTAGCACTGTTAAGACTGCCAGGGGACTTCCCTGGTGGTCCACTGGTTAAAAATCCACCTTCCAATGCAGGGGACATGGATTCCATCCCTCATTGAGGAAGTAAGATCCCACATGTCTCAGGCAACTAAGCCTGCATGCTGCATTGAAGGCCCAGTGCAGCCAGCAAAAAAAAAAAAAAAGACTGCCAGGTCATGTGTGTGCACACACATGCCCCGTTTGCTGCATTTTCACATTTACTAGTCACTGTACTCGAGTCCTGATTCCCATGGTTCCAACCAGGGCTACAGAGAGTGACTTTCTTAACAAGCTCCAAGATTTGCCAAGCATCTGTTTCCTCCATGGTAGGTCAAGCCAAGGGAGAGAAATTGAAGGATGCTGCTGTTAAAAATACTTGGTAACCAGCCAAGTAATTTCTCCTGCGTTCAACTCCTAACTCCTACATTGTACTCTGCTTATGACTGGGAGGGAGAGACATTCTCAACCAAGGAATACCTCTCGCCAGTTTGCACAGCAGTGCTGGCCCTGGTCTCTAGTTCACTTGTTAAGTTTGCAAAATTAAGTCAGCAAGACCCCAACTTGGATCAGTCACAACCCGTAGAAAGACAACCACACTGACTCTGGCCAAAAGCCAAGTGCTGCTCTGCTTTGTCAGTCTCCGCACAAATCTGGATCTTAACCTGAATGAAAAAAAAAATCATCATTCTCTTTGGCTCTCTCATTTTTGGAAAGTTGGAGAATGATCTCATTTGGAGTGAAAACCAAAATGACTTTTGCTCTGCTTGCTGCATTGAGAGGCAGCAGTTTACACAGTGGTCCAGAATTCAAGGCTCCAGGGCCAGTGGGATCTCAGCCCACTCTTGAGCTGTGGGTATTGTTTTGTGGACGTGATCAGGCTTCCTGACCTTGCTGTGTTTTGCTTCCTCATCTGTAAAGCAGGACTGATCACAGCACATCATAGTTGTCCAAAGAGTTAGATGAGCTGCATCTAGTGTTGGAGAAGGGAAGCCCTCCATGGGTATCAACTATTATTAGAATCACCCATGGGGAATTGACAGGTTCAGCTAACCTGCTGTGACTACCTCACTCCAAGGACATCAGCTTCCTTCCTTTGCTTTTTCTCCCCTGAAGGATCAATTCCTTAATAAAAACTCAAACCTCACCGTGAAGATTTTAGCATCTCCTGTTGAATGTGACCCTTAATTGGGGTTTGGATGCTTCCTTTGTTATTCTGGTCTGTGCAACAGACATTCCCACCCTGTCCCCTTCCAGAGAGGACCTGTGCTAGATAGTAGGAGGTTTGGGTATGAAAAGGTAGTGAACACACTGTTCTTGCCTTTAGGGAGCTTGTCATCCAGTCAGACAGAAAGAAAGGTGCCCAGTTCCTGTAAATCATCACCAAGTGTGAAAACTGTCGAAAATGAGATGCAAAACCGATGATCAGGTTGTTGGCGCTAACCCGAGTCACTATCCTGCCTTATTTTAATTATGGTTTCCCTTCTCTGCTATCATCAAATTAAAAAATCCTTCACATGGTAGTCTAGCTGCATTGTTATAGTGCCATTCTGCAAATCATGTGGAAAGAGCAAATTGTTTTCAGGGAAAGTTTCAAGTAAATTTATGAGCTTATGGACAAATTGCTCGTTATTGCTTTTGAAAAACATTTTTAAACACTGTCAATGGACTAATTTTCAACCTTCAAAAAAAGAATGCCATCTCATGTGTTTCTGGAGCTTTCAGGTTTATAAATCTTGCTGCTGTGAACTTCCCCCCTGAGTCCTGATGGTGACTGTGTGGTGTGGGATGGCTTCTTGGTCTCAGGTTGAAAATGCAGATAGAGGCTCGGAAAGGTGGCGTCTTGCTCTGTTCTGTGCCGAGGGGGCTGGTGAGGTTTGGGAACCCCAGACCCCTGACATCAGATCCAGAGTTCTTTTTACTACATTACTCTGTAGTCGAGGAGTTCTGCACCATTTCACTAACATTTAATTAGCTCAAAGTGGAAACAGATAACCTTGAAATGAATTCGAGTTAATGTTAAATGTTGCTAACTTTTTATTAGTTGAATGTTTCCATTAACTTTTCCGGTGGCTGCTTTTTGGTACCCACTCACAGCAGTGAACAAAATTGAGTAAGTGTTCAGTAAGTCTTTACTGAATAAACAAATAGCTTAGCTGGCCAGGGTTTGGCTGCAGGGTGGGGTTAGAAAGTTGAGTCACTGAAGACAAAATTGAGTATTTAATTCAGTTTGGTTTGTCACGTATTTATTAAATGTCTGTTCTGTGTCTGGCGCTCCATGGAGTAGGGCATGGCGCACGTGCGGCCCTCGGCAAGTTATTTAACCTCTCTGAGCCTCAGTTGCCTTCGCTTTAAAAATGAAGAAGAATAAAAGTACAGAGAGCATGGGATTGTGATTAGCATCAAATAAATTAATGCATATGAAGAGCTTGGTTCAGCTGCTCACACGGGTGGTAGGTGCTCAGCGAATGGTAAAGAGAGTAATTGTCGATCTCTGTGCTCTATATGTATATGTAGTTCATACCCCAAGGTTCCAGCGAGTCAGTGAACTGGTTTGTTGCACTCAATAACTTCACGGAATGCCAGAGTTGATTTGTTTTGGAACAGAGGAGGGGAATAGAGGCCAGCTCTGGAAGCAGAGCTGTGTTCCCATGGTCCCAAAGAAAAAACTTTCCCTAAATTTTAGGTGACATTGAGGAAGGGACCAGACAACTCATGTGTTGGTCACACACCAAACCCCACCTGGGGCCTCCATTCAGCATCCTTGGGGAATTCTGGGCCCCTTGACCCTTCAGCAGATTGCTGAGATCAGATATGTGTGCTGGGATGCAGGGATGGGAGCCTATGATACGTATGGAGACCACTCTGGGTTTGTGCTACAGAAAGACACAGCTGGCGACGCAGGGTGCAGGTTGAAGGCTTCTCCTCCTGCAGCTCTGTGTCTCATCTCTGCAATGGAAAGGAAGAGTCCTTCCTGGGACCCCGGAGCATACCTGCCTCAGCTCTTGTCTTGAGCAGGGCTCTCCTGAGGCTGAGTCCTGGATGAATAGGTGGGTGGGGGAAGGACTGGAGTGCTGGCATCATCTCCAGGGACCTTTCCCCTGCCAGGTGGAAAGGGGTGAGCTGGGGGCACAGAGACCTCTACTTTGATGTGCTCCAGCCTGGGCTGCAGTCTGGGCCTGAAGCATGGCATTGAGTGGCTCTAATGAATGGAGCCACTGGCCAGCTCGTTTACGTCCTGACATGCTTGCTGGCCCTGCCAGCGGCCGCCTCCTACTCTAAGTGAGGGGAAGCCACTTAGGAAGACAGCAGAGCAACCTGCCACCAATCTGTCAGCAATTGGCTTCCATTAGGGATAAGATAGCCCATGAGGTGGGTGGTGAGGCGGAGTGGGGGGACAGCTAGGGGAGAGAACTTAAGAGAAAGACAGCTCTGTCTGTTTCATCTCATCAGATTTCCAAACCCCAAAGAGGGGCAGAGCATGGGGGCGGGCAGCTTGGTAGACTGGGGAACGGCTGATTGTCTCTTTCAAGGTGGCAGCTGGGTTCAAAGGTGTCTTCACTTCTCTTATGGAAAGAAAAGAATCAAATGCCACTTTTGATGATTGTGTCAATTTGCAGAACTATGTCAGGTTTATCATAAACTGTCCTGGCTGCCCCCCAGGATGGTTTATCTGCCTCCTTTTCTGTCTGGTCTGTTGTATCTGTCTATTCTCATGCCTGCATCTCCCGATGGGCTATGTGAGCCATGGTTCCCAGCTAGAAAAGCTTTGTTGCACATGGGAAAGGGGGCTTTCATCGTCTTCATGACTAAGAGCTGCTCCTAGCTCTCAAGAATCCGTGGGTCTGGACCAGGGCTCATCGAAACATCCTGCAATGAGTAGGACAATCCCACACAAGAAGGCTCATCCCACAAAAGCCAATAGTGGTCCTGTTAAAAGTCTAAGGCAAAAGCCTAGGGGCGTGCACCACAGTGCTCATTGCGGCACTGTTTACAGTAGCTAGGACGTGGAAACAAACCTAAGTGTCACCCATGGCGGAGTGGATAATGAAGATGTGTATATACTGGGCTGACCAAAAAGTTCATTTGGGTGTTTCCATAAGATGTTAGGGGAAAACCTGAATGAACCTCTTGGCCACCCTAAGGTATGCAATGGAATATTACTCGGCCATTAAGAAGACCAAAATAATGCCATTTGCAGCAACATGAGAGAGATTGTCATACCAAGTGAAGTAAGTCAGACAGAGAAAGCCAAATATTCTATGACATTGCTTGTATGTAGAATCTAAAAAAAAATGGTACAAATGAACCTATTTATAAAACAGAAATAGAGTCACAGATGCATAAAACAAACTTATGGTTACCAAGGGGGAAGGGAGGAAGGATCAACTGGGAGATTGGGGTTGACATATATACACACTGTATATAAAATAGATAGTTAAGGACCTACTGTGTAGCGCAGGGAACTCTGTCTACTCAATACTCTGTGATGACCTATATGAGGAAAGAATCTAGAAAAGAGGGGATATATGTATACGTATAACTGATTCACTTTGATGTACAGCAGAAACTAACACAACATTGTAAATCAACTACACCCCAATAAATTTTTTTTTAAAAGTCTAGGGCAAGAGGATCAAAGATACTCCAGGGTAACTGATCTCAAAGGGGCCGACTCATGCTAACTCTCAAGAGTTAAGAATTGCCCTGGAACAATTTACAGAGCAGCTGTTCCTTTTCCGCGGATGGAGACTTCTCTCTGCTCTTTGGAGCGCCTTCTTATTCCAGGATGAAATGGAAAGTGATTCATCAGGACAAAGGTGAGTGTGGCCTGGGAGCTAGCGGAAGCCAGAATACCTTAAGACCCTATGAACCAATCATCTCTCATCACTGTCACAAATGCCTCTCTAGAGCCTGGAATACTCATGGGCGTCTGTGTCTCTCCCTTTCAGCCCATGCTGGATAAACTGCAACAAACACTTGCTTCTGGGGCTCCTGCCACCCATAGACCTTGCTCTGAGCTCGTGCTTCAGAGAGCCTCAGTCCAGCCCTCCTCCTATGTGTGACTTTAAAAAACAAAATATGTACATGCATGGCTGATTCATGTCAATGTATGGCAAAAACCACTACAGTATTATAAAGTAATTAGCCTCCAATTAAAATGAATAAATAAATTTTTTTTAAAAAAGGTATTTGGCTGCACTGAGTATCTGTTGCCACACACAGGCTTGTCTAGTTGCAGCATGTGGACCCTAGAGACATCCGGGCTCAGTAGTTGCAGCACGTGGACTTCATTGCAGTATGTGGGATCTTAATTCCCTGACCGTGGATTGAACCCAGACCACCTACACTGGGGGTCACCTGCATTGGTAGCTCAGATGGTAAAGAATCTGCCTGAAATGCAAGAAACCCGGGTTTGATCCCTGGGTCAGGAAGATCCCCTGGAGAAGGAATGGCAGTATTCTTGCCTGGAGAATCCCATGGACAGAGGAGCCTGGCAGGCTACAGTCCATGGGGTCACAAAGAGTCGGACACGACTGAGCGACTAACACAACACACACTTGCATTGGGAGCACAGGGTCTTATCCACTGAACAAGCAGAGAAGTCCCCTACCTGGGCCTTTGGATTTCCTGTCCCAACAGCTGCAAGCCGGCTCCCAGGACCTTGACCCCAGATCCATTGGCTGGGTGGATGTCTAAGACAAAGGATGGCCAAGCAGCGGTTGTTCTGCAGGAGGTGGGAAGACAGAGCTTGGACCCCTGGCTTGAGCTCTAGGACAGAGCTGCGATGGGAAGGAGAAGGGTGGGACTTGCTTGGGGCTTTCTCTTCCAGGAACCAGGTCTGGCATCCTAGGGGTTGACAGGTGTCTGAGCTTTCAGGAAGAAGGATTTCAGGCAGGTCTGGCATCTTCTCTTAGTCCAGCCTTCCCCTCCTGGGATTTCCAGACCTTAACTACAATCATATCCAGTTCTCCCTAGCTTGGGACCATTCACTCTTCACTCACTTGGATCTGGGGTTTGTCTCCAATGATTCCTCAGAAGGTTGATCACATTGTTGGCTGTTGCAAGTATCCACATCCTTCTGAGGTCCTTTGTGGCAGCTGAGGAGACAGGGTGGGACTGGATCACTGAAACTTTCCATGGTAACAGTGATGAGGTGATGTCGGGTGCTTTATTCTAACTCTCTCCTTATTATGTCTCTTCTTACGTCTATTTGGCCCAGTGTTTTGTTTGTTCTGTTTTCTTAAAAGTTTTTCGCTTTGGGGGCCCTGGGCGCAGGACCATAAACTTACCCCATCAAACAGTAAATTTGCAGGGTCGGTATCACTTCCGTATAAACATTAGAGGTTTTGATGTTTCGGGCTGCAGTTCTAGCAGTTTCTTTGATCTTTTACTGACCAGTAAATTATTTATTGGATCTGTCATAAAGATAAAACAAAGCCTATAAACTATATTTATAGTCTCACAAAAATCGCCCTCCTACCTGGCATCTTCAGAGGTAGACTGTGGTCCTGATGATAATGAAGCATCCAGAGCTGGATTGGCACTAGGGCCTTAGTCACCT